>NW_022437039.1:5147947-5237869 GCF_009761245.1 Sapajus apella | reverse complement strand
GAAAGAAAGAAAGAAAGAAAGAAAGAAAGAAAGAAAGAAAGAAAGAAGAAAGAAAGAAAGAGAAAGAGAGAGAAAGAAAGAAAGGAAAGAAAGAAAGAAAAAAAAGAAAAAGTAAAAGAAGCCCCTAAAAGCAAAATAACAAAAAAGAGACAGAAGGCAGAAGATGAAATTAGTAGCTTTTCAGAATAAGCAAAAAATAAAAATAAAAAGTCAAATACAACTAACTGGAAAGAGAAATGATATAAATAATTAAAATCAATGAGATAAGCAAAGGTTTATCTGAAGGAAACAAAAAGAGTTGGAAACTCTACTTTTTGCTAAGGTAAGATACGAAGCAAAGTACATGAAATGGAGCAAGGATCACTTTACATTGGTAAAACATACAATCTGCAATCAAAATATAGGTCAGGCACAGTGGTGCATGCCTGTAATCCCAGCACTTAGGGAGGCTGAGGCAGGAGGGTCACCGAGGTCAGGAGTTCCAGACCAGCCTGGCCAACGTAATGAAACCTCATGTCTACTAAAAATACAAAAATTAGCCTGCTGTGTTGGCTCATGCCTGTAGTCTCAGCTACTCAAGAAGAAACTGAGGCATGAGAATTGCTTCAACCTGGGAGCTGGAGGTTGCAGTGAGCCAAGATCATACCACGGCACTCCAGCCTGGGCGACAGAGCGAGACTTCATCTCAAAATGCAATAATAATAATAAGGGTCATGATCATTTATGTATCAGTAACAGGGCTTCAGTATACAAATTAATCAAGGAATTTAAAAAATTAATTTTCTTTGCACTTTGTGTTTTTTTGTGTGTGTTTTTGGCACCTGAATAATGGCATTACCATCACTTTAAACAGGGAACGCTGTGCGTAGACAGAGCTTTGGAGGGAGAATCAAGTTTGGTTCTGTTTCCATTTGAGATATCTGTCCAACTCCAAAAAAAATGTGTCCAGTTGATTTATAGAGTTTGAACGACTAAGTCCTGAGTGGCATGTTTAAAGACACAAATGAGAGGGTAAAGACAGCAGAAGAAGAAACAGCTATTTATGTGGTGCTGTATTAGCATTCTTGCACTGCTACAAAGAACTACCTGAGACTGGACAATTTATAGAGAAAAGAGGTTTAATGAGCTCACAGTTCTGCATGCTGTACAGTCTTCTGCTTCTGGGGAGGCCTCAGGAAACTTATAATCATGGCAGAAGGCAAAAGGGAAGCAAGCATAATTCTACAAGGCCAGAGGAGAAGGAAGAGAGAGAGCAAAGGAGGACGTGCTTCACACTTTCAAACAACCAGATTTCGTGAGAACTCACTCACGATCATGAGAACAGCAAGAGGGGAGTCTGCCCCGCGATCCAATCACCTCCCAGTGGGTCCCTTCTCCAACACTAGAGATTACAATTCAACGTGATATTTGGGTGGGGGCACAAAGCCAAACCTTATCAAGACCTCTTGAGGCTGTGTCTTGGGCACATCCTTAACTTTGGCAAAGTAAACTTTCCATGCTGATTGAGATATGTTTCAGATACTTCCAGTTTCACAATACCCTTGGTTGCTTGTGAGTGGTGGGCTAATGAGAGCAGAAAGGCTGAAGCCACACATGCATCCCAGGAACTGACTGAAGGAACCCGTGTCCCACGGCAAGTGAAGAACAGGAGGAAGCACGTTTTTCTCCTTTCCCTTTTTTTCCCAGGTGACAACCCAGAAATCCTAAAGTCCCAGGAAGCAAGTATCAGTTGGTAATTCTCTCAGGGAAAAGATTATAGCACTTTTTGAGAATGGAGATCAGAGAAGCTTGGCCTTTAGAAAAGAGGGCTTCCGGGTAATTTTACCTCTTAAAGTGAATGTTAATATTTACATTATCTTGTTAACATCTTTGTGCTGTTCTCTTTCTCCGAGATATGAGCCCAAAGGTACGAATATTTTAAACGCATATTCCTTGAAGGGAATCTGGTCTATCACTGCATTTTATAGAGGAAAGAATGGAGCCTCTGTTATCCACCCATCTCAACATGACTCCCGTCATAGTCATTTATTTATTTATTTATTTAGAGACAGGGTCCTACTCTGTCACGCAGGCTGGAGTGCAGTAGCACCATCTTGGCTTACTGCAACCTCCATCTCCTGGGTTCAAGTAATTATCATGCATCAATGTCTCAAGTAGCTGGGACTATAATCATGTGCCACCAGGCCCAGCTAGTATTTGTTATTTTTAGTACAGACGGGGTTTTACCATGTTGACCAGGCTGGTCTCAAACTCTTGATCTTAAGTGATCCGCCCACCACGGCCTTCTGAAATGCTGGGATTACAGGCATGAGCCACCACACCCATCCGTGGTTGTTTTTGCTGGATAATCTTGGGAATGTAAGATACTTTCCTCTGTAAAATGGGAAGTGTTGAAGTCTTTCCTCTATAAAATGGGAAAGGTGTCTGTCCCCTTACTTACTGAGTTCCTGAGTGGATAAACCAAGATCTTTTATTGAAAGTACCTAATGCCTGGCACACAGTGGGAGTTCTTATAGTTATTTTTGCTGTTGTTTTCATAGCTTATTCAAAACTGTTACAGTTGGAAGCAGATCTGCTCTGGTTTTCTTCACATTCACACTCTCTCTCTTTTTTTTTTTTTTTTTGAGATGCAGTCCTACACTGTCACCCAGGCTGGAGTGCAGTTGTGCAATCTTTGCTCACTGCTCACTCCGCCTCTGCTTCCTGGATTCAAGAGATTCTTCTGTCTCAGCCTCCCAAGTAGCTGGAACTACAAGTGCACGCCACCACTACCAGTTAATTTTTGTATTATTATAGAGACGGGTTTTCACCATGTTGGCCGGGCCGGTCTCAAACTCCTGACCTCATGATCTGCCTGCCTTGGCCTCCCAAAGTGCTGGGATTATAGGCATGAGCCACTGCATCTGGCCCTCATGCTCTCTTTTGAAGATGTCCCAACACTGATAATATGAACACAAGATATATTTTACTAGCACTTTGTGCTTTTCACAATAATATGGTACCCATGGTGACAGGTAAATCATGTAGTGGTCATGAATTCGGATGCCAGGTCAGACTGTCTGTACTCAAATGTTGGCATCACCACATTCTAATGACCTTGAAAAGATATTTAGCCTCTATGTGACTCAATATCCTCATCCTCTAAATAGTGATAATTGGCATGTCCACTTTATGGGGTTCTTACTTGACTAAAGTCAGTTAATACACAAAGAGGGCTTAGTGGCTGGCAAGTAGTAGGTGCTTAATAAATGTTAATGATTATTATTAGTTCATTGAAATGTGGTTGCCTCGTGCATATGACACTCATTTGAAAGGTGGAGAAACTGACTCAAGGAGGAGTTTACAGGAAGGGCCAAACTCACACTGCGCATTTGCAGCCAGCAGCCTCATCACCCAGAGCCAGGCCCAGGTGCTGGGGCTCCAGGCAGGATTTATTTCAAAGGCAGCTTTCCTGCACACCCTCCCTTCCCCCGCAGCTCCCCACCACTGTTGCGGGAAATTATGCTTCGAGCCATGTATCTTCTTTGACACACTCTGCTCTTGAAGAAACACTCCCAATTACTGTGGCTGTGTTCTTCGTGATTGCAATGTGTCATGACATTTCCAAGATGTAAGTTTCTTTGAAAAAGGCATTAGCACCAGGCGAGTGAAGCGGCTCATTTTTCAAACTTGGAAACTGTCGTTGGCCCCGCTCAGCGCCAGTGAAGCCTGAACACACTGTTTAGTGGGCTCTGTCAGGCGACCAGAGTTCACTTCATGGGCATGTTCAGCCGCATTCCCTTGGGAGGGCTGCTGAGAATGTGCAAATGTATGTACACCTCCACCCACACCCACACCCACCCTCACACTCCCCTTCACACATCCACCCATGCTTCACCCTACGCACAATCAGTCTTTGTCAGGCTCTCCCGAATCCCAAATTCCCTCCAGGATCCTAACCCCCTCCTCCAGCCTGGAGTCACTTGATACTCCACTTACAGACTCCTTTGCCCCTGTCCACCACCACGGAGAAGCGTTGCACTCCTTCACGGTTCTCCATCTGTATCAGCCAGGGTCATTCATTACAAGCGAAAGAAACTATTGTTTGCTGATTTAAGTGGCAATGGAATTTACCAGAAGGCTTTCGGTTGACCCGTAGAGTTGCCAGCCTCAGGACACAGGCAGGAACAAAGGAAGGCAAGACAGCCAGAACCCTGGGCAAATTCATGCCACAGCACTAGTCCACAGTGAGGGCACCACTGACCACTCACTGCCTCACTGGCATGACTCTCCCGTTGAAAAGGATGCTGGTGCTGTGCCCATCTTCTAGTGCTTTAAGTTCTGGTGCATGCATCTGATTGGCTAACCTTGGTCACATGTCACCAGCGTAGCTGCAAGGGAGGCTGAGGAAGTGAGGAATGGTCATATTGGTTTCCTACGATGGTTATAACAAACCACAAACTTGGTTGCTTAGAGCAATAGAAATGCGTTATCTCACAGTTTTGGCCATATTTCCTTTGAAGGCACTAGGGAAGTGTTGGCTCCAGACCTTTCTCCTAGTTTCTGGTAGCCTTGGACATTCTTTGCCTATAAATGGCTGTCTTCTCCCTGAGTCCCTTCATATCATCTTTTCTCTGTGCCTGTCTTTGTCTAAATTTCCCCTTTTGATAAAGACACCATCATTCTGGATTAGAGACCACCCTAGTGATCCCATCTTAACTTCACTGTACCTGCAAAGACCCCACTTCCAAACAAGGTCAGATTCCCAGGTTACTGGTACCAGGACTTCAATGTTTCTTTCTTGGGGGACATAATCCAACCCATGCTACTGGCCTTTCAGTTTATTTGATAAGAGGCAGGCTACAATGGCTACCAAGGCTTATGCACGATAATTTCTTTTACACATACAAAGATGTTCAGATGCAGAAAGCCAAACCCTGCTAACAAAAAGTTTGAAAAATATCCATTACACACTCACTGTAAGAATTTAGTACTCCAGAATTAGATATTCCCTGGTGTGTTATAATGAACCACATACTATTTCCCATTTTGTAGCGGATGAATTACTAACAAAAAATTTTATCAGCCGGGAGCAGTGGCTCATGCCTCTAATCTTAGCACTTTGGGAGGCCAAGGTAAGCAGATCACCCGAAGTCAGGGGTTCAAGACCAGCCTGGCCAAGATGGTGAAATTCTGTCTCTACAAAAATACAAAAATTAGCTGAGCATGATGGCAGGTGCCTATAATCCCAGCTACTCGGGAGGCTGAGGCAGGAGAATCGTTTGAACCTGGGAGGCAGAGGTTGCAGTGAGCCCAGTTCGCAGCATTGCATTCCATCCTGGGCAACAGAGTAAGACTCTGTCTCAAAAAAAAAAAAAAAAAAAAAAAAAAGAAGAAGAAGAAAATTTTACTGGCTTGAGCATTTTATCCACCTATTCCTAGGACTAACACTGGCTATTTAAGGGCCTGCTGTTAAGAGACAATGTGTATTCTTCATGACCAAAAACAGAATTGACTCCCAAAGAAGATGAGAATGTTTCTTCAAAGCAGGTGAAATGGTGGAGATTCAGACAGGTGCAGCAAAAGGGAGGGAGCATGACATTATTGCCTTTGCAGCCTCAGGTGGCCGCCAGAAGTCTGCAAAGAAGGGCATTACCAGGGAAGTTAAACCCTGAGTCTAACAGAGGAAGTTGCAGGGTAAATAAGCATAGTAATGGTAACCAGGATATCACGTGGATTTAGGGACCTTTGTCAAAGCTTCTGTTAATAGGTGGAAGAGCAAAGCATTACTTGAAGAGAATGTTGTATTCTTCGTGCTAAATCTAGATATTTCTCAATACATTTCTTTATCTCCCCCAGACTGGTGGGAATTTTAATTTCTGTTATTATCATACATGCTCTTTCAGGGTCGCCCAGGGTTAAACAAAGTCCTAGGTAGACTTATGTAGTTTTAGTCTCAGTCCTAGGTGGTCTTATGTAGCTTATTCCAGGATCTTTGACAAAGGTCCCTGAATCCATGTGTTATCCTGATTACCATTAAAATGCTTATATACCCTGTAACTTCCTTCGTTAGAACCAGGGTCCAAAGTCCCTTGCAGGTGTCCTTCTTTGCAGAATGTATGTGGTGGTTGCAAATGAAAACTGGACACAAGTCCACATCTTCTTAGGTCACCATTGTTTGCATGGGTCCAGTCTTTTTCTTTGTTTGTTTTTGTTTTTCCTGAGACAGGGTCTTGCTCTGTCACCCAGGTTGGAGTGCAATGGCACTATCTTGGCTCACTGCAATCTCTGCCTCCCAGGTTCAAGCGAATCTCATGCCTCAGCCACCTGAGTAACTGGAACTACAGGTGTTCACTACCACGCCTGGCTGATTTTTGTATTTTTTTGTAGATCCAGGGTTTTGTCATGTTGGCCAGGCTGGTCTCGAACTTCTGATATCAAGCGATCTGTCCGTCTCACCTCCCAAAGCTCTAGGATTACAAGTGTGAGCCACTGTGCTCAGCTGGGCCCAGCCGTTTTTCTAGAATCACTTCCCCTTATATTGGCTAATTCATTTCCATTTTCCTTGTCCCAGTAGCCTATGCTCACTTTTCCTTCTTGGGATGAATGACTTCTCTCTCAGAACCTGGTGCTCTGTATTTATCATGGAACTCCTGGGTTGCAACTTGCCTTGTTTTTCAGTCTGTCTTTCCCCACTGTGAAATTCTGGGGTCATCACCACTGTACTTGATTTCTCGATGTCTAGCGCAAGGCTAGGTGCTTAACAGGTGCTCACTCACTGAAAACTGAAGGAAATTATAAAAAACAATGAGATGATTGCTCTAGTCTCCCGGACTTTGGGAATAGGTTGGCAATAACTGGTCCAAAGATGTGACACAGCCCATCTGTAGCATAAGAATTCTCTGAGGGTCTCAGTTTCAGGCTGGAATTAACATAAGGTGGTATTGTCCCATATGCGAGATACTAGCCACATATGGCGATTTACTTATTTAAAGATGAGGTCTTGCTCTGTTGTCCAGGTTGGAGTGCAGTGGCCTGATCATAGCTCACTGCAGCCTTGAACTCCTGGGCTGAAGTGGTATTGCAGGTACATGCCACCATGCTCAGCTAAAGCTTTTTGTTTTGTATTGTAGAAATGGGGACTTGCTATGTTGCCTAAGCTATTCTTAAACTCCTGGCCTCAGGTGATCCTCCTGCCTCCTGGCCTCCCAAATTGCTGGGATTATAGGTATGAGCCACTGCCCCCCTGGCCCACATACAGCCATTTAAAGCTAAATTTAAATTATTTAAAATTAAATAAAATTAAAAATTTTGGCCAGGTGTGGTGGCTCACGCCTGTAATCCCAACAGTTTGGGAGGCCGGGGCGGGTGGATCACCTGAGGTCAGGAGTTAGAGACCAGCCAGGCCAACATGGCGAAATCCCATCTCTACTAAAAATACCAAACTGAGCTGAGCTTGGTGGTACTTGCTTGCAGTATCAGCTGCTCAGGAGGCTGAGGCAGGAGAATCGCTTGAACCTGGGAGGCGGAGGTTAGAGTGAGCTGGGATCACACCACTGCACTCTGGCCTGGGTGACAAAACGAGGCTTCATCTCTCACACACACACACACACATACACACACAATCAGTTCCCCTGTTACCCTAGCCAAATGTCAATTACTCTATGTGTAAGTAGCTACCATGTTGGATGGCACAGGTGTAAAATATTTTTATTGTCACAGAAAGTTCTATCGCACAGTGTTAAAATAGGGTTCCTGCATCTCTATAAAGGGACTATGTTCTAATCTTAGTAACTGGTTCATTTCCTCCAGTCCACATTTATTTTTAACTCCTATAAAATCACACACACACACACACACACACACACACACACACACAGAGACAACTATCCAAACCACAAATCACTTTGATTTTATAAAAAGAACATTTATTGATTTTTAACTAAAAAGACACTTGTTGCAAGAGGAATTTTATATATCAGTAAAAATGTCCTGTTTGGGGAGAACTTTAAGACAATTGGATTTTAACTGGGCCATTTATTCTGTGCCATTGCCACAAGGATGTCACACATTTAGCATCTGTTCCCTAGTGCATAACTTTAAAAGGGAGCTGGTTGGATCCTCTCATGGTGAGGTGACAGGTAGCTTGCGTCTCTGGCTTCAGCAACTATGGCAATTTTTTAGAATGGGTCAGGTTTTTAGTTTCTGTAGAACTGGAAGGCTGACACTCAAAATGGCCCCTTGACATGATAGTCATTGGTTGGGCCAAGCATGTAATGTGACAGCTTCTCCAATTGTTTTCAAGCTGGGAGTGGATGCTGAAGTTAACCACTGATGAGGCTTTGCACAGAAAGGGAGATCTGAGGTTGTTGCCATTGGCTGGTATAATAATAACGTGTGTGTGTGTGTGTGTGTGTGTGTGTGTGTATACGTGCTCCTGAGAGAATAGAGATAAAGAGACAGATTGCATGCATAGGCACCTAGAATTTCTTTTTCTTTTCTTTTTTTTTTGAGATGGAGTTTCGGTGTTGTCATCCAGGCTGGAGTGCAATGGTTTCAATCTCAGCTCACTGCAACCTCCACCTCCCGGGTTCAAGCGATTCTTCTGCCTCAGCCTCCAAGCAGCTGGGATTATATGCACCCGCCACTACGCCTGGCTAATTTTTGCATTGTTATTTTTAGTAGAGATGGGGTTTCACCATGTTGGCCAGACTGGTCTTGAACTCCTGACCTCAAGTGATCCATCCACCTCAGCCTCCCAAAGTGCTGGGATTATAGGCGTGAGCTACTGCGCCTGGCTGGCACCTACAATTTCTTGCACTCCTGCAGCTACTTAAGTTCCCTTGGATGTAGATTCGTGAACCCAAAGTCATAGATCCTAGGCCAGTGGATTGGTATCTGGGAAGAAGAGATACACGTTGTTACATACAGGAAACGGTGCTCTCAAATGCCATTCATCCCACTTCGTGAGGCTCTTCAGATCCCACCCTTGGAAATACGTTGTTTTATGTGTTCAGAGGCAGCTTTAGGAATGAGCATTTGAAGAATTTCCTCATATTTCTTTCCTATTGTTATATTTTCCTCACTTGCACAAGGTTTAGTCTTTTCTAAAATGTTCTTATGTAATTCTTGGAACTGCCTTTCATGAAGTAGGTGTTATAATCAACACTTCAGCAATAACGATCTGAGGCCAAAATAATTAAAGTACTAGTACAAGGTGGGAAAGCAGACAAGATTGCAAGCAGGGACTCAAACTTCATTCTAGATAACCACACACGTTGTGCCACCACGCTCTATGACACCCAATGTCAGCAGCTACTGTTTTTCCAGCAGCAAGTACTTTGAGCACGTTGCATTCCGTATTCCACGTGTGCTGCCAGGTGTGGTGACTCACACCTATAATCGCAGCATTTTGGGAGGCCAAGGCACGCGGACTGCATGAGCTCAGGAGTTCAAGACCAGTCTGGCCAACATGAAAGAACCCCATCTCTGCTAAAGCTACAAAAATTAGCAAGGTGTGGTGGTGCACACCTGTAATCCCAGCTACTCAGGAGACTGAGGCAGGAGAATCGCTTGAAACTGGGAGCGTGGGAAGTGGAGAAAATCCAGGAGGCAGAGGTTGCAGTGAACTGAGATCATGCCACTCCACTCCAGCCTGGGTGACAGAGGGAGACTCTGTAAAAAAATAAAGGAAATAAAAATATGAAAAACAAAAAAAGGAAAACAAAAAACGTTTTCATGTATGCTAACTAACTCAACAAATACCTTTAGAAGACAGATGCTAAGAAAACACTGAATAAAACAGAACGAGACGCAACATGAGGCTTGAACAAGCGGCTACAGTTATTATTTCATGTAATCTGGAACAACAAACACCCAGGAGAGAATGACTGACTTTGAGCAAGACAAAAAGAAAATGTTATTTTTACGGCTGAATAATATTCCATTGTATGAATATACCACCCTTTACTTATCCACCCATTAGTTAATAGCCATTTAGAGTATTTCTACTTTTTGGCTATTTTGATTAATGCTACTATGAACATTTTTGTTTGTTTGTTTGTTTTTGAGATGGAGTTTCACTCCGTTGCCCAGGCTGGAGTGCAGTGGTGTGATCGCGGCAAATCGACCTCTAGAAGAATTTTAAGCAGAGTGTGATATGATCAGATGTGAGGCATGATTAGTCTGAGAACAACGTTCCCTTACATAGCCCAAGTGATGCCAGTTTGTGAGTCACTCCAAATCTCTTGGTTTTGCCTCCACTTTCTGGGTTCAGCTCTTCCTCCAAGATCCCTTCACCTCATCAGTCTAAGGAAACCACGCTTCACAGCTTTGTCTGTCTAGGTCGCAAGAACAAGGTATGGTTTACCCAAGAGCAACCTGAATTTCAGGCGACGTTGACCCTCAAAAGTACAGACAGTAGATACTATAGGTAGAATAGGTATTAAGATACCTTTTGATTTATAAGCTTTTTTGTTATCAGTGGCTCAAATCATAGAATGTGTATAGTTTCCTTAGCATGAAGTGTGGAGACGAGTGGACCAGAACAAAGCACTTCAGTAATGTCAGCAGGGAACCCAGGCCTCTTCAAAAATTGTGTTCTACTACCCTATTAGTGATATGTTGCTTCCTCATTACAAAATAGCTGCCAGTCCTCCAGACATCACATCCTCATGCCACAGTGTGCAAAACAGAAGCAAGGGCTGTTGTGCAAAAACTGAAGGACCCAGAAGAGTTTCTCGTATACATCCCTAGCCAGAATTGAGTCTCACATGTATCCCTAATATAGCCTATGACAATGGCAGATGTGGTTGCTATGTTTGCCTGAGACCAGTCAGGATTCATCCCTTAGTGACATAAACAAGAGAGGTTTTAACAAACCTCCAGAGTGGCCCTGGCCTCTGAATTCCTTTCCACTTTTGTCCTCCTTATAATACAAAAGAGTAATTGCCCGCGTGAAAGAATGAAGAAGCTATTGGAGAAGACCTTGCGACCTGCCACTTGTCCTTCTCCATATTCCTAACAGATTAGGTTCCTCCTTTCACACCCATACCTTTACCTATAACCACACACACGCCAAGCTTCAAAAATCCTAGATTCTAGATTTCACATATCACACAGGGAGAAATAGTCTTCAATTTTTTTGCTGTATCCTTGCTTGTAGCTTGCTGTAACGAGGCCAAGGCCTGGAGGCAAAGCTGTTTAATACAGTTATTCTATTTCCAATACTGATCCTGAAAAGAAAACAAGGGAAACCTTTACCTAGCTCTGAGTCACTCAGAGTTAGCTTTCTTAGAAAAGATTGGGCAGAGGCTGGGCGTGGTGGCTCACACCTGTAATCCCAGCACTTTGGGAAGCCAAGGTGGGTGGATCACTTGAGGCCAGGAGTTCGAGACCAGCCTGGCTAACATGGTGAAACCCCATCTATACTAAAAATACAATTAGCTGGGTGTGATGGCACACACCTATAATCCCAGCTACTTGGGAGGCCAAGGCACAATAATTGCTTAAACCCAGGAGGTGCAGATTGCAGTGAGCTGAGGCAGAACCACAGCACTCTGGCTTTGGTGACAGAACGAAACTGTCTCCGAAAAGAAAAAAAAGGAAAAGATTGGGCAGAGATTGTTTGTAGGGAGAGCAGCAGATTGAAAACTGTCTTTCTGTATTCATACTGACTTTTGCAGATACCAATCTTCTACTTGGATATCAGTGTTATAACTTGATGCATTTAGACTTCAAAGACCTGTCCTTATAACCATTTTCACTGGTTATCAGTTGCAAAATGCAACTTGATTGGGGGAGTGGAAATGAAGAGGGTTATGTCCCAATTCCCTCCCCAGTTGAAGGCCTCTCCCCACCTCAGTTCTGGCTATCATTTGCTTTCTCACAATTTTGCCATCTTTGACTTTGCTTTTCTATTTTACAACAGGAAAACAGAATCCCAGGTAGAGAGGAAGGCATTTGCCCCTAATTATTTAGAAATCCTCCTTATCAGGACTAAAGCTGATATATATATATATATATAGAGAGAGAGAGAGACAGAGTTTCGCTCTTATTGCCCAGGTTGGAGTTCAGTGGTGCAGTCTCAGCTCTCTGCAATCTCCGACTCCCAGTTCCAAGTGATTCTCCTGCCTCAGCTTCCCAGCTAGCTGGAATTACAGGCACCCACCACAATGCCTGGCTAATTTTTGTATTTTTAGTAGAGACTGGGTTTCATCCTTAGGCTGGTCTTGAACTCCTCACCTCAGGTGATCTGCCTGCCTCAGCCTCCTAAAGCGCTGGGATTACAGGAGTGAGCCACCGCACCTGACCGGCGGCCACCTCTTACTGTGTTAGTGCTTATCTCCAGGAGCCCAGAGGAAGTTACCTTTGGTGTTGACATCCCAGCAATGTACTCACTTAAATGTGATCAGCAGGCCATCCCATCCCCCACGTTGGGACGAAGGCCTCAGCTGACTCCTCTATGATGAGCCTAGCAGATAAATCCAATACCTACTACACATCCCTACTCTGTCCACCCCTTGAAAATCTTTCTCCTATCTGTGAGCTAAGAACATGATGGCCTCATCCTTTCAGAAACTTAGAAGAAGTGTAGGTCAGTGCAAAATAACCACTCACAGATTCCAAGCTGTGGCTGCAGATTTGAGAGAAGAGAAGGAGAAAAAAAAGAGGGGGTGCTGTGTGAACAGAGAGGAACTTCAAATGTAGATTGATAAAGAATGGAATGAGGAAGGAAAACCGAGGGGCACATTTGAGGTTCACAGGAGCCTCCGTCTCGAGTGGACACACACTCCTTATATTTAACATTAATAATTGCTAAATGATATGAAGTGATATATCAATCAAATTAATAAAGCTTACATTATTTAGGGCATTTAGTTTGCTAAAATCACTGGCATCTGTGCCTATTAAAAATGACAGATGATTAGGATATCCAAAGTTTGGTAGAATCTGCTAGCTAACAAGGTAGAATTAAAATTTACATCTTGTTCTGGCATAATGAAGATAATTAAAAAGAGTGATAAAACCCTTTGATTAACCCTCATCTCCTCTTGCATAGCATTTTATTATGCAAATGAAACCTCCAACACTGTAAACTTAATACCAGTTAAGAATATGAATATCTTCTCATTTCCAAAGTACAAACATATATGCGTACATATAAAATATTTGATTGAAATGGGGTCTGTTTTGCAGCAAAGCGCAACTCAAGGGTGCAGCTCACGGAACAAAGTTATGTCTTCGTTTGCTGCAAGCTTGACTTCTTGTCCACCATGCCATCCACACTGTTCCCTGATAGCTCCTGCTTTGTCGTTTAATTACCTGCCCTGACAAGTTATGGCGCTAAGAGCGCCCAGAATGCAAACACAAGAATGTCTGTGTCATCCCAGGAAGGGTTCATTTGTAGTCCTGATTTTGCTTTCTTGAGTTAAAGGGCACATCACAGTAACCGGAAAAAGCAAAAAGTCCCCGTCTGCCCACCTCTAAGGTTTGAGAAGGTGTAACCGCCAATGGGTTCTCCTTGTGTGCTGCGGAGACACAGCCCATTTATCAAGACGGAATTGCAATAGAGAAAGAGTAATTCACATAGAGCTGGCTGTGTGGGAGATATATTACTACTCAAATCAGCCTCCCCAAGCACTCGAGGATCAGAGTTTTTAAGGATAATTTGGTGGGTGTGGGGCAGCCAGTGAGTTGGGAGTGCTGATTGGTCATGTCAGAGATGAAATCACAGGAAGTCAAAGCTGTTTTCTTGCAGTAAGTCAGTTCCTTGGCGGGGCCCACAAGATCACATGAGCCAGGTTACTAATGGTCCCAGCTGATGCATTAAGTGCAGGGTCTACAAAATACCTCAGGCACTGGTCTTAAGTTTTCCAATAGTGCCTTTATCCCCAGGAGCAACTTGGGGAGGGTCAGAATCGTGTAGCCTGCAGCAGGATGACTCCTAAATCATAATTCCTAGCCCTGACTAATTTCTTAGTTCTGGAAAGGCAATGGAGTCCCCAGGAAAGAACGGGGTTTGTTTTGAGCAAGGGCTGTTATCATCTTTGTTTCAAACTATAAACTAAGTTCCTCCCGAAGTTAGTTCAGCTATGCCTAGGAATGAACAAGGACAGCTTGGAGGTTAGAAACAAGATACAGTTCGTTACATCTGATCTCTGTTACTGTCTCAGTCATAATTTTGTAATGGTGGTTTCAAAGAGAGGGATTAGAAAATCAGAAGTATGAGATTTTGTTTTTAAGGACTGACTCTCTCAACAAGTAATTTCTCCCTGAGAAATATTTCTTCTTCTTCAGTAATGCTAAAGAGAAGTCCATGATGGCTAAAAGTGTAACTGAGCTGATTTAATACATTTTCCCTTGGCTGAGTGAGTTAATTGGTAGGAAAATAACCAAAGTCACTGTGAAAGAAGGATATCAAATTTCTCTGTCTCTCTTTGCATTCTTCAGCCATTGTTCTACAGCCTCTCTTTTCATAGGGAATGAGCTTTGAGTTATGCCATGAGAAGCAGCCAGCGTCAGCAAGACAAATCTGAATCTCCTTCCAAGAACCATGCTTTGAAGATTGTTAAGATTCAGAGCCAACCAGACAGATGATGTGGATTGCAGGGGTGGACACATGAAATGAGTTTTACAGCTTAGAAGACTTGGGACAAGATGAAGCTGGGAAGCTGGGGGGAGACTAGAAATGCAAGAAGGAATAAAGGTGGAGGGAGAGAAGTTTTGGAGGAACCCACAGAGGAGAATACAATATGAGGAAAAGTAGAGAGAGATGGGGCCATAAGCCATGGAATGTTGACAGCTCTCAGAAACTGGAACAGATGAAAGATACATTCTCCCTTAGAGCTTCTGGGGGAGCACAGCCCTGCTGACACAGCGATATTGACTTCCCGCCTCCAGCACTTGAGAGAATAAATTTCTGTTGTTTTAAGGTGTGGGGTGCATGGTTAATTCATTACAGCAGCCACAGGAAATGAATACAGCTTTTAGTGTCTGGAAGTGAGAAGGTATACAAAAACTGTAACCGCTCAAGGAGTTCACCTTCTTCACTGCCTAGACACAGCTGATTTATCAAGACAGGGGATTTGCCATAGGAAAGAGTTTAATTCATGCAGAGCTGGCTGTTTGGTAGATCTGGGTTTTATTATGACTCATAGCAGTCTCCCTGAGCATTCAGGGATCGGAGTCTCTAAGGATAACCTGGTGGATGAGTGGGGCAGCCAGTGAGTTGAGACTGCTGATTGGTTGGGTAGGACATGAAACCGCAGGGAGTCAAAGCCATCTTCTTCTGCGGAGTCTGTTCCTGGGTGGGGGCCATAAGACCAGATGAGCCAGTTTATTGGTCTAGGTGGTACCAGCTGATCCATCAAGCGTAAGGTCTGCAAAATATCTCAAGCACTGATCTTAGGTTTTACGGTAGTGATGCCATCCCCAGGAGCAATTTGGGGAGGGTCAGAATCTTGTAGCCTCCAGCTGCATGACTCCTAAACCAGAATTTCTAATCTTGTGGCTGATTCGTTAGTCCTATAAAGGCAGTCCAATCCCCAAGCAGGAAGGCGGTTTTGTTTTGGAAAAGGACTGCTGCTGAGAAACATTAAGTTCACGCCGCCCCCGTGGCTCCGCTGCGGAGGGTACCTTTTAGTTTGTAATTAGTGGTAGGCAGGTAACAGTGGCCTACTTGGTATAGTCTTGAGTTACGGGTAAATGTAAAGCACCTGTTTGTTAATAAGAATCACCTGTCTAAGAACAAATAACTACACGGATGAGACTCTGCTTGGGGCCTGCAGCCTGGCATGCCATCAGCCTCTCTGCTCTCAGGCTGTCTTTCTGTCTGGGTGTCAGCCTCTCAGTACCTTCAGTGCCGCTTGGTTGGGGGTCCCCTGACCGAGCTGATACTCGGTTGGCTGCTGTCCTTTTTGTTTCAAAGCTAAACTATGAATTAAGCTCCTCCCAAAGTTAGTTCAGCCTACACCCAGGTCTGAACAAGGACAGGTCAGACTCTAACCTAGAAGCAAGATGGAGTTGGTTAGGGCAGATCTCTTTCACTATTATAATTTTTCTCAGTCATAGTTTTGCAACGGTGATTTCAAAAGGTGTCTGGAAGAAAGCAGAAGTTCTGCATTCCTGAGCAACTACAGGTAAGCTTCGTCCTTACCAGTAATTGTCTATGTTGCCTCAACGTTCTTATCTTGAAAATGGGAACTATAATAACATCCATCTCATAGAGTTGTTGACAGGATTAAGTAAATTCATAAATGTAAATGGCTTAGAAGAGCATCTGGGGCCGTGCGCGGTGGCTCACGCCTGTAATCCCAGCACTTTGGGAGGCCCAGGTGGGTGGATCACGAGGTCAAGAGATCGAGACCATCCTGGTCAACACGGTGAAACCCCGTCTCTACTAAAAATACAAAAAATTAGCTGGGCATGGTGGCGCGTGCCTGTAATCCCAGCTACTCAGGAGGCTGAGGCAGGAGAATTGCCCGAACCCAGGAGGCGGAAGTTGCGGTGAGCCGAGATTGCGCCATTGCACTCCAGCCTGGGTAACAAGAGCGAAACTCCGTCTCAAAAAAAAAAAAAAAAAACAAAAAGAAGAGCATCTGGCATAGAAGCTGTACTACAGAAGTGTTAGCTTTTAGTTCTACTGTTGCTACTGTTTATTATGTTTATTATATTTGCTGCAATTTGCATGCCTTCCTGGTGACTGCAGGGCCTCTTTGAATAATTTCATTTGTCTAAGTATTTATTAAAAAAATAACACTTGAAGTTTGTTTTCTAAAATATTATAAACAGTTATTTCTGGGTAATGGGTTGGCCATAGAATTTTATTTGCCTCTCTTTGCTTCTATATGCTAAAGTTTCAGCAATGAACACATTACTTTGGTACTAAAAAAATTTTTTTTTTTCTTTTCTCTTTTAAAGACTTTTAACTCTTAATAAAAGTGAAGAAGCTTAAAGTCAGGCATTTTTAATGCCAATGAGTTGATAAGAGAACACTGTGTGTGTGTGTGTGAGTGTGTAGATAGATAAATATGGAGTCTTGTTCTGTTGGCCAGGCTGGAGTGCAGTGGTGCGATCTCAGCTCACTGCAGCCTCTGCCTCCCGAGTTCAAGTGATTCTCCTGCCTCAGCTTCCCTGGTAGCTGAGACTGCAGGCTTGCGCAACCAGGCCCAGCTAATTTTTGTATTTTCTCTTTTTCAGTAGAGATGGGGTTTCACTATATGTTGGCCAGGATGGTCTCAAACTCCCCACCTCAGGTGATCTGCCCACCTCAGCTTTCCAAAGTGCTGGGATTACAGGCGTGAGCAACCATGCCCAGCAAGAGAATACTATATAATACTTTTGATGAACCCTTAAGATTTGTAAGAATTTTCAACTAGTAACTAGGGGAGGAGATGGGGTAGGGTGGGTGGGTGCAGGAAACAGATTTGGAAGCCAATTTCAAAAGGTTGCAAGTGATCCAGAGTAAGAGTTTTATATCCCCAAATATCACCCTAAGTATCTGCCTGAAATTCCACTCTTGTGGACTGAGTCCTCTCCTCTTTGGGGAGGTTATTTCTGGGAGGAGAAAAACATCTAGGCACTGAAGACCAGGGTTTATTAGCCTGGACACTATCGATACTGCGGTGTGCATCATTCTTTTGGTGATAGATATCCTGATCATTGTAAAATGTTTAGCAGCATCCCTGACTTCTTCCCGCTAGATACCAGTGGCACTCCCCGACCCCTCAGCTGTGATAATGTTACAGGAAAGGGGTCCTGATCCAGACGCCAAGAGAGGGTTCTTGGATCTCTTGAGAGAAAGAATCCAGGGCGAGTCCGCAGTGCAAAGTAAAAGCAAGTTTATTAAGAAAGTAAAGTGGTGAGAGAACAGCTATTCCATAGACAGAATAGGGCATTCCCAAAAGTAACAGGGGAACCTGTCCACCCTAGGTACAATGTTTGAATAAATGGGGAGATGTGCTCTGCTACAAGGCTTTGTGATAAAGGATTAATTTTCTTAATTACTATATTTTGCAAGAATCGATATTATCTTTTTTTTTTTTTTGGGACGGAGTTTCGCTCTTGTTACCCAGGCTGGAGTGCAATGGCGCGATCTCGGCTCACGGCAACCTCCGCCTCCTGGGTTCAGGCAATTCTCCTGCCTCAGCCTCCTGAGTAGCTGAGATTACAGGCACGCGCCACCATGCCCAGCTGATATTTTGTATTTTTAGTAGAGACGGGGTTTCACCGTGTTGACCAGGATGGTCTCGATCTGTTGACCTCGTGATCCACCCGCCTCGGCCTCCCAAAGTGCTGGGATTACAGGCTTGAGCCACCGCGCCCGGCCGATATTATCTTTAAAGCAAAATAAAGAATCCCTTTGTTCTCCAGATATCGGGATATCTGGACACTCCCAAGTCTGGGTTTGCTTAGTAAACATTTTAAATTTGTTCCCGTAACTGTACATCTAGAGGCTAGGATTACCTAACTTTCTGGGAAGTCCCAGCCTCATTTTCCTAGACCTCACTCAAAATGGAGTTGCTCTGGTTCAAAGGCCTCTGACAATAACAGAAAGTATTTCCAGACATTGTCAAGTATCCCCTGGGGGGTAGGGTAGGGATGAAGATCACACCACCACTGCATCTCCTTGCGGTTCAGAACCACTGCATAGACCAAAGTCCAGTGTTGCTTCCTCTAGATTCTGTTCAGGGAAATCCTGTTGACGGGAAGTTCTGGCTCAGATCCTAGACCAAGCTTGTTCAGTTCAACCTCCAGCCTGTGGGCCAATCCAGGATGGCTTTGGATGTGGCCCAACACAAGTTCACAAACTTTCTTAAAACATGACTAATTGCCCAAGGAATTTACCATGTCCTCTGCTTAGACAGAGTCCAGTTATTGAGACAGGGCAATTGCAATAGAGAAAGAGTAATCCAGGAAGAGCCAGCTGTGCGGGAGACTGGAGTTTTTTTTATTACTAAAATCAGTCTTTCTGAAAACTCGAGGATCAGAGTTTTTAAGGATAATTTGGTGGGGGGCGGGGCCAGCGAATCAGGAGTACCGATTGGCTGGCTCAGGGATGAAGTCATAGGGAGTCAAAGCTGTTCTCTTCTGCTGAGCCAGTTCCTGGGAAAGGGTCACAGAGCTGGCTGGCAGGTTCAGGTGGGGCCATCTGGTTGGTAGAAATGCAAAAACCTGAAAAGGCATCTCAAAAGGCCCATCTTAGGTTCACAATAGTGATGTGACCTTCAAGAGTAATTGGGGAAGTTGCAAATCTTACGACCTCAGAAATCATGGTTGGCAATACTTAGAATTCCAGTCCCTCTCATCTTGACTTGGTGGCTGGTGGCCTTTCATTTGTTTGACATGAACAGTTTAGTCTTTTTGGGAAGGGCTATTACATAAACTATACACTAAATTCTGTCCCAAAGCTAGTTTGGCCTGTGCCAGGGAATGAACAAGGACAGGTTAGAGGTTAGAAGCAAGATGAAGTCAGTTAGGTCTGATATCTTTCACAGTCATAATTTTCTCACGTATGATTTTTGCAAAGGTGGTTCCATTAGGAAATTTTTTGTAATTTTTTTTTTTTTTTTTAGGTCATCAGCTATCCTTAGTGTTAGCGTATTTTATGTGTGGCCCAAGACAATAATTCTTCCAGTGTGGCCCAGGGAAGCCAAAAGATTGAACTCCTCGGCTCTAGATCGTGGAGGCGGCAACTGAATGAAATTGTTTGAATTGTGGATTCAGGATGCCTGGACTGCCTTAACAGTTTTGTTTGTTGTTTTTTGAGACAGGGTTCTTGCTTTGTCACCCAGGCTGCAGTGCAGTGGTGCAATCCTAGCTCCCTGCAGCCTCAATCTTCTGGACTCAAGAGATCCTCCCACCTCAGCCTCCCAAGTAGCTTGGACCACAGGTATGTGCCGCCATACCCAGCTAAGTTTTTAATTTTTGTAAAGATGGAATCTCCCTAGATTCCCCAGGCAGGTCTTAAATTCCTGTGCTCAAGCAGTCCTCCGCCTCAGGCTCCTAAAGTGCTGGGATTACAGGCCTGAGCCACTGCGTCTGGCTGCTTTATCAGTTCTGTCACTCACTAGCCATATGACCTTGGGCAAGGCATTAAACTCCTGTGTGCAGTTTCCTCGCCATAAAATCAGGGTTAAAAACATCAAACTTCACATAATTTTCATGTTAGTAAGAGGTAACATATAGGCCACATTGCAGTATGCCTGGCACACAGTAGGGCTTAATAAATACCTGGTCCCTTCCCAGCAAGTTGGGTGGTATGTCTCAAAAATATGAATGATTAATTAACAGTACTGTGTAATTGGCTGCCCCCATCAAAAAGTCATCAAACAAATTAGGTACCTGCTTCTTTTATCAAACCCAGTTTTCCAAGCCTGCTTTGTTGCCACCCCAAAACCTCCAGTAAAAATAAAATATAGAACCCAACTTGATGCAAAATTATGGTTATTTTTTTCTTTTTGTAGTTTAGGAGGGTCTGAACAGAAAGCCTTATCACTGAGCCTCAGCTGCCGAAGAAATTCTTTAATCATGACCATCCTCCTGGAAGAATAATAGAGATTTAGGACCAGACGTAGGTTACTGGGCAAAGAGGAAATACGGCTAGTGGCAACCCTACCCCTTCCTGCTGGCTCCGATTGCCTTTAATCTGCTTCCATTGTCATTTTGAAGTCTGGAGATATTTGAGTATTTTCAAATTGAGTCGTTGTGGGCCCAGAGAGAATTTATTTTTGTCAAACATGTGTCACGGAGGGGAATGTGTCAAGGATGCTCGTAAAACAAGCTGCTCTCTTGAGACCTGTAGTTTTCCAAGCTGCCCCGGGTCTTGATCATGGTGATTCTCTCTCAGAGTCCTTTTGGAGGCAATAAAGGAGTTAAGAAGAAACCACTTAGATAGGAAGCGTATGGGAGTCATTGGTAAGGCTTTTCTCTTTAATGAAAAGCAACCCCAAATCATTTTCTCACAAAGAGCAGCCTGCAAAGTTGAGCTGCAGACAGAGACAAGCAAGGTGGGAGCTTGCACAGGTGAATGCCCCAGGAACTAGGGACTAGACGTGTTCAAGATGTCGGCTCCATCTTCCCTAAGTGTACAGTAAAGAACAGACAAGATGGCACCGATACACTGGAACACTTATTTGCACAATAAGATTAGGGTTCGGCGATCAGCCTTCCCCACGTGCTATGTAAACGTCCTACCTGATTGAACCAGTCTGCGAACCCTATGTAATTCAGACACTGCCTTCTCCAGCTTGCCTATAACATCTGTTGCTGTGAGAAGCCTCTCCCCTTTCTTGGATCTCTCTCTCCACTCCCTCTCCCTTCCTCTCCCTCTCCCTTCCTCTCCCCTTCCTGCTCTCCCCTCCCCTCCCTGTTCTCCCCTCCCCTCCCCGCTCTCCCCTCCCCGCTCTCCCCTCCCCGCTCTCCCCTCCCTGCTCTCCCCTTCCCATTCTCCCCCCTCCCCACTCGCCCCTCACCTCCCTGCTCTCCCCTCCCCGCTCTCCCCTCCCCATCTCCCCTGCCCTCCCCGTCTCCCCTCCCCTCCGCTCCCCTCCCCACTCTCCCCTCCCCTACCTGTTCTCCCCTCTCCGCTCTCCCCTCCCCTCCCCACTCGCCCCTCCCCTCCCTGCTATCCCCTCCCTGCTCTCCCCTCCCCATCTCCCCTCCCTGTCTCTCCTCCGCTCCCCTCCCCACTCTCCCCTCCCCTATCTATTCTCCCCTCCCCGCTCTCCCCTCCCCTCCCCACTCGCCCCTCCCCTCCCCGCTCTCCCCTCCCCTTCCTCAGTTGCTCTCCTCTCTCCTTTCTCCTGTCCATTCCTTAGCCCGCCCACATATGTCTGTGTCCTGAATTCTTTTTCTGCGCCAGACCACGAACCCCAGGATTTATACCCCAGGATTTATACCCCAGACAACATAGCAGTATCACAGAGATATTTAAAATGTCTGAGGGCATTTCCGTCCGTGGGCCTCCTTTCTGTGTTTGTGGCAATGTAGAATTTAGGTTTGAAATCAGAGTAAACTGGATTTAAAGCCTGGTTCAGTTGGTGATGAGCTGGGCAGCCTTCTGAGGCAGGAGAATAGGGTCTGGAGGCAGAGAAGCTAAGGCTGTTTCACGCCTACTTCCTAGAACGGAATTGAAAGGAAAACCCAACTTTCCATGCCCAAGTAACAAAAAGGACCAGAGACTACTTCCTTTACAAAACCCCACCTTTTCTGCCAGGCGGATGGGAAATTGAAAGTGCCTCTGATTGGTTGATTTTTATAACCAATCAGACATTTGCATAGAAGTGCAACCCTTGTAACTTTGCTTCTGCCTCTGGCTGGTTGCTTTTCATCACCAATCAGACTCATGGCGGGCCACAACTTCATTTACATGAGGTGAGCTCCAAGTGGCCAATGGGAAGCCTCTAGGGGATATTTGGTCCAGAGAAGATTCGGAATCCGGGTTCTTGAGCCCCTATGCTCGGCCGCTCCCACCCTGTGGAGTGTACTTTTGTTTTCAATACATCTCTGCTTTTGTTGCTTGATTCTTTCCTTGCTTTGTGTGTTTTATCCAATTCTTTGTTCAAAGTGCCAAGAACCTGGACACCCTCCACCAGTAACACTTCATATGACGGCATCTTTGAGCCTCAGTTGTCTGAGTAAAATGAGGATATTAAGCTTACATAATTAACGAATTCAGCATTTATGAAACATCTGTTTTGTGCAAGGCACTGCGGAGAATTGCTTGAGTACAGGAGTTTTTTTAACTCTAGTTGCTAGGGTTAAAAAAAGGAACAAAGAAACCCACAAATGGTGTCACTGTCTTCATGGAACTTATGTTTAGTGGTGTGCTGCTAAAGTTTAATACATGGATTTCCAAAAAAGGACCTACTTTGTAATATTGGCCAATTTCTGTGGTGTAAATATTTTCACCATGGTTGCCTTTTTTTTTTTTTTTTGTGACAGAGTTTCAGTGGCTTGATTTCAGCTCATTGCAACCTCTGCCTCCTGGGTTCAAGTGATTCTCTTGCCTCAGCCTCCTGAGGTGTTGGGATTACAGGTGCCTACCACCATACCTGGCTAATTTTTGTATTTTTAATAAAGACTGGGTTTCACCATGTTGGCCAGGCTGATCTCGAACTCCTGGCCTCAGGTGATCCGCCCACCTCAGCCTCCCACAGTGCTGGGATGACAGGCGCAAGCCACCATGCCCCGGCCAGCACAGTTGACTTTAAGCTAGCAGAGTAACATTGGTGAATGCAAAGGTAGGTGGCGCTGTGCAAGGTCAGCTCTCAGGAAGGTATCATGAGGCTTCAGTGAGGTAATAACTAGCAGGTATTTTGCACACGGTGAGGAATGAATACGTGGGAGCCGTTATTAGCACTTGGGCAGCAGGAGCCTTCAATGGCCCCATAGCAGAGACTGCAGAGCTGACTTTCCTCTTTCTTACTCCTTCAAGTACGCTTTTACAAAGTTCTGTCAGTTCTTCCTCTATCAAACCGTTTTGTGGCCTCTTCCGGCTGTTGTTACTATAGGCGCAGCTCTGATTTTAGTTTTCTCATAGTGTCTCAGAATCAAGCAGGCCGATGGTGCATGCAGATTCTAGCGTCCCATTCAGAGAATGTAATTCAGAAGACTTGGAGCAGGCCTCAGAGACCCTGCATTTTCACAGGTTACCCTGGTGATTCTCCTCTAAGGGGCCCATGGAACTCACTTGAACAAATACTACTGAGAGTTTTCTTTTCACTTTAAAGTCTCATGACTTTCCGGCCCATGTTTGTGCTCTAATAAGCTTATTCTGTCAGATGAATTTAGATTATTTCTGCCTTTCCCTTTTATGGTAGCAAGGGAGTTTAATGGGATGAGAAACCCAAGAAATAAAACTTTTACAAATCTGAGAAGGTAAAAGTATCTCATAATAGATGGATAGCAGTTATAATTTATTAAAGCCTAGTTTATATGTCAGCCAGTGATCTAGCCCTTTGATGTGAAACAACTCATTCTAATTTAACACCACACTAGAAGTTAGGTAATATGGTATAATAATCATCATCTGTATTTTATCTTTTTATTTTTTTTCAAGACAGCGTCTTGTACTGTTATCCAGGCTGGAGTGCAGTGGTGCAATCTTGGCTCACTGCAACTTTCACCTCCTGGGTTCAAGTGATTTTCTTGCTTAGTCTCCTGAGTAGCCGGAATTACAGTTATGTGCCACCATGCCCAGCTAATTTTTTTTTGCATTTTTAGTAGAGATGGGGTTCTACCATGTTGGCCAGGCTGGTCTTGAACTCCTGGCCTCAAGTGATCCACCTGCCTCAGCTTCCCAACGTGCTGAGATTACAGGTGTGAGCGATGATGCCCAGCCATCACCTGTATTTTATAGATGAGGAAACGGAGGTGCAGAGGAGATAAATTCCTTGTCTAAGATCACTTAGTCAATAAGTGATAATCTCAGGACATCAGCCCAGCTAGTCTGGCCCTAGAACCCTTCACCCTTAACTGCTGTGCTAGGTACTATTGTGCTATCACTAGCGTTCTTTGAGTTCGTGGGCAGATTTTCATAATCCACACAAACTAAACATTCAGATTCTCATTTAACTTTAACCAGCTGAAGAAATGATTGAAGGAGAGTGCTTCAGTAGTAACTAACACTAACAACAGCCGACTTTCACTGAGCACTTCGCTGAGTCCTGGGGACTGTTCCATGCAGTATCATTTAATGATAAGAGGAGACATCACAAAGTCTAGGACTGAGACAGAATTGATCCTGGGAAGAAGGCAGACTAGGTGAACAGAGCATTCTGGGAAGCAAAGTTGATGGACCAATGAGAATAAAACAGACATGGCTAATAGTAGAGCATCATTAAGGTAGTTTAAAGAACAAAGACTTATCTCTAGCATGAGGGGCCCTAGCCTCTAAACCAAGGAAGACAATGGCTGTCTCTTTCATGCATCTGCTCCAAGCTAAGGATTGCATATTCTATTCTATTTTATTTATTTATTGCTTTTTGAGACAGGGTCTGGCTCTGGCACCTAAACTGGAGTGCAGTAGCATGATCTCAGCTCACTGAAACCTCCACCCCCTGGTTCAAGCAATTCTCCTGCCTTAGCCCCCGAGGTAGCTGGGACTACATGTGTGTGCCACCACGCTTAGCTAATTTTTGTATTTTTAGTAGAGCTGCGGTTTCAGCATATTGGCCAGGCTGGTCTCAAACTCCTAGTCTCAGGTGATCCACCTGCCTCAGCCTCCCAAAGTGCTGGGATTACAGGCGTGAACCACCACGTTTGGCCTCAGAATTGTGTATCCTGAGCCTTTGCTGGTCAGTCAAAACCCCAGAGTTTGAGCTGGGTTGGAGAAGGCAGAGGAGGAACCCAAACAAAGCAAGTATCTTGGATTCTTAGGATTATCCATAGGTTACGCAGCCTCAGAGATGAGCCAGACCAGCCAGCTCGCTTTACAGATGGTGAAATCAAAGAGATGAGAAGTGATTTTTCTTGAGGTCAACTTGTAGGTATATAGGCACTGTTATGTTTGAAACTTACTACTCTCTCCACTGCCAGAGAGGTGCCCCCTCTATCTGGCTGTGTGTGTGATATGAACTAGAAATACAGTTCACATAAGATAACAGGAAAGTCTGTGGGTTGAAAGTAGGAACTTTGCCTCCTCTCAGTGATTCCTTTGTGGGGAATGGGGAAAAAGTAGAAAATATTTTGAGAACTTATGAAATATTGAACACTCTTTGACAATACATACATGCATGCCTACAAATACATATATATATATATATATATATATATATATATATATACACGTGCATATGCATATATGCATTTACACAGTGATCTGCCCACCATTCACACATCATACTTTTCCATGGCTACAGAACCATTTTCTCTTTGTAACTGGGACTAGATGATGTTGGAAGAAATGTAAATTTTCAGTAGGATCTCAGGAGATGGTCCTGGAGCAGTACCATATACCAACCCCACCTGGAACTCAATAAATGCCCTGGTCCACCCACCTCAGCCACCCAAAGTGCTGAAATTACAGGTGTGAGCCACTACACGTGGCTAGAAAATATCTTCACAGCAGCATCTAGACTAGTGTTAAACAACTGGCCACCACAGTCTAGCCGAATTGACGCATAAAATTAATGATCACGGACCATCCCTTGTCAACTTGGCACCTATACATAGCTCCTTAAACCTTACTTAGCCTCCAGATAAAGAAAACAAAGAGTGATACATTCCCCTAACATGATACAAACTATCCTGCATGCTCCTGAGAAATGACTAACCCTTTATCCAGAAGAGGATGCAAAGTCCTTGGGTGAGGTTCACCCTTCTTGACATTTTATAGCTTTAATGCTGTAGTATAAAGTAAACAACACTCAAATACTATGATATAAAGTTGACACCTATTCTACTGTATGATAAGGGAAGAGGAGGAAGAACACAAAGATATTTGCTACATTTATACCAAAATATATTCAAAATGGTAAATGGCACAGCATATAAAAAATACATGTTTTTAATATCCCATAATAGTTATTGCAGCATATTATAGTCATTATTTGTTTTTCATTTTACAGATTAAGAAATCAGCTCAGATAATAAGGTGTGAACTACTTATTAAAGTAGTTTAATAAAATTTGAACTACTCCAAAATTTCTTCCAGTACAGGGAAAAGAGAAGAGAGGAGAAAATGATACATAAATAAGACTTTCTCCAGGCTTCTTTAGTAGCCTTGACTTAGGTGTCAGGCCAGCGTGAGAGGTTTCCTGAGATACCAAGAATTGAGGTCGGAGAAATTTGGGAGTCAGATACTGCACCACAATGTGGAGGAGCAATGAGAAAGGGATTTTTGTCTCAGTAGAGATCTCTCTAGAGGAAAATTATTATGGAAATCCAAAGCATGTGTGTGTTGAGTGGAAAGGGGGTGTCTGTACATACATTTAGAACTAGGGTCTCACTGTCACACAGGCTGGAGTGCAGCAGTGCTATTATAGTTCACTGCAGCCTCAAAGTCCTGAGATCAAGCCATCCTGCCATGTCAGCCTCCTGAGTAGGTGGGACTACAGGTATGCACTAACAGACCTAGTTAATTTTTAAAAAATTTTTGTAGAGATGGAGTCTTGTGGGTTGCATCAGAGTGCGACTTTGTCTCAGAAAAAAAAAATGTGTTTTAGATGTGATTTAGTAAAGTAGGTTATCCTTTATAACTTAGGTGGAACTCATCAAATTCATTGAGGGCCTTAAGGGCAATAATTCTCTGTTCGGTTTAGTGAGATCATCAGGTTTATAATGTAAATCTTTTACATCACTGTATTGGTTGATTGATTCATTGTTGGAGTCTCACACTGTCACCCAGGCTGGAGTGTAGTGGGCTGATCCCTCTGCCTCCCAGGTTCAAGTGATTCTCCAGCCTCAGCCTCCCAAGTATCTGGTATGACAGGTGCCCACGATGACACCCAGCTAATAGTGAAACCTCATCTTCAGTAAAAATATAGTCTACCTTTAAATGCGGTAATGCCACTACACAAACACGGTAAAGTCTTCCCAGTCATGCTGTTGGCAGTGATATTAGTTATCCATACGGGTCTGCAACAACCTCAATTTCTGTCTCCTCAGAAGAAAAGAATTTGACTGAGGAGCAAAAGGCAGAAGGAGAGACCAAGGCAAGTTTTAGAGCAGGAGTGAAAGTTTATTAAAAAGCTTTAGAGCAGGTAGGAAGGTACACTTGAAAGAGGGCCAGGTAGACCACTTGAGCGACCAAGTACATGGCTTGACCTCTTGCCTTGGGGTTTTATAAGTTGGCATACTTCAAGGATGTTACCCAGAGGATGGCTTACTTGCATTACTTTTTCCCACTCCTGAGATCTTATCAGTAAGCTGCTGATCACCAGTTTAAGACGTTTTCTGTCGATTAGGAGAACACCTTTTCCTGGTGCCAGCTGGGACCAATTATTACAGAGACAGTGTAAGAACCCCCTGACCATAATCTGATGGTCACCCAACACTCCTGATGTTTGTAGCCGGGAGCCCTCTCCTGGCCTGCTCCTACCTGACTGCTATCTGCCGTGACAATACTACTGCACCTATGCCTTGCTCTTGAACTGTTGTTTTCATACACACTATTTCTAAATGGGTTGTCAACCCAAAAGACCTTAGAATCATGCTACCTTGGCCGGTTGCAGTGGCTCATGCCTGTAATCCCAGCACTTTGGGAGGGCAAGATGGGTGGATCACCTGAGGTCAAGAGTTCAAGACCAGCCTGGCCAACATGGTGAAACCTCCTCTCTACTAAAAATACAAAAAACAAAACAAAACAAAAAAAATAGCTGGGTGTGGTGGCGCATGCCTGTAGTCCCAGCTACTCCAGGAGGCTGAGGCACGGGAATTGCTGGAACTCAGGAGGTAGAGCTTGCAGTGAGCCAAGGTCACGCCACTGCACTCCGGCCTGGGTGACAGAGGGAGACTCCATCTCAAAAAAAAAAAAAAAAAATCATGCTACCTTTATGTAGTCAATAGCTATGTGTTAATTCAATATTTTAAAAATTCACTTGAGCATTAAAAAATAAAACATATAAAAATAAATTGTTGTTTATATTGACCAACATATTTACTTTTTTGCACATCTACCTGTAGATAAATATGAGCATCCACCATTCAGCCTTCACCATTTCTTCTGCTGTGGATTGGCTGAAGCCAAAATTTCTTAGCTTTCATTTTTAAAGACATTTTCACAGTGTAGGAAATTTGAGGTTGATAGATGTGTTAATTAATTAATTAAATTCTACAACTTCAAAGACTTGCCTTGTCTCTGATTAAGTATCTATCAGCCAACTCTCATTGTTGTTCTTTTGCTGCAAGATGCATTTCTTTTTTTTTTTTACTGGATACTTTTAAGATTTTTCACTACGTCTTTTGTGTTCTGAAATTAGACGACAATGTGTCTGGGTATAATTTGCTTTGTATTTATCTTGCTTAATGTTTGTTAAGCTGCTGGGTTTTGTGGATTGATACCGTATTTTAAATTGGATAATTCTCCTCTTTTATCTTCAAATATTTCTTCTGTACTATTTTTCTTTCATTTTCTATTAGGACTCCAATTATATATACATATATAGATGTGTGTGTGTGTGTGTGTGTGTGTGTGTGTGTGTGTGTGTATAAAGTTTTTTTTTTGAGATGTAGTCTTGTTCTGTCTCCCAGGCTGGAGTGCAGTGGCACAATCTTGGCTCACGGTAACCTCTGCCTCCTGGGTTCAAGAGATTCTCCTCCCTCAGTCTCTCAAGTAGCTGGGCCTATAGGCATATGCCACTACTCCTAATTTTAGTGCTGTTGACTTAATTTTGTACTAATTTAGTCACTACTCCTGACTAAATTTTCATGAGACAGGGCTTCACCATGTTGACCAGACTGGTCTCAAACTCCTGACCTCCAACGATCTACCTTCTTTAGCCTCCCAAAGTGCTGGAATTACAGGTGTGGACACGGCGGCTGCCCCAATTACGTATATATTACACTGTTTAATTTTGTCCTGCAGGTCTCTGATGCTCCCTTTTTTTTTTTTTTTTTTTTTTTTTTTGAGATGGAGTCTTATTCTGTCACCCTGGCTCAAGTGCAATAGTGTGATCTCAGCCCACTGCAATCTCTACCTCCCAGGTTCAAACAATTCTCCTGCCTCAGACTCTCGAGTAGCTGGTACTATAGGCACGTGCCACCATGCCCGATTAATTTTTGTGTTTTTAATAGAGATGGGGTTTCACCATGTTGGCCAGGCTGGTCTTGAACCCCTGACCTCAGGTGATCTGCCTGCTTCAGCCCCCAAAGTGCTGGGACTACAGGCATGAGCCACTGTGCTCGGCCCAATATAGATAATTTTACTGACTTATACTTTTTACTATATTTTTATGCTATGTTCAAGCTACAGTTAAGCTCATTAGATGGATTCTTTTTTTTATATTTTACTTTAAGTTCTGGAATACATGTACTGAACATGCGGGTTTGTTACATAGGTATACATGTCTGCCATGGTGGTTTGCTGTACCCATCAACCTGTCATCTAGGTTTTAAGGCTTGCTTGTATCATTTGACCTAATGCTATCCCTCTCCTTGCCCTCCACCTTCCAGCAGGCCCTGGTGTGTGATGTTCCCCTCCCTGGGTCCATGTATTCTCATTGTTCAACTCCCACTTATAAGTGAGAACATGTGGTGTTTGGCTTTCTGTTCCTGTGTTAGTTTTTGAGGATGATGGTTTCCAGCTTCATCCATGTCCCTGCAGAGGACATGAACTCATTCTTTTTTATGGCTGCATAGTATTCCATGGTGAATATGTGCTACATTTTCTTTTCCTGTCTATCATTGATGGGCATTTGGGTTTGAATTCTTTCTTAGAGCCATTATATTTTTCAGTTCTAACATTTCCACTTCTTTCTTTTATAGTGTCTTAATGTTTCTGTTTAAATTCCTCTTCTATTTATGCATATTGTTCACTTTTTCTACTAGACAGTTTAACATATTGATAGCAGTTATTTTAAAGTGTTTTATGCAAATTCTAACTTTCAGTCATCTGTGGGTTCATCCATCAGTTTTATTTTTCTCTAGCTAATTTGAACACATTCGCCTACTTTTTAAATATCTTAGAATTGCATTTGAAAAGCACTGTTGGCTGGGTGTTATGGCTCATGCCTGTAACCCCATCATTTTGGGAGGCCAAGGCAGGCATATCACTTGAGGCCAGGAGTTTGAGACCAGCCTGGTCAACATGGTGAAACTTTGTCTCCACCAAAAATACAACGATTATCCAGGCATGGTGGTGCATACCTGTAATCCCAGCTACTTGGGAGGCTGAGGCAGGAGAATTTCTTGAACCTGGGAGGCAGAGGTTGCACTGAGCTGAGATTGTGCCATTGCATGCCAGCCTGGGCGACACAGTGAGATACCATCTAAAAAAAAAAAAAAAAAGAAAAGAAAAGAAAAGAAAAAAAAGACATTGTGTGTACAAGATGAACAGAGTTCTGAGTTCTACAGTAGAGTGGTTCATCCCTTTAATCTCATCCTAATTTTACTGGGTTTGGGTTGGGTTGCAGCTTCAGTTTGCTTCATTTCATCATTGTTTTTAAATGTTTTGAATGTAAGATCAAGATTTTTCCTTCAGGGCTTGGGATCTGAGTCCCAGCATGACTTCTCAGATCAATCTCTCTCTCTCTCTCTTTCTCTCTGTCTCTCTCTCTTTCTCTCTGTCTCTCTCTCTCTCCCCGCCCCCCCTCCTGCCCCCCTTCGCTACCAAGGCCCCGGCTCTTTGGACCTTGGAAAGCACTTTCTGCTCTACAGCACACCGCATCTGCATATTTTCACTTTTTTTTTTTTTTTTTTTTAATAAGCTCAGAGTCTCACTGTTGCCCAGGCTGGAATGCAATGGCTCAATTTCAGCTCACTGCAACTTCCACCTCCCAAGTTCAAGTGATTCTCATGTCTCAGCCTTTTGAGTAGCTGGGATTACAGGCATGCACCACCACACCTGGCTAATTTTTAGCAGACATGGGGTTTCGCCGTGTTGGCCAGGCTAGTCTTAAACCTCTGATCACACAGGTGATCCACCTGCCTTGTCCTCCCGAAGTGCTGGCATTATAGGCATGAGCCACCGTGCTCAGCCATTTTCACATTTTTTGAAGATGTCTTTTAGTCCTTATGCCCCCTAGCCTTCAGTGAGCTGCACCATGTACTCACGGAGGTTCAGGTGCAAAGAACTAGCAGGCGAGTATGCCTCTGGGGACTCCGCCTGCTCTTCCTCCATGTCCCCAGCCTTCTGCGTGCAGTTCTGCAGCTCACAAATGAATGGGAATGCTGAAAAGTCTCTGAAAGTGAATCAAGGAACAGTTGCTACCATTGGGGAGAAAGAGATGCTAAAAAGTCAGTGATTTTTCACTACTTTGTCGCACACATGCTCACAACGTGACTTCAGTTAATCTGGCCAGGTTTACTTCTCCATCAGCTTCTTTTGGATGCTCCCTGATTCCCATCCTGGACTGCAACTGCACCAAATCACAGGCCATTCCCAGATTTTTTGTTTTAATTTCTGTACAAGAAACATCTTTAACATTTCCCTTTCTTCACTCCATCGATGAGTCCTATTTATCCTGCAAAATTCCATTTCAAGTTTGCTTCTCCGAGCCTTCCCTCAGTTTGATTCCAAAACCACCCTGTAAGTTTGTATGTGCTCACCTTTCTTCTAGCCCTTATTCTATTTTACTTTGATTACTTGTATACAGATACATTTGTCTCCCACACTAGGATTTGTGTTCCTTATGGGGTGAAGCATTGCACAATTTCAGTTAGCATCCCCAGAATCTAACAGAGCAACAGGAACTCGATGACTTGTGTCAAGGAATGTGGAGTACCCAGGTCCACCACCCACCTTTTTTTTTTTTGAGATGGAGTCTCGCCCTGTCTCTCAGGCTGGAGTGCAAGGGCATGATCTTGGCTCACTGCAACCTCCGCCTTCCAGGTTCAAGTGATTCTCCTGCCTCAGCCTCCCAAGTAGCTGGGGTTACAGGTGTGCACCACCACACCTGGCTAATTTTTGTATTTTTAGTAGAGATGGGGTTGAACCATGTTGGCCAGGTTGGACTCAAACTCCTGACCTCATGATCCATCTGCCTTGGCCTCTCAAAAAGCTGACATTACAGGCGTGAGCCACCACACCCAGCCCAGGTCCCTCTTTTTAACAGCTTCATCATCATTGCTGCTTCTTTCATATTAAACATAACCACAATTTTCATCTCTTCACATAGACCCCACTTCTCTAAGTGATTATGCCATATGCCATTGTTTTTAAGTACTTACTGCTTCCAAAAGCTTTCCAATTATTATTGCACGCAATCCCCTACAGCTCTGCAGTTTTAGTGTGCATTAGTCTATTCTCACACTGCTATAAAGAACTACGTAAGACTGGGTAGTTTATAAAGAAAGAGGTTTAATGGACTCACAGTTCCACATAGCTGGGGAGGCCTCAGGAGACTTACAATCATGGCAGAAGGCAAAGGGGCAGCAAGTCTTGTCTTACATCTTACATGGTGGCGGAGAGAGAGAAAAAAAAAGAGAGGGGGCGGAGGGAGGGGGAGAGGGGGAGGGAGGGGGAGAGGGGGGAGACAGAGAGAGAGAGAGAGAGAGAGAGAGAGAGAGAGAGAGAAGGGGGAAGAGGCACATACTTATCAAACAACCAGATCTCCTGAGAAGCCTGTCATGAGAACAGCATAGGGGAAATCACCCCATGATCCAATCTCCTTCCACCAGGCACTTCCCCCAGCATATGGGGATTACAATTTGAGATGAGATTTTGGTTGGGACACAGAGCCAAACCATATCATAGTGCTAGTATCATACTTTTCATTACAGATGAGAAAACTGAGGCTTAGGGTGTTTCAGCAGTTTTCCAGAGAGAGCTGGGATTCCAGCCTATGTCCATGTCAGTCTGGACCCCACGCGTCTATGACTGCAGCCAAGCCTTTTGTGTCTTCTCCCCTCCCTTTTATTTCTCTATTCTCCTCCCTTTCTGCATCTGGCTGTACACTCCATGATGGGTTGATCAGCAGAGCTAATCCATCTGGAGGTTGACACGCGGTGCCTCGGAGCTCTGGTTTTCCCTTTTCTGCTTCTGTATCATCCAGCAACTTCTGTTTTCCTCTGAGGTCACCCTTAAAGGTTTATGTGTCATGTTTCTCATTTCTGCCTTGTCGAGGAAATCTTGCCAGTGCATCTATCAAAGTAATCATCACAGGCCTGATGTAAGAGTATGGTTCCTCTCACATTTTTCATTACTAGATAATTTATTAATATCTTTCCAGAGCAGCACTAGATTTATCTTGATAAAACTGCTATCAGAGGCGACATAAGAGATGCCCCTGGGAGGCACCAGGAAGAGCCGTGCACTCACCTCTTTCACCCCTTAATGCCTCAGGAAGCCCAACCCAGAGTCAGCCAGGGGGCTGCCAAGACCCAAAGCATTTTATCATTTTGATAAAGTTGACCCGGGGTGGCCTCGAAGGGACTGCCACCTAGCTCACCTTTCTTCTCTGCTTGTGGCAAACACAGGATTGTTTGTGTATCGGGGAAGGCAGGTAGTGAGGGTGGATAAATTACCTTCAAAGAGTTCACTATTTATCTCATTTTCATCTGAGCATCAGCAGGGAACAACTTCACCTCCCAGCTCAAGTGGGTTTTCTGTGAGGCCTCGTGTCTGTGATTGCTGATGGAGCTTTGCATTATTTTTGCAGCAGCTTCTGGTCATGGACTTCTTAGAAATGTGAGTGGAATGTATTGTCCCCGTCTTCTGTTCTCCTTCACATCTTCCTCTCCAGGAAGAAAGTGGAGAGAGCAGATGCAGTCCCCTCCTTCCCTGCTGGATATTTGCAGAAATAAAAATGCAAGAGGCCTTCTGGGGGAGGAGCTGCCTTCATAGGCTCCTGACAGGCATCGTTGCAGGGGTGCATTTGAGATGGGAGTATCCCTGCGTTTGCCGCAATTCAGGGCAGCTCTTTTATAAACTGGGTTTCATGGTTCATGTTGTAGGCGTGTATATGAGATGGGAATGCCCCTGCATTTGCTGCAATTCAAGGAAGCTCTTTAATAAACTGGGTTTCATGATCCATGTTGTAGGCATGTATTTGAAATGGGAGTATCCCTGTATTTGCTGCAATTCAGGGCTGATCTTTTATAAATTTGGTTTCATGGTTCATTTATCTTGGCATTATTCCGGCCCCCAATCCCTTAACAAACCCAAAAGACAAAACATAAGTAAATAAAAACATACGTAGATGCTATGGGCGAATGCTCTCCATCGGGAAAGTGAAGTCTCTTGGTGCTGCTGTATGTAAACAGATATGTGGATACTTTGTTGCTGAAAGGGCTGATTGATTTGTCACACTGGTAATAAATGTGTATATCTCATTACTAAGCAAGGTTTTATCCCACCATTTGCTATATGTGCACAAAGAATGATTTTTGTAATATGTTTGGCTACATTGTTTATAATAACAAAATACTTGTTGTCATGGAGAAAGAGACTAGTAAAATAAAAATGGTATATTCACAGGATGGAATACTGCAGAGTCCGGCAAAGGAGGAGACAGATACACAGGTTAGGATATGGAGCAAGAGATACTTAGTGATAAAAAGCAAGTAAAAGTGTCTTTTGTAGAATGCTCCTCTTGTCCACACATTGATCTTCCTAGAAGGATACACAGGAAACTAGCAACAGTGGTTTCATGGGAGAGGGAGTCCTGGTAGTCTGAGGAAGGGAGAGGGAAGGCCATCTATTTATTATTACGGCTTCTGTGTCCTGCTTAAATTTTCCCTGATTATATGCCACACTTTAAATTAAAAATAAAGGATCATTGGGAAGCCTAGGTGGGTGGATCACCTGAGGTCAGGAGTTTGAGACTAGCTTGGCCAACATGGTGAATTTTGTCTCTACTAAAAATATAAAAATTAGCTGGGTGTGGCGGTGGGTGCCTGTAATCCTAGCTACTCAGGAGGCTGAGGCAGAAGAATTGCTTGAACCTGGGAGGTGGAGATTGCAGTGAGTCAAAATTACACCACTGTACTCCAGCCTGGGCAACAAGAAGAAACTCAGTCTGAAAAATAAATAAATAAAAACAAAAATAAATAAAAGTAAATGATATTCATTTGACTCTTTTTTTTAATCAACATTTCTGAGGCTCATAATTAACTTTTTTGCTTTTTTTCTAAAATGAGCTTAAGCCTCACCATCTGGTCCCCCCCCCACCTCCACCCCACATTTCTCTCCATAAATAATAAAATCTATGTTGTGCAGGTGGGCCATAGCTGTCCACACTGAAGAAACAGTGCTAACCAAGGTACATTGTTCTGTAATGGACAAAGCCAGTTTTCATGCCAGTAATTCCCACAATGGCCTGAGTAGTAGGGAAAAAAAAAAGGAGTCTGTTGCTATTTTCCTGTTGAAGAAATTGCTCAACTGGAAAATAGTGTGACATGTTCAAGGTCACACATCCTGCAGGGAGCAGAGCAAATATTCACATCCAGATTTGACTGAAGCCACGAAGCATGCCCTCTGCCTTTTGCCCCACTCATTCAGGGAATCATTTCTCTCGGGTGCTTTCAGAGGTAATGGCTGTGAGCCACTATTGATTTTTGTACCACCCGCTTCTTCTACCTGCTGCCGAACTGGGGAACTTCCCAGCCCGGTTCAGTTGCTGGTGAGGCTGTGCCTGCGAGCTTTTGGCTCCAGGTGCCTGTTGGAGGAGAGCTGGCTCTTTCAATTGCTATTTCAAGGCTGAGGATGGCTCCAGCCTCCTGGACAGATGGCCAATTGCACTTGAACTCTCAGAGTGCACATACGTCAACAGTGATAGAGAGCTTCAGCTGTGACCAGAGCTGGGACAGCCATCCAAATGCGGAGCCATTCGTCACTGTGGTTGATTCCATAAAATCAGCAATGAGGGGACAGATGAGGGGGGAGGATGCAGCCTCTGCTGTCTGGTGCTGGGCAGTGCTGGGAATAGCCAGCGCGCACCTGGCTTCACCAGAGTTCAGACCATCGATCTCTTAGAGGCTCAAAATCCACAAGGAATTGCCTTTCTTAACGTTATCACACCCAATGATTGTTTAAAAAATGTACTACTATGACTGCTGGGCATACAAAATAATAGTATACTTCTTTTTTTTTTTTGAATACTTACCCAAAAAGAGCTCTTGGTGAAGGAGCTTCTCTACCTTTTAATCTATTCCAATCCCCATCTTCTTTGATGGTTTATCTTTTTCTTTCTTTGTGATGCCACTTCATCTTCTAATACTGGCTTCTCTAGTGTGCAAAAGAAAAATCCCAGCAGAGTGAATCAAATCCCCTATCCACTGTTTCTTAGCGGGTAACTTGGGGGAAGTTGCTGGCTTCACCTAAGCCTCAATTTCCTTTCTCCCATACTTGGGCTGAGCTGTACCTTTAAAACCCTGATTAGCTTTAAGGAAGACCTTCAGCATCAAATGTATAGGATTCAGAGGTTCCAGAGAAAAGGCAGAAAGAAAAGAGCCAGATGACAAGAGGATCCTAGAGCAGGTGCAGAGAGGCTGGTTGGAGAACCCCAGGAACAATGGGTTCTAATGCTCTGTGTGAGTCACTGCAAAGTGCCAATAAGATTTTTAACTCCTGTGCTCTAATTACCAGAGGAAGCTCTCAGGAGGCATCAGAAGCAACCTATATGGCCTGAGAAACACATAGGAGGGGGAAATATATGTCTGTTTGTAAAGGAGGAGTTGATGGGGCTCGGTTTGTAGAAGTTCACTTATTCAGTATCATGGTTGATTTTATGTGTCCACTTAATTGGGCCATGGGGTGCCCAGATGTTTGGTGAAACATTATTCCGAGTGTTCTTGTGAAAGTGTTTTGGGGTGAGGTCAACGTTGAAGTCATTAGACTGAGTCAAGAAGATGGCACTCCATAATGTTGGGGGACCTCATCCAATATGTCGAAGGCCTGAATAGCACAAAAAGGCTGACCCGCCCCCAAATTTCTCCTGCCTGACTGCCTTTGAACCGGGATATTGGCCTTTTCCCACCTCCAAACTGAAACTTAGATATTGACTGCTTTTTTTGGGGTGTCAGGACTGCTGGTCTTTGGACTGAAATGACACCCTTGCCTCCTCTGGGTCTCCAGCTTGCTGACTCACTCTGAAGAGCTTGGGACTTGTCATCCCCCAAAATTGTATCAGCCAATACCTTATAATACATCTGTTTATATATCTCTATCTGTCTACCTGTCTATCATCATCATCATCATCTATACATATATCCTATTGGTTTTGTTTCTCTGGAGAACCTTTATGAACACATTCAGTGATGAATTCCTGTTGCCACTGTTTGTAGCGTTAGGCTTAGTTTTGTGCAGAATGCAAGTAGAAGTTGCCAGGTTCTCTAAGATAGGGATAGACAAACATCTGGAAGTTCAGAGGGTGAGGGGTGAGAGAGTTTGCTATGCTAGAAACAAAGAACATTTGACACTAGTCTGTGAGAAGAAGAGACCAACAATTATTGAGCATCTATGTAAAAATATTAGTTCATTTACTTGCCAAAAAGTCTCCAGAAACTAAACACTATAGTTCTCATTTTCTAGGCTAGAAGAGGCAAGCTACATATCTAGACTCATTGGCTCCAGTCTATTTACTTTAGGCTCTTAGTGCTTCTGGGGCTCATGTCAAGATCATCAGACAGATTCAATAGCAGAATCACCATTCAAATTAATCTCAACAAGCTTGGACCATAATCTCTCTCTCTCTCTCTCTCTCTCTCTTTTTTTGTTTTTTTGAGACAAAGTCTTGCTGTGTTGCCTAGGCTGGAGTGCAGTGGCACAATCTCACCTCACTGCAAACTCCACCTCCAGGATTCAAGTAATTCTCCTGCCTCAGCCTCCCAAGTAGCTGGGATTACAGGCACATGCCACCATGTCCAGCTAATTTTTGTGTTTTTAGTAGAGAGGGAATTTCACCATATCTGTTAGGATGGTCTTGAACTCCTGACCTCAAGTAATCCTCCTGCCTTAGCCTCCCAAAGTGCTGGGATTACAGGTGTGAGCCACCATGCCAGCCTAACTTGAACTGTAATCTCAAATTCACCTCCAGGCACATAGAAAGTAAAAAGTCAGTCCTCACAATCAGGATCTAAAAAACAAAGACATAAACAACTGTTTGAGATTCAGTTTTGGCACCTGTAGAATGGGTAGAAGATATTTATTCATGGAGAAATTGCAATAAATAATTGCAGCATGATTTTTACAAGCACAAAAATTATTATTGAAGTCAATATTATTAGAGTAAATATCTACACTTTGGAAATTTGTTTATGGCCACATTGCTGTTCCATGCTAGCATAATGTTGCTGAATGCAACATACCTTTGTCCTGATTCAGTGACTTCCCTGATAGCTTGCAGCTGCTTTTTTTTTTTTTTTTTTTGAGACAGAGTCTTGCTCTGTCACCAGGTGCCAGGCTGGAGTACAGTGGCATGATCTCGGCTTACTGCAACCCCCGCCTCCCGGGTTCAAGCAAGTCTCCTGCCTCAGCCTCCCCTGTAGCTGGGACTACAAGCGCACGCTATCACACCCAGCTATTTTTTTTTTTTTTGTATTTTTAGTAGAGACAGGGTTTCAGCATGTTGGCCAGGATGGTCTCGATCTCTTGACCTCGTGATCTACCCACCTCAGCCTCCTGACTCTCAACTCTGACCCTTCTGGTTGGAAATGGTGGATTGATGGTCAAATGTCTTTTTGTTTGCAGGTTCCAATGTGATCCCTAGGTGAATGAAGACATAGTTTCCCCTCCAGTCTCACCTGTAGAATAACACAAAGCTTGAGAAAGTCTTTAAATCTACACTTTTATCAATCTATGTTTTTTTAAGGCATGGTGTTCTTAAACCATAGTAATTCACAGAGTAATCTCACGGAGCTTAATGGATGATGAGGGATTTAAGAGCTAGAGCCTGGAACCATGTATCTATTTCCCAGACTCTGAAAGAGGGTGAAAGGAATGTCTTCCATGTGCATGCAAGGGCGGAGAGGGGCAGGCACACACTAGGTGGAGTGGGGGCATGCACTCCAACCTTGAACAGATTTAAATGACAAGGACATAACAAGGTCAATCAGAAACTCCAATTTATTCTGTCATTAAATGAATGCTTTATGTTAAACATAGAGCTAAACTCTCAAGTTATAGTTGATGTCAGAAACATAAACTCCCACTCCAGAGACAGGCTGGGAAGGTGGAGAGATGAGTCAGGAAGTCAGTAACTAAACTCTTTTATCAAGGTTATTTAGCAGATGGAAAAGTTTCCATAAAGCTCCAATGGTCCCCTCTGGAACCCTGTATCAGGGTTGGTTCTTAAAATAAGTCTTAAGCTCCAGGGGAGGCCATAAAAGAAACCAATAATGATGACAGAAGAGGCTCAACACAGTTAGCCAAAGATTGATCCCCACAAGAGAGGTGAGAGTCTTCTGCCTATGAGTGTCAATGGGCCTTTACTGCCTACGCTGGGGAAAAGCAATTGGCTGAGAGAGGTAGAAGGGTTTAGAGAATTTCCAGGTTGACAGTTAAGTTTCTAACTATTCCACTGCCTTCTTGGGTAGTGAGGGGATCTTGTTAGGGGTTGGGACTGGACACAGCGTTATAGAACTTCATTTGCTGTCTCCAAATGGTGATATGGGCTCTGTTTGTTCCGGATTTCTTCTTCTATGAAGGTAGAGGCTGATGCCACTAAGGCAGTGCTCATAGGAAACCAGGTATGGCCTAGATCCCTGCTTCAAAAGGAGAGATCAACTGGTGTTCTAAAATCAGCATTTTTATAGTCAGGTACACTGAAATTCAGCTCACATTTTGATTCTCAAAGGCCATCTCTGAGCTTCGCTGTCCTTTTCTGAGAAGTGTGCTTAATAATACATCCTTCACAGGATCACTTGGTGATTACATGAAATAATGTGGTCCAATTACCTAACACTGTGCTGGGCATAGATTAAACACTCACACGATAGTAATTTTCTGACCCATCACTTTATAGAACTGGAGACATTATATCACTGAACAGACTTGGATTTTGACTCAAACCTTAGGAACTCTACAGATGGATTTCAGCTGGTTCACCTCTCTCACCTTCAATTTCACTTCCTGTCTTTCTGTCTTCCTTTCCGCCTCCTTTATTTCCACTTAAAGTGTGCCCATCTCCCGATACTGCTTTGTCTACAGTCTGACATTCCCAAACCTGGCTTTGTTTTATCACAAACCCCTACTCAGCTATCCCTGTGACAGAGTCCATCCTTCGCTCTCTCTGCACTCCTTAGCATACATCTCTGTAGACAGCTATAAGCAGCTGCTCTGCTCAGAATGACTTAAGACAGTGCTTATGAAAGTGTGTTTGGTGGGACGTCAAGAACGCCTGTCCTCCCTTAACCCCATCTCCATGCCGGCTAGAAACCTGAATTCAGAATAGAAAGTTTCAGCCACTGTCTTTGGATGGAGGAGAAAAAAGTGTATCTCATTTTTTAGAGCTTCCTAGAGCACAAGAAACAAAGAACAGACTCACATCTCAATAGGTTATTTCACTGCAGGAAAAAAGTCCTCTGAGTCATCAGGCATTGTGGTGAAGGGAAATTTCCCCCTGAATGCTGAAGATGAGTTTGCCTGTTGCAAAAGAGAGAAAGGTCATCCCATTCGGAAAGAACGGGGTATGCAGACAAAGAGAGACAGGTTCAGAACAGTTCTCCCTGGTTAAAGCACAAAATATGTATGAGCCTGGGGAAGACAGTGGTGCCAGATGTTGAACAGAATAGGTTGGAAGAACGGAGGCAAAAAAAAAAAAAAACCCCAGCCAGGAAACTGCAGTGAATATTCACCATGCCCTTTTGCAGGAATTCAAAAGGGACATCAAGAACTTTTCCTTAAGTATTCCAGGATCAGGGACTCGAGCTCCTCCTAAGATAAACCTATTACAGATCCCGTTGATGCAGAGCAGGGCTCCCCTGAATCAAGGGGAGAAGAAAATTCTTGGAACAAGTATTTTTGACTAAGGGTGAAATAGGCTGAACTACTCCCATTGTTACAGTCCTATTTAAAAGGCACAATTCACCATGAGTTCAAAGCATATCTTCTTTCAAGGTGACAACTCAGTGATGAATTCTGAGAGACGTTAACATGAGGAGTTATGAGGAACATAGTGAAGGAGTTAAAATTTGAAGGAAAAAAGGATTGGGGATTATATGGACTTGAACTATGGAAAAGGTTGAAATGCATTCAAGAAAGCAATAAAGACTAGTGAACCAGAAACTCCCTGCTCACTTATGATAAAATATCTAGTTAATACCAAATAAAAGATTCAAATAGACTTGTTATGGTTCTTTAGAAACTCTCTCTAAAATAATGTCCATATCCCACCCCCACTCCTTTTTTTTTTTTTTTTTTTAAAGCACTTTGACAAATAAAGTGTTGCATTTAGGAAGGAAGATTGGCTGTGGGGAGTAAGCCGCTTAGCTAGGATGAAAAAGATATGAGAGGAACATAATTTCTGAATTTGGAATTGTTCTTTGACGCTGCAGCAAGCATCCTGCCTTGCAAACAAGACCCACTGTTTACTTTACGTAGGAATTCATGGGCCACCTTGAACACAAAAAATGCACATTGGTTTAGTGGAAGAGATGAAAGATCCTATTTACATTTGCAGTAAAGTGTGAATAGTGATCTAAAAAAATAAATACTTCAAGAGAACAGAGAAGAGGGGGAGTGCTCAATGACTGGGAAAAACCAGGAAGGCATCTTAGTAGAGATGACATTTGGGCTACTTCTTGGAGGGTCACTTAGAATTTACCAGGTTAGTGAAAGACTTCTGCTTGGGAAATACAGCCTAGTCCACTGCAGAGGACAGGCGTCTAGAAAGCACCCATGAAGTAGGCCTTAGAATAAATGAGAGTTTATAGGCTGGGAAAAATACCAGTGGTCTACCAAACTGAACACCAAAGAGCATTTATCTTCTTTCATTGTCTGCGATCTAACCACTGTTGCTTGCAAGAAATTCACATCTGAAAGGGGATTTGAGGAATGTGGATATTTTCCAAATCATAAAAACAAGCATGAATCAAGTCAAGCCCAGTTCCTCTCTTCTTAGAACAACAAAAACAAACAAAACCACAAATTTTCCTCCTCTCTATATTTGTTTCCAGGGCTGCTGTAACAGATTACTATAAACCAGGCTGCTTAAAGCAACAGAAACATATTCTCTCACAGTTCTAGAATCTAGGAGTCTGAAATCCTGGTATCACCAGAGTTGGTTCTTTCTGAAGGCTCTGTGGGAGAATCTGTCCCATGCTTCCTCCTGCCTCACAGTGGCTGCTGCAGTTCTTAGACTTCACCTGCCTGTGGCTGCACAGGTCCCTTGTTCTCTGTGTTTTCTCCTTTTTTTTTTTTTTTGTTTGATTCAGTCTCGCTCTTGTCCACCAGGCTGGAGTGCAATGGTGCCATCTTGGCTCACCTTAAAGTCTGCCTCCTGGGTTCAAGTGATTCTCCTGTCTCAGCCTCCCGAGTAGCTGGGATTACAGGCTCCTGCCACCACCCCCAGATTTTTGTCTTTTTAGTAGAGACGGGGTTTCACCATGTTGGCCAGGCTGGTCTCGAACTCCTGACCTCAGGTGATCCAACTGCCTGGGCCTCCTAAAGTGCTGGGATTACAGGCATGAGCCGCCGTGCCCAGCCTCCTTTTCTGTTTCTTATAAGGACACCCATCATTGGGTTTAGGGCTCACCCTAACTCAGCGTTATCAGGTCTTGAGATCCTTAATTCCACTTGCAGAGTTTTTCTTTCCGTTATGGCCGTATTCACAGGCACCAAGGATCAGCACATATCTTTCTTTAGGGCCACCATTCAACTTACTATACTCCATTTTGTTTTTTCCCACAGTCATCTCTTCCAGAGAGAAGTTGACTCTACCAGTTAAAAAGTGAAAAGGGACAGTACCAATAATTATGATGTCCAAAGTAGAAGAGCGATTATCTAGAAAGCAGAGACTGAGGCAAGGATGACAGTAATGTTACTCCGAGAGTTAAAAGCCTAGGACACTGAGGGTTGTGGGGGAAAATGAAAGGCAGGAAAAGATAGGGGACAATGCTATGCGTTGCATTTCAGCGTTAAGCACAACTTTATAAGTGCTGCACCGAGGCAAGTCAGGTATGCCAAGCAACCTTGGTGGCCCAGTGGAAGGGATGTCCACAGAGAATGCTGAAAGAAAGATCAACCCTCAGGAGAAAGGTCTATAAAAGAGAAACGAGGGGAAATTTATTACTCTAGCTCCTTCTGTTCACCTGTTCCCTTTGGTCAAGTTTCACTCCATGGAGGACCAGTCTTCCACGCTTCAAGGTTCTATCATCTGACCTTGAACTTCCTTCAGGAAGCTGGATGCCACACCTCAAGGTGTTGCGGTCCATTCAAGACCAGAAGTGGAGGGCTGACTCAGCATGGCTCAGCACATTCGAAGTGAGGGTTGTGCAGGTCCAGGGCTTCAACCTTGACCCCAGCCAACTCAGGGAAGCTGGCAAGGGCACCAGCAAGGATGGCAGCCAAGTGGCTCAGAATGCAGGTGGTAATTTTCCAGGGAAGGAGGCTGTAGAGAGAAATCCAATAAGGCTTATGTTTTGTGCCCAATACTAGTATCAAGGCAATGTCACACAGACAGTGTTTATGTCAAGAATTTGCTGTAAATACTAAAGATTTTTTACTTTTAAAGGTTGTGTGAGAGCTGTAGTGATATGGAGGAAAAAGGGAGTTAGAGACTTAATTAATACTTTCCTTTTGTAGCATAGCTGCTAATCTAAAAGAAGAAAAATATCCTTGAAAAATTGGCCTGAGGGAAGGCATAATAATTTACTTTGTAAAGCACAAAGTAAGCAAAAAAATTATATGTATATTGTTCACCTGATTATTTACTTTTTTTTGCTAACAAGCAGAGAGGGAAGAAAGAAAGAAAAATAGCATCTACCCAACCCAAGCTTTTTATTATATTTTTTAATGGTGAATCTTGCTAGAGCCATAATGAAGCTCTGAAAGAAATAAAAACTTATGATCAGAACAAGCATTACAGACATTTATGTAAAACTGGAAGTGAATAGTATTTTCCCATCTGTTACTAATTCATAACCGGATTCTCTCTGGTATTGTGACTGAAGTACATTTTTATAATTCATTTCTTGGCTTCAACTGTTGGGGAGTTCTCGTCTTTGTTAATTTCACAACATCAGATGTTCATGAGGAAGTTACCATTATGACTCACAGTCAACATGTTATCAATTCCAAGAGGGAAGGATGTTAGCCAGATAAAGTGGTGAATCGGAGGTTTTAAAATAGAGCTTTATTTCTAAACACCCTATGTTCCAGGAAACAATTGGGGAAACTAGGAAATGGCTCTGGGGCTGGATTTGAGGATCCCATATGCACAATCACAGCACACCAGGCCATCCCGTGATCCAACAGCCCTCTCTGTCCCTGTGCATCCCACGATGCCAAAACCCATTAGCTACTCATTAGCAAAGGTGAATGAACGTTTGACAGAATAGAAGTAACCTGCCTGGATAGTGGGGAGATAGAGGAAAGCAGAGAAGGAGCGAGAGAAAGAGGAGACAGAAAGGGAGAAGAGTGGGTGGGTGAGGGAGGGAGGGAGAGAGGGAGAGACTGAAAGGATGGTAGAAAGAATTCTAAGCTTAGATAATCCCACACTTTGGCATTCTAAGTCTAGAACAACTTCATAACTAAGAGTAAAAAAATGACTATATATATATATATATATATATATATATTTTTTTTTTTTTTTTTTTTTAGAGAGATGGAGTCTCAATCTGTTGTCCAGACTGGAGTGCAGTGGTATGGTCTTGGCTCACTGCAACCTCCGCCTTTTGGGTTCAAGCAATTCTCTGCCTCAGCCTCCCAAGTAGCTGGGATGACAGGCGCCTGCCACCATGTCCGGCTAAGTTTTGTATTTTTAGTAGAGACTTGGTTTCGCCATGTTGGCCAGGCTGGTCTTGAACTCCTGACCTTGTGATCCACCCACTTCAGCCTCCCAAAGTTCTGAGATTACAGGCATGAGCCACCATGCCTGGCCAGAAAATCACTATTTCTTAATAACAACAACCACAGCAAACATTTCCATAAGCTCAAAAGTTTAAAAGTAGAATGTTATTTTAAGCAATCTGCTGTTTGGCTAACATTTGTGAGACACGTAAAGGAAGACAAAATTAGACTGAACCTAATCAGGATTTATCGTATTTTTGCTCAGTCCATTGAGTTTTTAGTAAAATAAATGTTCTTTTTTGTTTTTTTCCCCATATCGAAATTTCACTTTCCAGGTTAATTTCTGAATCTTTGCTTATATGTTGCTAAATAGAAGCTATAATATTTGTACCATGGAAACTTTTGTTTGGTTGTTTGATGTACAAACATAGTTTGAAACAAGAAATATAAAAGAAAATATATGTACGTATGACATTTCCCAGAATATGAATCTTGTCTTATTGAAATGAACTGAATTCATTATTTTTGGATGCTCTATCCTCTTTCCTCTAGTTATTACTGAACCAAAAAAGGTTTAGCTGGTGTAGGAAAATTGGTACAACACTTCAGAAAAGCATAGTTATTCCCTATGCAGAAACTTTAGAAAAGCATAATTTCAAAATGAGTCAAGTTTAAATTGTCTGACATAGTTATTCCAAATGTAGAAACTCATCCTAGGGAAATAATCCCCCTTTGAAGGGAATCTTTCTCGTTCAAAATTCTCGACCACAAAGTTATTAACAATGGTGAAAACTTCAAAATCATCTCAGTAGATCACCATGATTACAAAAAATTTGGGAAACTCATTCATTAGGACGAACTGTTGCCATTTATTTAAAAATTTATTTTTATGACTATTGTGTAGTATCAGGGGAAGACATCTCAGAGAAAGATTATTATAACTAGTTAAATGGGGATACCCTAAAATTAGTCTTTTGCCAGCAGAGTGCTCTCTGGTTGTGAAAATGGAAATTGGAAAGAAAACAAGCAAACAAACAAAAAAAAAAAAAAAAAATTCTCCATTACAGTTTTCAGACCTGGTCCTATTTTTTCTGAACTCAACTTTTTCAGGCTATTCAAACAAAATACAGTAATATAAAAAGATTAAGAGTATCAACAAAAGTTTTCTTAAAGTATGCTTTGTAATAAACATGTTATCTGTATTATTCTCATTTCGCAGGTGAGAACACCGAAGCCTAGAAATACTCAATCACACTTCTGAGCACTCACAGCTCTTTGTGGTTGGATGAAGCATTTGAATTCAGGTTGGTTTGACATCAGATCCGTGTGCTTGTGCCAGCAGTATTTAACATGCTCCTTCAAGTTAAAGTTAGAGAAGGGGTGATTACAAAATAATAAGAGAGATGACCCGTAGGTGGGAAAACCATGAACAAAATGAAAATAGAAATTAAGGACACTGTGAGTTCCACGATGATCAAATACTCTTTGGAAAAGAAAAACAATTGATGAAACATTTTAATAAGACTTCCTATATTCAGCATCTGTAGGGTTTGCGGCATTATCTCCAATGACAGCAATGACAACAAAAACATAGAAAACATAAAAATGATAAAAATGGCCATCCATAGGGGATGGATGGACTCAAAGTTGTTTCGTCAACCTGATAGGAAATTATGCAGATTTTTAAAATTACTATTATAAAACTGTGGAAATACGAAAGATGTTTTGATCAACTATGAAATGAGTAAAGTAGAACATAAAAAGACATGGGCAACATTAATGCCATCTTGTAAAAATGTGGGTCTATGCTCAGGGACTGGGGTAAGGCATTTAGAAATGAAAATAATTGTGTTTTGGATAATATTTCTCTATTACAATATAATTGGGCTGTTACATCTTCCTTTCAGTAATAGACATAAACACACACATCTTTTAGGTATCACGAGTTTCATATCTTTGCTCATTTTAATATATAGAGCTCAACCAGATAAAGGAATAAATTCTATGCATCCATGCAAATGGAATAGAATAAAAAACACATTGTATCCATTATAGAGCCTCAAAATTATTAACATTTTTTCATAAGGCATTTTTATTATTGCAAAACTAATATGAAGTTTGGGAAAAAATAATCTTTGAGATCATCACCAAACCTGGGGAAAAGTGTTACATTAGAAGTTGAAAATCTGTTGAGAGATTTGACTCAGAACTTACCACTCATCTTGGCCCTTCATTTGGGCCAACAACTGCAGCCGTCTCTGTTTAATAGGGAGGTGTTAAGGGTTGAGTTCAAAAAAAATCATAGAAGAATGAGAAGAGAAAACACTAGAAATCTGTGCCTGGTTGTCAGAGGGAGATAATTAGGTGTTACATGAATCAGGGAAAATGATGTCCACTACCAGGCCCTCAAGGCCTCCCACAGGCTGAACCAAGATGACAGGTTAAAACCATGAGTGAAGTTAAACATCACCAAAGGGCATAACTACCTCAACACCTGGTTAGTAAATATGATTCAGACACATGCACAGATCTGAGATGCAAGTAGAGAATGATTTAGACTAAGGAAAGATATTTTAAGGACTAGAACTAAATACCTCTATGAAAGAAATTGGAAGTTCATTCATTCATTGATCTGCTTATCCATCTATCCACCTATTCAACCATCCACCCACCCACCCATCTATCCGTCTGGCCAGTAAGCCAATACATTGTAATTTTGCAGAAAATGAAAGACCTTCAGACTGTTTGGAACATGCAGTACGGGATTAGTGCAGAAAGAGTCTGAAGTGTTAAGAAGAGGCTTTGTCTAAAAGTTTAGACTTTACGCTGAGCCTGATGGAAAACACATTGAAAAGTTTTGAGCCGTCAAGTGACAAGATCTGCCTTTTGGAAGCAAGTGGCTAGTAATTAGCATATGGTCACCAAAGGGCTACAGATTTTAATTTCCCAGAGAGGCAAATAGAAAAGGGGAGTGTCTGAGTTGTCTGACCAAGCCTGGAAAGAAATATTCCCGCAGATTTTCTGTCAGTGGAGCCGCAGGGCCTCCAATTATTCCAGAAAACCACGCCTTTCTTTTTTAATCATAAATAACCATCATCTATCAATCAGGCATTTAATCTAAAAGGTTCAGTTGAGCTGAGGCACTGCTTTCCATAGTCAATTTTAACTACTATTTTAGATTCACATCAAGCTTGTCACTAGGGTCGATACAACAGCATTGAAGAGCTAGAAAAATCCTGAAGAATAATCAGATCCCTGTTTTTTCCCACGATGATGACACCATAACACCCTTCCATGGTGTATCTGTTTAAGAAATAAGTAGGAAAAATGACAAGGGACTGCTTTCAAAGGTGGAGACAAGTCACTCGATTTCAACTCTGCAGGCATTTTTCAGGTTTCCGAGAGAAGTGTAGAAAATTCACCCTGCCACAGATTCTTTCCTCTCTACTCACCAAACTGTCCCTAGCAGTAACCCAAAAATATGACAGCCAAATATCATCTATGTTAAATTACTTTTTCAATAGTAGATGATTTATAGTTGATTAGGTAATTAAATCAAATACAAGTGGCTGAAAGTAAATCTATTTTTATCATCCCTGTAAATTAAAAGTTCCGCATCATAAAAAATCATGACCATCTTGAAAATGACTAGTCAAGTGCCTTTTAGAGGCAAGCAGGATTTATTGTCAATTAACGTATTGAACTGTGTAGTCAGCATAACCCTGTGCTCAAGACTTTTAAAATTATCGGCTTCCGCTTCTGAGCTGCTCCATATCGTGGTAATGAAATGTATCTAGCTATTCTCATATTGAACAATTCCGTAGGTTGGGTTTATATCTCACTATAAGAACATTTCATTGTATTATTATCTTCAATCCTCTGTAATGAATACAAATACATTCCTTTTTTCCATCATGAGTTTATCAATTTTCATTGATTTGCCTATAATGAATACAGTCAGAAAAAGAAAGGCAGACAGATCATATCCATTAAAGTGTCTTTAGCTTCAAAAGTTTGTCTGTGGCATTGTTTAATTTAAAAAGAAAAAGAAAGTCATCAGGAAACTAATTAAAAAGAGACATTACTTTCAGGCCTGCTTATACACAAGAAGTCAATAATTATTGCATAAAGGGACTGAGGAGCTATCAACCTTCTAGAAATTTTGCATTTGCATCCAACCCACTTGAAAAAGCAAAATTATTATTCCTACCAAATATTTAGTGCATATAGATAATCATATTATCTATTATAATGTTGTACATTTTTCTAAGTTAATAAAGGTCGACGGAAACTGTGAAAGCCAAGATGCGTTTATAACAAGTTCAGTTTTTATAACTAGATACATTTGACAGCTTGTGCATGTATCATTTTGGGGGCAAAGCTCTAGAAGCTCACACTGGCTCTGTGTCAGTGAGAAATTCCTGTGTGTTTCCTGTTGTATATGTCTTTATCTGAAACATGATTTTGTGTGAGGTTCTTTTCCATAAAGAATAATTTTCTGTTCTATTAGTTTTATTAGAGCCTATTAGTCCATTTTGCATTGCTATCAAGGGTGACATGAGACTGCGTAATTTATAAAGAAAAGAGGTTTCTTTGGCTCACAGTTCTGCAGGCTGTACAAGCATGCCTTCAGTCTACTCAGATTCTGGTGAGGCCTCAGGAAGCTTTTACTCATGGCGGAAGGTGAAGCGGGAGCAGACGCGTCATATGCTGAGAGGGAGCGAGAAAGGAGGAGGTGTCTGACTCCTTTAAATAACCAGCTCTTGTGTGAGCTGGCAGAGAATTCACTTATTACCGTGGGGAGGCCACTAGGCCTTTCATAAGGGAACCACCCCTGTGATCCAAGCACCTCCCATCAGGCTCACCTCCAACACTGGGGATCTCCTATCAACATGAGATTTGAAGGGGACAGATATCCACGCCATAACATCTAGATACCACTGAATTCGGAGCTCAGTAAGGCAAGTGGCTTTCCCAAGGTCACATTGGTCGTGTGTGGCAGCTTGGAAGCTACGTTCAGATAGTGGACTCCAAGCCAAGTGCTCATCCTACCTCCCTGTGAGGCAAGGAGCAGGATCTTGCCAGGGTAAGGGCACATATCCCCATTTCTGTACAGATGAGAACTAAAAGTGAAGGCCACAAGATGCCCACATATATTTATTTCTCTAATTGCTTTCTACTTGAGCTTGGAGAAGCACATCTTGAAGTTAAAGAAGGGTTAGTTGTGAGTGGAAAAAATCCCCCTGTTTTCTGGGGTATGTAAAGAAAGCAGCCATAGCAGGGTGGAGCACATTAGAAATGTGTCTGCAGTCTTTTCAAAATTGTTTAATTCTAACTGTTATCATCAAAATCCAAATGACGATGCCTTCAGTGACATTTCATGGCCCTATAACCATTGCATCTGTTTGGGCTTAGCGTTTGCATCCCCATGTGCTAGTAGTATTTGGTACAAATCAAGTAATTCAATAGCATTTTAGGAAGGGGAAAGGTTATGAACTAACAAAGTATTCCAGATTTCCTTCTTACTCCCTCTCTTTTTGTAGTTGATAGAAGTCCCTTTTTGAGAAGAATACCTGGAGCTCCCAATTTCTTGTGCAGGGGCACGAGACGCTGAACCTGAATCCAGTTCTGATGTTAGAATTTCTTTCATGGAGTAGAGAGTTTACCCTTGACAAAGCTACTGTTTAAGCTTTCTTAATGAGAGCGTAAGACGCGTGAACTGCCTCCTGTCGGATGACTGTGAAGTTGCTCACTCCAGTGGGGCCATGGAAAGTCCAGGCATAAACTGGGACTATCTCAGACAAAACAGAGTGTATGTTCGTGCTTCTTTTTCTTCCCCATATGTTTTGCCCTTAACCCGTAAGAAGTGCAGAGTATACTTTGTTGAGAATGGGTTTTAATTTTTGTTCAGGTAGAACTTGACAGTCAATATATGGCACACGGAGCACCAGCATTGGCATTATCTGTGAGCTTGCTAGATACAGGGAAGCTGGCACTCCACTCCAGAGGTATTGAATCAGAATCCACATTTTAACAGGATCCCAAGGAATTTCATTTGAGCGTTGAAGTTTGACAAGCAATGAAATATGACATACTGGAGTTGGCACAGCTTCAGTAGTTCTTTAACTTGACTACCCATTACATTCATCTGAGCCATTTTGAAAAACATACAGATTCATTCCATATGCCCCAATATTTCCACCCCTTGGAGTATAATTTTAAAAAAATACTATCATACATGTCAACAAAGGAATACGTTAAAAAATGTCCCCTGTAACATTGTAAAAGTCAAAACTTGGGAACATTTTAAATGTCCATCAATAAAAACATGGATAAATAGTGATAAATTCAAACAATAAAATATTATATAGCAGTACAAACAAAGGATCTGGTAGTATCTTCATCAATATGGTTATATCTCAAAACATACAGCTGTGAGATCAAAAACGTGGAAGGCATTTGAATAGGGAGTGAGCACTTAGACAAAAGGTAATGACTATTTGATTCCTTGGATCCAATACCATTCTTCCCAGTTATAAGTACAAATACATGCTTCCCCCCTTTTTTTTGGCTTAAATACATAAATGTTAGAATTCTCAGTTGGCACCAACCAACACTGTCTTGATTAAGGCATACTGTAAGACAACCTCTCTCATTACGCAGTCTGTTTAATGGCTCATTTAAGGTCCATTATTAATTTGCAAAATCATATGACAAAACCTAATGTTTATAGTATTTAGTAGTCCCAAAGTGTTTCTCACTCTCTCACCCTATTTGATTAAATAATCTAAGAATTGTGTCTTTTACCTATTTAGGAGATGTATTTCATTGCTAGGAATAGAGATTCATCTATAGTGGTTTGATCACGTAATAATTTATTCATTAACGTAAGAGTAGTCTGAGGATAGGGTAATTCAGAGCTCTTATGGTGGCTTGACAGGGTCAGCATAGATACGGGGTAGCTTTTATATTTTTACTTTGTTAATCCTAATGCTGATTTCCATATACAAATTCTCCTCACAGTCCAAAATGACTGCTGATGGTCCAGCCTTCACATCTATATTAGAAGCAAAAGGAAGGAAGAGTGGTCATGAGAAAAGAAGGAGTGATTGCTAAGCTGAGACAGCTTTCACTAATTCACCTTTTTTTTTGAGACAGACTCTCTCTCTGTCACCCAGGCTGGAGTGTAGTGGCTCACTGCAACCTTCACCTCCCGGGTTTAAGTGATTCCCTTGCCTCAGCCTCCCCAGTAGCTTGGATTACAGATGCCGGCCACCATGCCTGGCTAATTTTTGTATTTTTAGTAGAGACAGGATTTTAACATGTTGACCAGGCTGGTCTCGAACCCCTGGCCTCAAGTAATCCACCTGCCTCAGCCTCCCAAAGTGCTGGGATTACAGGTGCAAACCAACGTGGCTGGACAGCTTTTAAAAAATCCTACACACTGATATCTCATTGACCAGAACTGTACATAAGGCTAAAAAATAGAGTCTTTGAACTTATGCAGTGTTATTCCCTATAAATTCACATTCCTCTGCTAAGAAAAAGAGAACGGAGATGAGGCAGGCAGTTAGCAGCATCTGTCAACCTTTCCAAATCAATGTGGACCGTTTTAGCTTTTGAGTGTTCAACCCTGGTCAAACCACACCATCATCCTTGCGTCCTTCTCAGAGGAGGGTATGTTAATAGAATCTATATGGCCAAATTGGAGGGAAGTTTCAAGAAATGTTTTTCTTTTCTTACCATAATAAATGAAGAGGGGTTTGCATGGAGTGTGGGAGGACAGAGGGGTGGCCCTAGATATAAAGTGATGTGGAGGGCCCAGGGAGAGCTTTCTGGGGGAGGACACACCTGTGTGAAATCTTAAAGGAGAAGTCCAGAGTGGGAGGACATTTCTAGAGACAGCAAAGTGTATAACAGAAAGTGAATGGAGCTAAGTTTCTGAGCACCTTACTTAAAGGCTTTCCTTCAGAGGCCATCACCCTGGACTATGGTTGGCAAACTTTTTATGTCAAAGATCAGATAGTAAGTATTTTATGCTTTATGGGCATACATTTGCTACTGCAAGGACTCAACTCTGTCTCATTGCAGCAAAAAAGCTGTCACAGACAATAGGTAAACAAATGGACATGACTGTGTTCCAATAAAACTTTATTTACCAAAATAGCAGTTAGCCTCATGCTGCAGTTTACCAACTTCTGCCCTTGAGGAAATTCTAAATGATCCTTCTATTCTCCTTATAGATGAGATCACACAATTTTTGGCATATGAAGAAGCAAGCAATAAATATAAATACAAAAATATGTAGGATAGTCATACTATCTGTGCCAAGCAGAAAATTGCAGAAATATTTCCTTTTCACAGATTCTTGAGATTTTTTTCCAGGTTTTTAACACTTGCAACATGCCATCTTTTTAGCATTTGTAATAAGTGTCACTTTAATATCTAAATTTTCACGAGTGCTTTCCTTTTGCCTTCTTTTTTCTTGTAGAGGGCCTGCAAAGCTGTATACACTTTCAGCCCTATAAAAAACAGATCCATTCCTGCCTGGAGGCATGAGAAAACTGCACATTGGGGGAATTGCAAGTAATTTGGTATTGCTCATGCGAAATAGGGAGGTGATTAAAATCACAGTTGGAAGGCCTGGGTTGAAATCTGGATATTATCACTTATTAGCTGTAAGACTTGGGAAAGTTATTTCCCTTTCATATATATATATATATGTGTGTGTGTGTATATATATATATATATGTGTGTGTGTGTGTGTGTGTGTGTGTGTGTGTGTGTGTGTGTGTGTGTGTATATATATAATCTATAGAATGAAGATAAAAATATTTTTGGCCTCAAAGGGTTACTTGAGGGGGTGAGAAGACATAATCTAAACAGGGTTCAGTGTAACATGTAGTACACAGTGAGGGCTTAATAAATGCTGCTGGTAAATGCTGGTAAAGGTGAGGTCGAGTGGAGTAGCAAGGGCTGTGGTAGGGGCGGATGTGCAAATGAGCCCTGATTTAGAGGACCCTTTACATCACAGCAGAAATTTAGAATCTGTCCTGCTGATGATGGGATACAGGAGTTTCAGTCCAAGACTGGTGTGCACAGATTATCATGGGCTCCTGAAACTGTGACACACAGCTCTAAGAAAGGAGGCCAAGGGAGCCCAGTTCAGTCGATACCTGCAACATCAGCAGAGCTGGAGGTTTAGTGTTCAAAATCCCTCCCAGGAATGTCTTCCGCTGTGTTATATTACCCGGCATCAGGGGCCCATAGCAGAAGGAAATGAAATGCATCAGCGAAGGCCTGGAAGAGTTCTAAAGGACTGGCATAATTAAAGCTATCTATCCACATTGCTGAGCATGGGAAGGTGGGTGTGGAGATTTAGATCAAAGAGCAGTATCCATGCCAAACCCCCAGGCCTTCCCCAGAACCCCAGGTAGAGCTGTCCATCTCTGCAGTGACAGGACAGGGGACTCTAAGCACACACTGCCTGTCTCTTCATTCTTTTGCTAAAAGCTCAGCTGGTTTGTCAGAAGCTGAGGCCAGGCAGTGTTCCTAGGACATGCCCAGACACATGGGTGATATTACGCATGAAAATTACCAGACCTTAGTGTCCTTGTCTGGATGAGACAAGCAATATCCTTATACTCTCTGGGTGCTTCAGCTTTTATTGTAATGTTTAATACAATTGAAATAGTAATAAACCTCTTTGTGTAATGCTTTGTTAGCCTATCACTTTAAGGAATTCGCTATATGATAAAGAATAATATTCCTCTTGTATTCACTTTTGTATCCCCAATGCCTAGCATGGTAAAGGCCCACAACGGATTTGTAGATGTATGTTGTATAAATAAGTCAATAATTTTGGAGGCATTGTTTTGGCAGGTATAGGGAGTTCAGTGAGGGAGAATTGTTACCTGTATTAGTCCATTGTTTTATTGCTGTAAAAAACTAACTGAAAAATGGGTGATTTATAAAGAAAAGAGGTTTAATCAGCTCATGGTTCTGCTGGCTGCACGGGAAGCATTACTAGGGAGACCTCAGGAAACTCGCAATCATGGTGGAAGGTAAAAGGAAAACAGGCATGTCTTACATGGCAGCCGCAGGAGGAAGAGAGAAGGGGGAGGTGCTACACACTTTTAAACAACCAGATCTTGTGAGAAGTCACTTGCTATCACAAGAACAGCAAAGGGGAAATCTACCCCCCATGATCCAGTCACCTCTCACCACACCCCTCCTTCAATATTGTGAACTACTATTTGACATGTGATTTTGGCAGGGACACAAATTCAAACCATTCTATACTTCTATCTTAAGGGATGTCCCATTAGCCTTTATTATTCATGATTCACTCCTTCACTCATTTATTTTTACTATTTTCAAATTCTAAAACAATTTTATTAAGATATAATTTACATGCCGGACAAATAAGCTCATCTAAAATGTACAGTTCAATGGCATTTAGTATATCTCCAGAGTCGTGCATTCATCACCACCGTTGATTTGGCTGTTTCCATTTCCTAAAAAGAAACTCTGCACTCCTTAGCCTCCGATCCTTTCATCCTTTCAGCCCAGGAACTCAATTATCTGTTTTCTGTCTTTATTCCTGGACATTTCATACAAATACAATCATATGTGGTCCTTGGCTGGCTTTCTAGAAGTGTTATGTTTTCAAGATTCATCAGCATTGCAGCATGTATCAGTACTTAATTTTTTGCTCTGTTTTTTGAGATGAAGTCTGGAATTCAGTGCCAGGATCTTGACTCACTGCAACCTCCACCTCCTGGGTTCAAGCAATTCTCATGCCTTGATCCCCCCAGTAGCTGGGATTACAGGTGTGCACCACCCTGCCCAGCTAATTTTTGTATTTTTAGTAGAGATAGGGTTTCTCCATGTTGGCCAGACTGGTCTTGAACTCTTGACCACAAGTGATTTGCCGGACTTGGCTTCCCAAAGTTCTGGGATAACAGGCATGAGCCACCATGGTTGGCAAGCACTTGATTTCTTGTTATCACTAGATAACATTTCTTTGAATGCATATGTACTGCATTTTGTTTATGCATTCAGCAGTTAATGAACAGTTGCTGTCCAGGTAAAAAATTGCAATCTTGAGTCATCGTTGAGGAGTAGATACTTTGAGAGGCTAAAGAAATCTAAGAAGGGAGCAAGTATGTTTGCAACTAAAATAATGGAGTCAGATATTAAAGTTAGATAAGTGGGAGTTTAGTGGAAGGGCTAGGAAGGTGACCCCAGCTAGAGGAAACAGAGTGAGTGGATGTTTCCTGCTGTGGTCAACCCCTGTGTTTTCAGTACAGAGCTACTAGGAAGGGGTGGCTGGAGGTCAGGTCGCTTAATGGGAAGGGGATTCAGCCTGACTGGAGCTTCCCTACTCTAGAATTTGTAGGGAAAACAGTAAAAAGCAAGTTTCTCACCTACCCCAGAGCCCTGATCATCCAGTTGCAATTCTCTGATACATTAAACAACTATTTATTGAATACTTATTATTCCTACATACCGAAGACAGAGTGGGGAATAAGAGGATGAAGACAACATCCTTGCACTCATGGAGGTCACATTTTAGTGTGAAAAAAACAGATAAAACATGCATGAAAATGTATGTAACATACCTTCCTGTCACGCTTTTTTGGACATATATATATAATTAGAGTATCCTATGTGCCCCCTTCTAGAATTTTTTTCTTTTTTTTTGAGATGGAGCCTTATTCTGTCAACCAGGCTGGAGTGCAGTGGCAGGGTGATCTTGGCTCACTGAAACTTCTGCCTTCCGGGTTTAGGCAATTCTCTTGCCTTGACCCCCTGAGTAGCTGGGATTACAGGTGTATGCCACCCTGCCCGGCTAACTTTTTTATTTTTAGTAGTAATGGGGTTTCACTGTGTTGGCCAGGCTGATCTTGAACTTCTGACCTCAAGTGATCCACCTGGCTTGGCTTCCCAGAGTGGAATTACAGGCATAAGCCACTGCGCCCAGCCTAGAACTTGCTTTTTAATTTGATATTTTACTTAAAGAGCATCTTGGCAATTGAACCATGAAAGCGTTTAAGCATCCACCTCTTGCTTTTTTGTTTTTGTTTTTGCTAAGCCGAATGGCATTCCTGTTAGGGTCAGGATAATTTATTTGAACAGCATTAAGTAACAATCATTGAGTTTTTTACTAGGCTTCATGGTGAGAATGTTGCAACAAATACACTTGACTAATATCTCTGAGGGTAAGTCAGGAGAATTGCAATCTCTGGATAAAGAATAATATGTGCATTTCTTTTTTTTCCAAGTTGGAGTCTTGCTGTGTCACCCAGCCTGGAGTGTGGTGGCACAATCTCGGCTGACTGCAACCTCGCCCTCCCAGGTTCAAGCAATTCTCTTGCCTTAGCCTCCCAAGTAGCTGGGATTACAGGTGCCTGCCACCGCACCTGGCTAATTTTTGTATTTTTAGTAGAGACAGGGTTTCACCCTGTTGGCCAGGCTGGTGGTCTTGAGCTCCTGACCTCATGATCCGCCCACCTCAGCCCCCTAAAGTGCTGGGATTATAGGCATGAGCCACCATGCCCAGCTGATTATGTGAATTTTCAATAGTTTACCTTGCCAAATTGTCTTTTAGAAAAACTGCAGTGAGCTTATACTCATATCAATAAAGTAAAAGAGCACTGCATATAATACTGAAATATTTTAGATAGATGAACATGACTTAAGTGTATATTTTAGGAATGTTACATAGAGGTTGCTTTAATTTTACAGAATGGGTTTGAGGTGGTGTCTATATCCATGTGTGTTACTATAACAAAATACTCTAAACTTGGTAATTTATAAAGAAAAGAAATGCATTTGCTCACAACTCTGGTGGCTGGGAAGTCTAGGAGCAAGGACCTGGACTGTTTGGTGTCTGTGGATGGCTGCCCTCTGCTTCCAAGATGGTATGTTGTTGCTGCATCCTCCTGAGGGAAGAAACGCTAGATCCTCACATGGCCAAAGCCAGAAATGCAAGAAAATTGAACCCCCATAAAGTTTTTTTTTTTTTACAAGGGCCCCAATGTCTTCATAAATGAGGAGTCCTCATGGCCTGATCATCTCTTCAAGGTCCCATCTCTTAATCCTATTACATTGGCCATTAAATGTCAACACCTGAATTTTGGAGGGGACACATTCCAACCATAGCCTGTCTAAAGACGGAATGAAGGAGAAACTGGTTTGCAGTTACCTAGAGAGAGAGATGGTGTGGCAGAAGCAGAGGGTATGGGTAGTGCAGCATCTAGGCATGAGAACTCACACAGGTCGACTGTGGAAAGGAGGGAAAGGAATTTTCAAATGTTATCTTAGGGGTGAAAGGATTCAGACAAAGGCCTGCATCCGAAAGATGGGGAAACCTAGTCCTTGAGAGAGGAATTCACTCTTGACTCTCAGCATCCAGTGTTGTTTCAAGCTTTGCATTAAAAAGACACAGACTTCAGAACTGCTCAGAGAGCTTACCTCAAATGACTTACACGAAAGCCTGAAGGAACAACAATAATTAAAAAAAATCCCAAACTCTCAGTGTGGGAAATTATACTTGATTTTGGAAAGAGGCCCTGGACAGAGCTTCCCGTCTGGGGCAACATATGGAACTAGGCGTTCTTTCTGAAGAAGGAATGTAGGTATGAAGCTGCCAAGGGACCAGACAGCATTCTTGAAAATCTTCAGCTTCCTCTGGCTTTCCATCTCTGCAGCAAAATGGAGGTTCATTTGTGGGGTACCCAAGTGAGACCACAAGACCTAGAAGAAAATTATCTTCAGGTTTCTGGGGCTCAGTTTCAAGACACAGACAACTGTGGCTTTTCTAGAAAGTAGAGACTCTAACAAATTCCATAGCTAGAAGTATGGATCCAAGTATACAATTCTGGAAAGCACATTTATGTTAGATCAACACTTCCACTAGGACATCAAAAAACACCTTATTATAATAAAAGGCATTTGATAGTTATCAAATCAGTTATTCATTGGAGTTGGGGAAGGTTCTGGAGAGAAGAAAAACCTACAAGTTATCCCAGCAAACTGAAGAATCTGAGCAGAAAGCATCTGCTAAGAGCCAGAGAAATTGACTTGAATGTTTTTCAGTCTCAAATCATTGTAGAGGCCAAAGAGAAAACTAAATATGGAGTTCAGAATTATCCAGACATTTATAAAGCAAAGAAATGCATTTGCTCACAACTCTGGAGGCTGGGAAATCCAAGAGCAAGGACCTGGCCAGTTTGGTGCTGTGGATGGCTGCCGAGTGGCCAAGATTTCAGAAAGGAGAAGTTCCAGAAAAGAGCATAATAATCTACATTAATTTTTCTGTTTAATCATTGGCTAACTTGTGAGAGGAGAAAAGGATAAGAGGCAGAATCACCAGGAATAAACTTGCTGCTGGGAGGCTATGCATCTAGCCAAGGGTAAATAGGAGGTAAGGATTGAGTTTAGGATTCATCAGGGTGCAGAGTTCTATATGCATGGCAGGCATTTAGCTAGGACAACTGAGGGACTAGATCCTAGAGGGAAAACTGAAATAAAAATAGAAGTGTTCTTAAAAGACTACAGCATACTTTGGATCATCTTGATTCTTAGTTACATGAAGGTGATCCATTATTAATTAAACTTTCTGCTAGAAGCTAAATAAATACTTCCAGGACAAAGATAATGCAAATCCTTTATACCTTTTAAAAATTTGTATTGTATGGTATTCATTCAGAAATGATCAGGCATTCCATTCCAAGAGATGAAGCTGATAGAAAAAATGGACAACAGAAACAAAACCAGGGTGATTTAAATATTGGATAGTACGTCAAATGTGGACTGGAAAACAACTCTGATTAAGATGTTCAGAAAATGAGATGAGATAGAGAATTTAGAAAATAAACAGTAATATGGAGAAGTTAACTGAAGTCAAACTCTAGAATTATAAAAAATATATAATTAAATCATAAATCAATCATATATGAAGAGAGTATTAATGAAATAGAGGGTGTTAGTAGAAGGCATTCAGACAAAAGTTCAGAGGAAAAAGGTATCCATTAAAAACAAACAACAACAAAAAAACCTAAGCCCAGAGAAGTGGCAGATGGAGAACAGTGTTTGCTTTATCAACATGTATGTATATATTTGAAGAAATGATTACTGAGAAGCTCCCCAAATTGTTGAAAGACATAAACCCACAGATTCAGAAAGCACTACAAACTCCAGTAAGATAAATACAAAAACAACTGCTCTATGTTATGTAATAGTCATACTGTTGAAAAAACAAAGACCAAAAAAAATCATAAAAACAGAAAAAATCCATATCGTATTCAAAGAATTAGTAATAAATATGATAGTTGATTCTTAGGAAAAAAATGCAAACCAGAATGAAACACAGGGAAAAAGTAAATTTCAATTTTGAATTTATATAGAAGAATTTAAAATTTTGGAATATATTTGAACATGTATGTTTGTAAAATACGTATTGACTGTATGGAAAATAATATTCTCTTATGTGATTTAAAATATTTAGAGAGTGAAAATATATGACAATGTAAAAAAAGGCAGGAGAGAGACAGTAAATGGAGTTAAAGTATACTAATGTTCTAACATCAGGAAAGGAATTAATGCAATAACTTATATTTGACTATAGGCAAGGATGCATGCTATAATCTCTAAAACAACTATTAAGAGAGTAGTAAAAGGCTGGGTGTGGTGTTTTACACCTGTAATCCCAGCACTTTAGGAGGCTGAGGCAGGTGGATCACCTGAGGTCAGGAGTTCAAGACCACCCTGCCCAACATGGAAAACCCTATCTCTACTATTAATATGAAAATTAGACAGGTGTGGTGATGGGCACTTGTAATCTCAGCTACTCAAGAAATCAAGGCAGGAGAACTCCTTGAACTTGGGAGGCAGAGGTTGCAGTGAGCCAAGATTGTGCCACTGCACTCCATTCCTGAGCAACAGAGCAAGCCTCCATTAAAAAAAAAAAAAAAAAGCAAGGCTCTCTTTCAAAAAAAAAGTAGTAAAAGTATGCATAATTATTATGTCAACAGAAGATGAGTTGGAAGAATAAAAATACTCCAACAGAAGTCAAGAGAAATGAGAAAAGGAACATACAATAAATGAGATAAACAGAAAAAAATAGGAAGGTAGTGTTAAACCTAAGTATATCACAAATTATGTCAAATGTAAGTAGATGATTAATGTAATTTAAAGACAAAGATTGCCAGAGTTGAATAGATAGAAAGATAGAGATGAGATATTTCCTGTTGAAAAAAAAATGTTTCTTAGATGTGAGGATAAATTGATGTTAAAAAATAAAAGCATGGAAATAATATGCCATGCAAACAGTATCCAAAAGACAGCAGATAGAGCTATGTTAATATAATTGTGGACCCAAGGGGGATTGTAGCGGGACACAGTGGATGGCATCAACCCAAGGAGCATTTGAGATTTACTTATTTATTCAACACACGGTTGCTGCATGTCTACCATTTGCCAACAAAGAAGGAAAGCTGTCAGAAACAGGAATTTCAGTCAATAGGGAAAAGGGTTAGGAAACGTAGGTTGAAATAGGGAGGGAGTTATGACTTTTTTTCTTTTTAACTTTTTGAGAAAAGTTCTTTTAAGCTTTTTATCACTAATTCAGATTGATGATACAGGAAAATAGGTGATTTTGAAACCTCTTAAATGTCTTTGCTTGCACTTGCATTTTTAATAGGATGATATTAAAAGGGAGAAGGTGTACTTGTGCTCTTTCAAGACACTTACTCTACATTGTCATGAATAAAGCATAGACCGGTTCACTGAAACCTTTCTCTACTGCCACTGAATTACCATTTCTGTCTGGACTAGACATTTCTTCTTTCTTGGCTAATTGAGGTGGCATAGGAGCATCAGACTAGAAGTTCCCACAAGTTTGTGGGATTCTACTATTTTAAGATATTTGAGGGTTATCTAATAACCCAGACATCCAACATGAGCCACTCAAAAATGGTTAAGTTCTTCTCTGTAAGTTATAAACTTAAAAAATAATAATTCGTATAGTGAAATAATTTATTATTGTTAGTATTACTTTATATCAGCTAACACTTGTCAAGTGCTTACCACCAGGGATCCTCATTAGAATCTTATACTTATTTTATAACTGTAGAAGCAACTCACTAGGTCATCTAGCTTGGAAATGTTGAATGGTCAGATGAAGGTCTGTATGAAGACACATATTTATAGTTTTTATGGACTGAGCGTTTGCATCCCATCAAAATTCATAGGTTGAAGCTTTAGCCCCCTGATATGGTTTGGCTGTGTCCCCACCAATATCTCATCTTGAACTCTAGCTTCCATAATCCCCACGTGTCATGGGAGGGACCCAGTGAAAGGTAATTGAATCATGGGGGCAGTTACCCCCATACTGTTCTTGCCATAGTGAGTGAGTTATCACAAGATCTGATGGTTTTATAAAGGGGTTTCCTCCCTTTTGTGCTGCATTTCTCCTTGTTGCCACCATGTAAAGAAGGAAGTGTTTGCTTTCCCTTCCACCATGATTGTAAGTTTCCTAAGGCTTCCCGAGCCCTATGGAACTGTGAGGCAATTAAATATTTTTCCTTTATAAATCACTTAGTCTCAGCTATATCCTTATAGCAGCCTGGGAGTGGACTAATACACTCCCAATACAGTACTATTTAGAGGTGAGATCTTGGGAAAGCAATTAGATTTAGAAGAGGCCATGAAGGTGTAGTCCCCATAATGAGATTAGTGTCATAAAAAGAGGAAGAGACACAATGGCACACTCTTTCTGTCTGCCTTTCTCCTGCTCTTTCTGCCATGTGAGGACACAGAAAGAAGGCAGCTTTTGGCAAGCCAGAAGGAGAGCCCTCACCAGGAACCAAATCAGCCAGCACTTTGATCTTGGATTTCCCAGCCTCCAGAACCATCAATAATAAATATCTGCTGTTTAAAGTCATTCAGCCTACAATATGTATTTTGTTATAGCAGCCCAGGATAACGAGGATAACTGTCCTCTTCTCTCCTCATATATACCTATTTCTTCTTCAAAGACCACTAGTAAATCAGGAATTCACCCTTATTCCCAGTCCCAATCATCCTGCACATAAGCAAGGCTGAATTTCAGGGGGCTTAGCCCCTGCCTCGGTGTGAGATTACAGTTTATTTTCTAATTAATTATGCAGCAGCATCTTTGGCTAATAAAGTCTAAACAGAGAAAACTTAATCCAATTCATCATTTTTTTTCTCCATGTGAGCAGCCTGTCAAACACAATCAGATTCCCCAAGCAAAGCAGAGAGGAGGCAGGCATCAGCCACACCTGCTTAGCAGGGCTGCTAGCAGGAAGCTCACAGTCAGAGAACAGTTGGCCGTGCAGATGGCAGAGATGGGAAGATTTGGGGGGATATCCACTTCCTGACTGGAGCTCAGTGCAGAAGGGTCATTTGAGAGTTGCAGACAGAGGAAAACTTCCTCATGCCTCTGATTTAGTCCAGGTAATGGGAAACAACACAGGGGAAAAAAGCTCAAATATTTACAAATTACTTCCTATATGTTGGAAATTTAACCAACAGAATCTCTATTAAACAATCATCAGGCTAGAGATTTGCTTTCCTACTTTCCAGATGAGAAAAATGAAGACACAACAGGTAAAATGACTTACAGGTCATACAGCCAGTAAGTAGAGTTGCAGGGATTTGAATCTGTGTCTTCCAGATTCTCTTCTCTGTTCTGGGATTATTAAAGAATGTTCAATGAGCATCCACTGAGCAATTGTTCCATGCCTACCTCTGGAGGAAATGTTGGGTAGAGATGCCAAGAATGTGGACAGGATCATCCTTACTTTGATGATATTCCTGATACAAATAGAGAAGAATTAATAAATCAGGACTAATTTTAAAACAGTGATATGTTGAACCATGTGGCCATGACTCTGGGTAAGTTAGGAAGGGACAGATAATCACAGTTTGGTGTAGTTGTAAACTCATAACATCTCAGTATTGCAAGGGACCATCATAACTAAGTACAAACATGCTCTTGGGAACCCTTGAGTGTGAAGTCCATATCTGATTCATTGGTCTGCCCAATGTTTTGATCACTGTCGGGAAATAATTATTGAATATGTAAATAAAAATTAACCTTACTGTATAAAGAAACTCAAACATCATCTTCTATATATTTTTTATTTATTTTTTTACATGTTCTCATTTTATTTTTTATTTTTATTTTTATGTTTTGAGGCAGAGTCTTGCCCTGTCACCCAGGCTGGAGTGCAGTTACACTAACTCAGCTCACTGCAACCTCCACCTCCCGGGTTCAAGTGATTCTCATGTCTCAGCATCCCAAGTAGCTGGAACTACAGGCATGCCACATTCCCAGCTAATCTTTTCTATGTTTAGTGGAAATGAGGTTTCAAGATGTTGGCCAGGCTGGTATCAAACTCCTGACCTCAGGTGATTCGCCAGCCTTAGCCTCTCAGAATGCTGGGATTACAGGTGTGAACCACGATGCCTGGCCATCTTCTATATATTTTAGATGAGAGGTGATATGAACTCCTTTCAGAAATTTATAAGAGCAATGGGAATAGATGCACATATAATTTTTGAGGGTCCAGGTCCTCATAGAAACTCTTTGGTTATTGTAATATTCAACATCAGCATAAGAGGCTGATTCAGGAAATTGTGACACATTTGTTCAATTCGAAGGATACAGTTTTTCTTTTTTCTTTTCTTTTTTTGAGTGAGAGTCCTGCTCGGTCTCCCAGGCTGGAGTGCAGTGGTACGATCTTGGCTCACTGCAACCTCAACCTCTGGGGTTCAAGTAATTCTTCTGCCTCAGCCTCCTGAGTAGCTGGGACTAGGTGCCTGCCACCATGCCTGGCTAATTTTTATATTTTTAGTAGAGGTGGGGTTTCACCATGTTGGCTGGTTGCAGTGGCTCATTCCTGTAATCCCAACACTTTGGGAGGCCAAGGTGGGTGGAGCATTTGAGATCAGGAGTTCAAGGACATAGTTTTTCAAAATAATGTTTATGATAAAAAAAGAACCACTTGGTTACAAAGTTAAAGGACATGAAACCATGATGCAAAGTTTTTACATGCCTTATGGTCCTTACTAACTACAAAATTTTGATTAAGAGTTTCAGCTATAGCAAGACTACCTGGGTCCATTTCTAGATTTTCTGCTTGTTAACAGTGTGGCCTTGGGTAAGCTGCTTGATCCCTTGTTCTCTCAGTATCTTTGTAGCTAAAAAAATGATACTTCTAAAAGGGAGCCCTTATATACTATTTGGTGGGAATGTAAATTAGTATAACTGCTATGAAGAACAGTTTGGAGGGTCCTCAAAAAAACTAAAAATCAAGCCGCCATATGATCCAGCAGTCCCACTGCTGGGTAGGTACTCAACTTGAAAAAAAAAAAAAAAAAAAGAAAAGAAAGAAAAAAGAAAAAAAGGAAATTGATATATTTAAGATATCTGCACTCCTATGTTTGTTGCACCACTGTTTACAATGGCTAATATTTAGAAGTCACCTAAGTGTCCGTCAGCAGATGAATGAATAAAGAGGGTGAGGCACATATACATAATGGAATATTACTTAGCTATAAAAAGAATGAGATCCTTTTCATGGCTGATACTGAAGATCATTATATTAAGTGAAAGAAGCCAGACACAGCAAGACAAACTTCATATTCTCGCTTATTTGTGGGGTCTAAAAATTAAATCAATTCAACTCATTGACATAGTAAAACCATGGCTACCATAGGCTGGGAAGAGTAAATGGGTGGTTGGGAGGAAGATGGGTATGGTTAATGGATATCAAGAAAAAAAAAATAGAGTGAATAAAACCTACTGTTTGGTAGCACAACAGGGTGATCATAGTCAATAATAGCTTAATTGTATATATTAAAGAATGTAATTGGATTGTTTTTAATTCAAAGGATAAATACCCCATTCTCCAATTCACATTGCATGCTTGTATCAAAACATCTCATATACCCCACAAATATTTGCATCTATGCACCCACAAAAATTTTTTGAAAATTAAAAGTTAAAAAATGATATGTTCTGCATAGTGTAATTGTGAGAATTAAGTGAGAAAATACACTGTAGTTAAAGCGCTTTGCACAGTGCCTGGCATTGAGAAAAATGTTCACAAACACTATTATTGTTCTTCTTATCTTGTTTACTTCAAAAATTACTCTGGGAAGCTGAGTTGGGAGGATCCCTTGAGCCTGGGAGGTTGAGGCTGCCATGAGCCATGTTGTGTCACTGCACTCCAGCCTGAGTGACAGAACATGACCATATTTCAAAAAAATTTAATGTAGTCTTATTTTACATATCACACACCCACACACACATGCATGCACACACTATACTATCTATAGAATTTACCTCTGAGGGGAAAATAGGATTGTTTATGGAAAGTGATGGATCCATTCAAATATACCCTTCACATATTTTTCCAATAAGAATATATATGCATGCATTACTGTAAATCAAAAGAAGAGACTGAACTGAAAATGTGTAGTAATAGGGCAAATGTAAGCCATTCTTTCCGCTGCACTTTATTCAGAGAATGGAATATCTTCTGCATACTGAAATTGTAGCCTTTTTAGGATAGAGTGTCTCAGTTGAGACTCACTGTTTAACTTCTCCAAGGAAAGAGAAGAAACATGCACAGGTCCACTGAATATTGCAAAAGCCTCACTGGAAATCAGATGCCTAATGGCCTAGTTCACTAACCTGCATATTTTCACGTGTGCCATTGGTATCCTGAAATGAAGAGCCCCATCCATTCCCACAGGGTCAAATCACCCAAAGAGAAGTACTCTGCTGCCATCTAATTAAGCCATGGAGCTGAAAACAGAGGCTATTAAATATATCCTTGAAATGTTAAATTTTCAATTCTAGAAGTGTGTTTCACCATTCAAACAATAATATTTTGGCATGAAATATTTCTGTCTACTTTCCTCCATAGAGACTTGGCCAGGGGCAATTAGCAAGCTCTGGCAGCCTGCCGTTCAAAAGAGAATGAGATGAAGCTGGATATTCTAGGAACCAAGTAGAAGTTATTCTGAGGAGTACATGTTAGATAATTCACTTAAGCAAAATTTCAAACAAATTTACAGAGTTTAAATTATCCAAACAACAGAGCTCCTATGAGAGTTTTGTGGCCAGTGAAGTCAAGATAATAGCAGAGAGGAAAGCACATGTTTCCCAATGAACAGAAAATTTCAGAACCATCAGGAGAAAAGTGGGGGGAGGTATCTATGGTTAGGAAACAGCCACTGTTGCTGTCTCAGGTGATGAGAAGAACAAATTTGGGTGTTAATGTAAAAAAAAAAAAAAAAAAAAAGAATCCCACCAGTCACTTGACATTTTTAATAGAATATTCCCAGAGTCCTCTGTCAAAGATGGGGTGAATCCTTTGCCAATAATAGGAAAGAAACTATGTCACATATTCTTATCTTTATTAAATAAATATGTATTGAGCATCTTCTTTTTGCCATCTCTGTTCTAGGCATCTTTTTCTAGCAGTGAACAAAATAGGCAATGAGCTATTTAGAAGGAAATGCAGATAATTAGGGAAGCAAACATATGTACAAATAATACAAATCCAGTTAATACTAAGTGCTATGAAAGGCAAAAACAAAGTAAAATAACAGATGGTGCCTGAGTTGACCAGAGAGGACTTATTTGAGGAGGTGGAATGGGAGCAGAGGTTAAATAACGACCAAGAATCACCTATGTGAATATCTGAAGTAACATGCTTTTGCCAAAGGGACCAGCAAGTACAAAGGACCAGAAGAGGGGCTGGTATGTCAGAGTGTTATAGGATTAGCAGGTGTGTATGCCAGTGCATAGAAACAGACCAATACATGGATACAGAAAGTTTTGCAGCAGAGAAAGAGTTTAATGATTGTGAGGCATCAAGTGAGGAGATAGGAGGACACCTTTAAATTTATCACCCTGAGGAGCTCTGGGCTGGGGTTTTTAATAGAATTGTGGAGGTTGAGGGGTTGGAAAACTGGGGTCATTGATTGGTGGGATAAGTGGGTTGTGAAAAATGCATTCCTTGGTGAGTCAGCTTCTCATGGAGTCCTTCAGACCAGCTGACATCAGTAGTTTCAGTAGTATGCAGAACCTGAAAGAATATCTCGGAAGGGAAACTTAATGTTTTATAATGTTCAAGTTGTTATCTGTAGAGCAGTGAAGGGGAACTATGATCTGGTGTCTACGTGATTCTAGGCAATAGGCACCAGACAGCCATGTGGAAGCAGATCAGAGACTGAGTGGGCCTCAGGATGAATGCTGCACATGCTGCAAACTTGGCTCATTTTCAGTTCTCCTCCTCCCTTCTTCCCTGATTAAATTCATAAAGTGAGTAGGGACTTTCAAGAAGAACAGCAAGAAGCCCAGAGAGATGGTAATGTTTAAGAAGAAGACTAGCAGGCATTTTATTCAACCAGTCTCCAATAGGCAGATGTTAGGCAGAGTACTGACTTTACTTTTTCCCCCACTGATGTGACCAGGTGTGGTGGCTTACACCTGAGGCTGAAGTGGGTGGATCACTTGAGGGTAGGAGTTCCAGACCAGCCTGGCCAACATGGTGAAACTTCGTCTTCACTAAAAATACAAAAATTAGCTGGGTGTGGTGGTATGTGCCTGTGATCCCAACTATTTGGGAGGCTGAGGCAGGAGAATCTCTTAAGCCCTGGAGGCAGAGGTTGCAGTGAGCTGACAGTGCATCACCACTGCACTCCAGCGTGGTTGATAGAGTGAGACTCTGTCTCAAAAATGAAGAACAGAAATATCAGAGCTGCCCAGACATGGTGGCTCATGCCTATAATCCCAGCATCCAGCTACTTGAAATCAGGAGTTTGAGACCAGCCTGGCCAACATAGTGAAAGGCCATCTCTACTAAAAATACAAAAAAAAAAAATTAGCCAGGCATGGTGAGGAGCACCCGTAATCCTAGCTATTCGGGAGGCTGAGGCAGGAGAATCTCTTGAACCCAGGAGGCAAAGTTTGCAGTGAGCCGGGATCATGCCGCTGCACTGAGTGACAGAGTGAGACTCCATCTTAATAATAATAAGAGCTAATGTCATTATTATCCTTACAGATTCAAAATGTGTGACTTCTCTACTTATAGACAACCTCACAGGCACATACCGTGTCGTCATTTCTCCTTTCCTGAAAGGCAGGGTGCAGGAATGAGTGCCTGGCTTAAGAAAAAGGCTCAGCTTCCCCTACACAGCATATCACTGTTGTGATACATAGCCTGTCACCCCATCCTTAGAACCATCAGAAAGTGACCACAACTTGTTACCTTATGAAAGAAATGCTCCCCCCAGGAAACCCCACTGCGAGTCCTGGAAATGGAAATGATGAGAAGTAGTAGGAATTTAAGGAATGGTGATTCTGAGACAAACACATTTCATGTAGGAATTTAGTTTTTTACTTACAGACTCATTGTTTTTCTGCAGAAGCAATTTGCTTTTCTTCTGTCATGCTTTATGACATTCACAAGGAATATTGAATGTTGCTCTGGTGGTATTTAGAAACTTGAGGATTAGTGAAGGTCTTGGCTCTTCTCCCTCATAGATATAGACAGCTTTCCTGAAGTCAGAACACTGTATTTCAGAAAGCATGAACCTTGGGGTTGAACAGACTTAGGTTAGAGTCCTGGTTTTCATGTCTTTGTGCTTTTAAACCATGTGGTCCTGGGAACATCATTTAACTTCTCTTCTCCTAATTTTGTGCAACTGTGAAAAACATGGACTTAGATCGTTCTTGAAGCAGCATAAATGAAATCAGGAAGACAAAGTATTTAGCATAGTTAGTTATGTCAGGCTGTTGCTTCTCCCCATCAAGGAAACGTGTGACGCCCTAGATCCCATCATCATCACGGTCATTGTCATCATCATCGAAGTGAGGAAATATTACATAGTGTATACAGTCTAGGCTTGGGAACCTGCTCATTTTGGGTTGAATTCCATGTCTAATCTTTCTTTGTATGTGATTTCATGCAAGGCTTTATACTCCCTGCCTCAGTTTCCCCATGTCTGGGGAATTAAACTAGCACCTTCATGATAGTATTGCTGTGAGAATTAACTGCACACATACGTGGAAAGCACATGGAATGGGAAACAGTTTTTGTAGATTGTTTCCATATGGGAAGGAAGGTATATATATTCGTGATATACAAGGGTGGACTTCCTGTGTTTTAATTCCCGAACCCTGCTCCTGAGACATGAAGTCAGATTAATGTGGATAATAATCTGTCAATGTCTTGCTTCTCACCGTTAAGGACAAATGTGATACCCTGGATCCTCAGCTACCCCTGGCCTGATGCCATTCTGCCCTTCCTGCCTAGACTCAGGAGTCAGCTCCCAGAGGAGATACTGAATCTGCAGCCCAGCTGGTGTCTGAAATGGGGAAGGCAGCAGGATTCCAGCTGCAGCCTCCGGCCCCACGCTCCTGGTGACACACTCCTCTCGGTGAACCCTCTAGAATCTCAATAATTCACCGCAGTCACCATGCTCAGACAGGTTGCTTGGAAAAGTGAGTTCTGAGCCAAGGGTTTTGGCAGGTCTTAAAATATTTCCTTCTGTGCAACTGCAATCACATCTCCATCATGGGCGCCTGGGAGTGCAGCAAGGCATAAAGGGGAGAGGAATGAGGAACAAAATGCAGCCCCTGATTTATAATTTACCCTTGTCACAGAGATCCAGGCACAACCGATCTGGCTTGTAGTGTGAAATCTGGGACAATTGGAGTGATGGCTTTTTCATTATGTGTATTTTAATTTTCCCAGATAAAGAAAATGCGGGTCTAATCCCAGAGGTAGCTACCAAGAGCTTCTGCAATTCCAATGACCGAAACTTAGGGGAAAAAAATGCACGCATCTGTCTCCACACTCCGCCAGCTCCCACAAGGTTTATTACCTCCTTTTCCCCCCCAGAAATTGCTGGAAAAGGAGGGGGAATCATTGATGACACAGACAAGCACTGCACAAGAGCTCAGTCTGAATTCTCCATAGAGAGATACGTGTGGTAGTTGTAGGGAAGATCATCATAAAGACCATGTTAAATATTAAGGTCCAAGAGGGAAAGGTTTAGGTGTATGATGTTGCTATTTTATACCTCATTTTTAGCAAAAGGCTTGGCACATTGTATAGGTTAATAAATTACTGAAGCAAAGGAGAAAAAAATGAAGAAAAATAAGAAAGATCTTATCAATCAAATGACCCCGCAATAAGATGCGATTCAGTCTGTGCATTCAGAATCCACTGAATCTCTCACTCTCTCTCTCACACACACACACACACACACACACACACACACGCTGCATTGATGGCTGGGCTTAGGCATGTAACATATGTTAATTTTTTATGTATTCCCAAAGACCTAGTAAGGTAATAAAATTAGCTTATGTGTATTGAGATTCACTATGTACTAGACATCAGGCCAAATACTTTAATTACTATTTTCATCTCTAATTTATAGATGAAGAATCTGAAAGATGGGATTTTCTTTTCCTTTGATCCAAGGTCACTCTAATCCTACATGGAAGTGCCAAGTTTTTGTAGTGTACTGCCTGACTGGAGTCCCCACTATTAGCATCCATTTCTCTATTTACAAGTAAAGGATGAAATGAAGTAAAATAGAGGCTCATAGAGGTGCAGTGACATCCACAGTAACACACGGCAAGTCCGGCGCAGAGCAGGAGTCAGAACTCAGCTTTCCCAGCCCCTACACCAGTGACCTTCCCTCTGCGGTTCCAAACCTTCACTGGCAAACATTGATACTTGAGAATACAGGCAACTTGAACTTATCTCTGCCCTTGCAGTGGAATTTTGGGGAGCCCTTTGACCACAGACTAACACAAATGTTTTGTAAAATCTACTGGGGATGAAGAATTTTGAAAAAGATGATATTAAATCAGTTCAGAGTCTTAGTTGCATGTGAAAGAAGACCAACAAAGACTAAATTAAGCAACAACAGATAGAGGAATGGTGTGAGAAGAGGTTGCAGAACCAAACATTCCTTGCATGAGATGGGATTTTGAATTCAGGCGTCACTTATCACGGGGGGTTAAATGATGTCACCAGTTCTGTCTTACTCCTTTCTCTCTCTCTTGTTCTGTCTCTTTTGTCTCTGTCTCTCCACTCTTAGATCTATTTTCTTCTTTGTTGGTTTATTTCTCAACCAGACCCACTTTAAGTGAGTACAAGGTTCCAGACTTACATAGACCTCACAGTCTTTGAGGAGGAGGGATCTATTTCTTAGTAGCCTTATCAATACCTGGTTAGCTCTTCTTGGGTTATGTACACCCCCTACTCCTCAGCCTCCTGGATCAATGACTGTATCTAGGAGGGGAGCTTGCTGTCATTGGTTAGCTGCAGTTACATGGCCAACTTATTGGCTAAAAAGACAGAAAGGACAGAATGAGAACTTCTGAGAAGAGATATCTATCAATAACTATATCTATATCTGTCTATCTATCTACCTATCTTTCTGTCTATTTTATAACCAGAAAAATGAGAAGAGATACCGTGCCGGACACCAGACTAGATGTCCATTGCTGACCTGTACTCAAGCCATGCCATGTCTACAAAAGGCTCATTCAAATCCTCAAGTTCTGCTCAAATGGCTTATCAAGAACTATGAATCTGACCCACTCAGTGTGACAGGGGTGTTTGCTGAAGCCAAGTCTGCATTGCCTGCCAAATATCTCTTCTAGAATCTTCACATTATGGGAAGATTTAATCATTTATCATTTAAAAAATAATACTTCCCAACATCTAAAATCCTAGAGGTAAAGAAAGGCAGAAACACGTGTGTTGTTGAATTGCCAAAACCTCGTGTAGGGCACAGCATTGTTCTTGGCTGACCACAGCATCAAATAAGGCAATTTTTATTGACAGTCTCCTTGAGCAGGATGGATGTCTTCATAAACCCAAGAAGGAAAGAAAGCAGCAAAAATGAAGACAGAAAGAAGCCGAGGAGAAAATGTGACAAATGTTGAAGCAGGTAGGACATTGTTTTTAAAAAATCAGAGATCCGTGAAGAATACTGAACAGCCTTTGCCCACAGATGAACGGACGAGTGCAATTACACACTACAGGTGCCGAAGGCTCGAATGTGAGCGTGGATATACTTTTTACCACCATTAGAAGAGTAATGGGCCTCTTTGGACAAGGAGGGTACCATTAGGATTCCAAACTGAGTTTTCTTCATGCTGCGATACGAAATTCTGTGATCAATCCTTCTCAGCCACTATGTGGAAAGAACCACAATTTCCTATTATCCTCTTATTTGTATTATTCTTTCTTTGCCCCTCCTTTCATTTTTTATTTGTATTTTTGCATCTCAGCATGTGATGATGAAGATCCTTAGCTGATATTTAAATTTTCATCCTAGAATCTGCACCTTGGCATTTTATTTTAGATCACTTATGTAGACTATCAGCAATGTAAAGAATGAAACATGTTACTTTGGCAGGAAAGCCAGAACCTACTGATGGGCTTAACCATTGAAGACGTGATTCCTTGATTGTTGACAGAACTAGGACACCGTGTTCTTGTTCACTGACCCTGGTCATTTCAAATATGATGATAAGAACTAATTTAGCCAACTTAATTTGGCTATAGTAGGTGTTTCTATTGATAAAATCTCAGGGCATGGGCACACTTCCACATAAACAAATTGTTTTGCCTGAAATAATATGTGATGTATTGGAATCTCTCTTTTCAAAATTTCTCATCCTGTCTTTTCTGGGTTTTGCGCGCTTGTGTGTGTGTGTGTGTTTGTGAGACAGAGTCTTGCTCTGTTGCCTAGGCTAGAGTCCAGTGGTGTGATCTTGACCCACTGCAACCTCTGCCTCCCAGGTTCAAGTGATTCTCCTGCCTCGGCAGCTGGGATTGCAGGTGCATGTCACCATGCCCAGATAATTTTTGTATTTTTAGTAGAGATGGGTTTTTGCCATGTTAGCCAGGCTGGTCTTGAACCCCTGACCTCCGGTGGTCTGCCCAACTCGGCCTCCCAAAGTGCTGGAATTTCAGGCATGAGAAACTGGGCTCACACCTTTCTGTCTTCTTAAATAAAAGATTGCCATGTGACCACAGCTAAGTGATGAGAGAATGCTCTCCTTTTAGACCCAGTCCTTGGTCCGGGAGGCCAGGGAGGGTGGACATGACCCAATCTTAAATGGAAGAGATCTGGATGAATTAAAATAGTGTATTTACAACAACAATAACAGCAACAACATAGGTGGTACAGTGTGTAGGCATTGTGTTAGGCATCTTAGATACATTGTCTCTATTCTTGTAACAGCCCTATAAGGTTGCTATAATGTCATACCTGTTTTATAAATGGGGAAATGGAGGCAGAGGGCAAATGAGCAACATGTGCCAGCCTGCAGAAGCAACAAGGGGCTGAGCTGGGATTTAGATCTAGCTATCCCTGTCTCGCAGCTTGGAGTCATCAACATTTCTCTGTGCTGATCCAGCTTCTGTTAGGACCTTACTTTGCGATCTTGGGAAAGTCACTTCCACAAGTTCACAAAGTAAGGTTGTAACAGAAGCTGCTTATCCTAAGCTTACTTATCTGTAAAATGAGATTGATTTAAATTTGTGCAAGTCACATTATTTAAGTTTGTGAGCCTTTTTTAAAAAGGCCAAAATGTTTTTTCAAGCACCCAAGTATGTTTCTTTTTTTTAATGGTCATTGAGAAAATAAAGAAAATACAACTTCTGTGTATTTAATATTTTAATTATTTACAAATAGGAGAAAACACTTAATAGTGGTTAAAAGTGCAGCCTCCAGAGTCATACCATTTGGGGGCAAATTTCACATCTGCCACTTGCTGGCTATGAGATTTGGACAAATGTACAGGCTTTCCTCTGTCTCAGTTCTCTCTTCTAGAAAGTAGGCCAATAATAGTATCCTCCTTAATGAGGTAATTGCAAAGATCAAGTGAATTTCTATTTGGAATGCACTTAGAAAAAGCACTGAAGAATAGCAAATGCTATGTAAATCTCAGCCATTCTTATTAATTTCTATTTCACAAATCATAGTGACTAATTTTTTTACATTATCATAGAAGTACAAATTTTTCAGAAAAGACTAGATGTGTGTGCAGAAACTCTGGAAACACCACAGGGTTCTGAAGCAGAAAGAAAGAAGACAAAAGATAAAATTATTTCTGAGCTTTCTTCCAATCTGTGCATTGTATGAAAATAAAAAAGAGGCCGGGCGTGGTGGCTCAAGCCTGTAATCCCAGCACTTTGGGAGGCCGAGGTGGGTGGATCACGAGGTCAAGAGATCGAGACCATCCTGGTCAACACGGTGAAACCCCGTCTCTACTAAAAATACAAAAACATTAGCTGGGCATGGTGGCACGTGCCTGTAATCCCAGCTACTCAGGAGGCTGAGGCAGGAGAATTGCCTGAACCCAGGAGGCGGAGGTTGCGGTGAGCCGAGATCGCGCCATTGCACTCCAGCTTGGGTAACAAGAGCGAAACTCCGTCTCAAAAAAAAAAAAAAAGAAAGGAAAACTCTTCTGCCCTCAAACTTCTGACATCACCGCAACCTACTTCTCAAGACTTCTGAGATGGGGAAAAAAAAAAAAAGTTCAGGGCAAATTTTTTTTTCCACTGGACGGCAAGCTCTTGGAGCTGGGAATTCATAAGTTTCACAGTTGTAACTATCACTACCAACCCCACATCTTCATGTCTACTCTTGCATAGCAAAACACATGGTCTTGCAAAGAGTCGATTCTTGTATTTTTTTTGTATTTTTAGTAGAGACAGGGTTTCACCGTGTTAGCCAGGATGGTCTCCATCTCCTGACCTTCTGATCTACCCATGTCAGCCTCCCAAAGTGCTGGGATTACCGGGCATGGTGGCACATGCCTTTGGTCCCAGTTACTTGCGAGGCTGAGGCAGGAGAGTCGCTTGAACCTGGGAGGCAGAGGTTGCAGTGAGCTGAGATCACACCACTGCAATCCAGCCTGGGTGACAGAGTGAGACTCCATCTCAAAAAAAACGAAAAAAAAGAAAAAAAATAGTATATTTTTGTCTAACATGAAGAAAAAAGAAGGGGAGGAAGGAAGAAGAAAGAAATTTGACATTTATACAATTCCTGTTCTAAAACAGGAATTTTCTGGTTGGAAAAACTTGAGAAAACAGTTGGCTATGTGTACCAGGAAGTGGGAGAAATTATCAAGACTGAAAGTCACCTGTGTAAGGGACCTGGGAAGCCCCACACACAGCTCGGGCCAGGTGTAAGTCTGTGGTTACATTTGAATGTCATTTCCAGTTACTTCCTGCCTTTCTTCCTACCAAGCCTTGGCTTCTGGGAGCTCCACCTGCTATATCCTCCCTCACTTAGATATTTCTTACCACCTACACTTAGGCCCCATTTTCTCACCCTCTGGCTTTTCCTGCCTGACACTGTTACACAGAAAATCCTAGTAAATCCTGAGGTGGAATACAGGCCACTGGCTGCATCTGTGCTAAGATGCTTGCAATGACAGCAAGTGTTGATTTAGCGCAGTGACTGAGAGTAGAGTGCCTGAGCCTCACGGTTAGTTCTTAATTCCTGGCTGTGTTGCTTACTAGGTATGTGACCTTGGGCAGGTACTTCAAATTCTCTATGCTTCTCTTGAATCCTCCAGAGAAACTGAGGTAATAGTCATAATACTACCCAGGTTACGGGATTGTTGTAAGGATGAGATAAACTTAGAACTGTGTCTAGCACATAGCAATCATCACAGGATTCAAACACTTATTATGTCCTCGCCATATTGTCCTGCAAATTTGTTTTACCTAAAATGTGATTGAATCTCCTTTTTTTTTTCTTTTTCCGGCTACCTTCTACTTCTCCGTCAGTCTCAGCTGAAATGACAGCGTGTCTTGAAAACATCTTTTTACTTTCATTGTCCAGCTTAATTCTTCATGCTTTGTGCCTATTTAAGGCTGGAATTGGATACATCAGCAGGGAATATGGTTTTACTCTCTATTATAAAGTCAGTTTGCGTATCTCTCCCACTGGACTAAGGACTTCTTTCCTTTTTTTTTTTTACACTCTGGACTAAAGACTTCCTAAAAGCAGATGCTGTGAACTACATACTATTTCATACCAAACATCTGGTGTCCCGACAAAATGACCCTTTGTCTGTCCAGACAGCATGTGGTTTGGTTGGTGGGCACGCAGAGGCTTTGGGGAAAGACAGATGTAAACTCATCTCCCGCCTCTGCCATCTCAATATCATTCATGTGGGTACCGCATTCACATCTTCTTCACTTCTTCACTACCACTGCTTTCATTTTGCATGGTCTCACTTGAATTCTGCAGGTCATTAGAGATCACTCCTATGTTGTTCCCTTGTCTCCAACTGCTTCTTCCTCCCAAATGTCCTACATACTGCTAGATTAATCTTCTCAAAATGCAAATTTGGTTATTGTTTACCTCCTTGTCTCTCCCATTAGACTGTAAATGCATTCTATCTTTCCTTATGTCTGTAGTCCCAGAATAATATCTGAGGCAAAACAGGTGCTCAAATTATCTACCCTTACTTTTTTGCTTTCTTCTGTGTTTATACCCTTGGCCCCTAATGAAGAATAATTTATATGCCCATAAGGAGGATAACAAATTAATTAAGTATATAGTAGCTTATTCATAGAGTGGAACCCTATACAGAAGATGAAATCCAAGAACTATATCTGTTGGCATTAACATGGATAGATCTAACAAACCAGAATCTTGGAGCGAACAAAGTCAGTTTCAGCATGATATGCATAGGTGGATACAGTTTATCTAGATTACTAACGTTGTATATTTTTATGATTAGTCAGTGTATACAAAAGATGGGCCATAGGAACAAAAAACATTATTTCCTCTGGGGAAGAGGTAATAAAATGTCTCTGAGGAGGGCAGAATGTGAAATGTAGCTTTATTTACAGAGAGAAAGAGAGAAGGGGGGGAGGGAGAGAGAGAGAGAGAGTAAGAGAGAGGAAATACTAAGAATAGGGAAAAAAAACCCCTAAATAAACTAAACTGCACGAAGGACTGAGCTATTTATGAAAGAGAAGAAACCCAGAAACTCATGACTTCTCTCATACCTGGGATAGGCAGAGAGGGAGCAAACCTACCATAGATTGAAAAGAGAAATCAACCAAACACTTAATAGGCCTTGTGGTCTGGCATGGTAGATTTAAATCTACAAAGCCTCGGTCAAAGATGGAGTCTGCATGAACCCAACAACTCTTCACCTTGGGCGGGATGGCGTCGCTGAGTGCCCAGTGGGAGATTGCTGAGGCTGGGAGCAGGAAAGAAAGGCTTAAAGGAATCCCAAGGGGTAAGGATTTTTCTCTGAGTGCATGGCAATGGCCTGCTGATGGTCAGATCAGCTGAGAGAAAGCCCTGAGGCACAGACTATTTGGCCATGGTTGGAAAAAGCTTGGGGCAGGACAGAAGAACTGAGACATAACCCCCGAGAAGCATGGGGTCTTCACCAGCTACAAGACAGTAGCCTGATGAAGCTGTGAGCAGGACAGTGTGGTGAGCAGAAATCACCAGAGGCAGATAAAAGGTGGGGTGTGCTGAGGAGCAAAAAGAGCTTTTTAATGACCCCAAAGCTGGTGACTGATAATTTAAGTACAGAGAGCTCTTAAGAGTATAGCCAGTGCTTAGATCCCAAACTCTGTTGAAGGGGAAGTCCTGATTCTACTCCCAAAATACTTTAAGCCATTGTGAACTGGATCTAACTAGAGCTGTAACAAAACCTAGAGAGGCTTAACTTAGATTATATTGACTCAGCCCCAATTCTATCAGTCTGACAAAGAAAGAGGTATATATTTCCCCAGGCAAATATTATCTTCTTGTTTCTACTGCTTATTTGTACAGACGACATGTATACTTATATCTCAAACACATTTGCAAAATAATGTGATTCATCATCAAGAGTGAAAATAGCCAAAACAAGGAGATCTGCAGGTGCCACAGATGTAAGAATTAGCAGAAACAAGTTAAAATAACTGTAATAAATATGTTACAGCCTCTAGTAGAAAATGTTACAAGTGCATGAACAGCTTGGAAATTTTAGTAAAGAAGTAGAAGCTACTTTTTTAAAAAAGCAAATAGGTCTGAAAAGCAATGTCAGAAAAAAAATTACTTCATGGGCTTATAAGAATATTGAGCACACAGAAAAATCTGTGAATTTGAAAACATGTCAATAAAAATTGTCTACACTGAAGCACAGTGAGAAATAAAGAATTAAAAGAAAAAAATGGAGGAATAGGAGGAGAAGGAGGAAGAGGAGGGGATATTGAATCTAGGATTTGCATGTGAAACAGTACCAAACCATTCAACATGCATATAATTGGAGTTCTAAAAGAAGAAGAGAAGGAAAATGGAGAAGAAATAAATATTTGAAGAGAAAATAGCAAGAAAAAAAATTGGTGAAGAAACAACAGTCTATAGTTAGAAAAACACTATCAAACTACAAGCAAAACAAATACAAAGAAAACCATATTGGGGCATTTGATCACAGTCAAACTACTTGTAACTCATATTTTATAGTCTGCATGAAATTATATTTGCTGCCATTTTGTTTAGAAAATGAAAATAAAATACCTCATGCATAAAAGGTAATAAATACTTAATGGTTGATTAACTGAATTAATTAATCTTTTTACTTATAAGCTTAAAGTCCTTTGGGGACACTGCATTGCCTGAATAATAATGTGCGCTTTCCTAATTCAGAATAAGAATGTTTTCCAACTCTGGACCTAGTCTACATCTCAGCTTTATGTGAGTCAATGATTTTGAAACGCCGGTTTCAAAAGTGTAGGAAGCTTGTGACAAAAGACAAATTTGTTAGATAAGTTGTAAGTGAATTAATACATAAATGGATTGATTAATTAATACATTATTTGTTCATGTCGTACTCCAACTTGTTTTAGGGTTCCTCTTTGTACCCATCTTCATTTCAATAAATCTACTTAAACCTTACTTCATCCCACTAGGAAGAGACAATCTGATAAGTAGTTAAATTACATACTTTTACTTTCAGATGAAATATTCCTCCTTGGGTTTTGAATTCATTTCTGATTTACTTTCTAGAAATCTTCCCTCCTATCTTATGATCACAACTTATGGGGAATAGAGGAGGGAACTTGAAAACTGCTTTCTTAGAAGACAAAGTGGGATCAGGAAGGGGCCAGTAGAAGAAAGCAGGAACAGGTGGTCAAAGCTATCTTTGATCTAGGCAAGAGAAGTTCTTCCTCTGGAACCCTTTCTTTGATCTTTCAGATGCCATCAAATCCCCTAATAAATAGCCTCATTGAATTCCCATTCATGGCACTTATGATGTTATAATTTTATATTTAATGAAACTTTGATTTCCACATCTGTCTTTCTCAAGGTTGGGTTCCATGAGAGCTGACCTGGTGGCTATTGTGTGCTCACCGTTGTCTTGCAGGACGCCTGGCACATAGTAGGAGCTCACTGAACTTTGTTGAATGAATGAATAGGTGAATGCATGTAGCTTGTTCCTGTTCCCCCATCTTCTGGGTTGCCTCACTGGTAGAAAATAAGTTATTGATGCGAGGCCAAAAGCTTTACTGACTAAGAATGATTTTTCTTGCTCTTCACCTCTCGGGAACTTACGGTGGTCACAGGTATTTTTAAGTAAAAGGAGGCAAAGTGAAGTGAAATTTTTTATAACACAAAATTTATTCAATTTAAAGAGCTGACATTAATCTAATGGTATCTCCTGATTTTCTTGGCATTAAAATGTCTTTTGTTTCATGAAATGATAATAATAAATAGTTGCTTTACTGGATTTCTTAATTAGCAAAATGAACACTTGGCCGCTCTTTGAGGGCTGCTAGACATGCTGGACTCTGATTTATGTAGCTTTGTCCTCTTCCATCCCTTACGACTTTGCTGACTCCATTCATTCTACAGGGACTGGATTAAAAACTGCCTGCTCCTAAAAATATTTTTTGACTCTGGAGACCTTAATCTCTCTGTAATAGACACCTGTTACGTTTGTCTCTGTTCTTCGTAAGGCTTATTGTATGTGGCTTTTGTTGTTGTTGTTGTTGTTTTGAGATGGAGTCTCGCTCTGTCACCCAGGCTGGAGTGCAGTCGCATTATCTCAGCTCACCACAACCTCTGCCTCCTGGGTTCAAGTGATTCTCCTTCCTCAGCCTCCCGAGTAGCTGGGATTATGCACCATCTTGCCTGGCTAATTTTAGTAGAGATAAGATTTCACCGTGTTGGCCAGGCTGGTCTCTAACTCCTGACATTGGGTGATCTGCCCACCTCGGCCTCCCAAAGTGATGGGATTTCAGGCATGAGCCATCACGCCCAGCCTCCCTGTATGTGTTTCTGCTAAGTCAAGGCGAGTCTCTTCCCTTCCAGTGGACTCTAAACTCTACCAGGACAAGGATGGTGCCTATGTTTTCTGCCAATGAATTCTAATGCTATTCCTGGCATATAGTAGCTGCTTATTAAAAATATTTGCTAAGTAAACAAATGAATGCATGCCACAGCAATTACCAAAAAGGGCTAGTTTCTTTCTTTGCCTCAGTTATCTTGAATTCTACACAAAGCACCCTCTCCTAATTTCCAGCTGTGGAATGAGTTGATGATAGTGTGAGCTCATGGTTCCTTTCTGCCTGTCCTTCTGTCTCAACACACCTGTATATTAAGAAGGGAAAGGGAGGATGCATCAGGAGTTTTATGTACACTGGCTTCGTATCACCTCAGCCGTTTCTCATGAAAGATCTTATGACTTGTTATTTTATTTATTTATTTGTTAAATATATATTTTATTGCACTTTAGGTTCTGGGGTACATGTGAAGAACATGCAGGATTGTGGCATAGGTACATACATAGCAATGCGGTTTGCCGCCTCCATCCCCATCACCTATATCTGGCATTTCTCCCTGTGTTATCCTCCTCAACTCCCTAACCCCCACTCTCTCTCCTTTGGTCTCCCTCAACAGACCTCAGTGTGTGATGCTCCCCTCCCTGTGTCCATGTGTTCAACACCCGCCTATGAGGGAGAACATGTGGTGTTTGATTTTCTGTTCTTGTGTCAGTTTGCTGAGAATGATGGTTTCCAGGTTCATCCGTGTCTCTACAAAGGACACGAACTCATTGTTTTTTGTGGCTGCATAGTATTCCACGGTGTTTATGTGCCACATTTTCCCTGTCCAGTCTATCATCGATGGGCATTTGGGTTGTTTCCAAGTCTTTGCTATTGTAAACAGTGCTGCAATGAACATATGTGTGTACGTGTCTTTATAATAGAACAATTTATTTATATTATATTCCTTTGGATATACACCCAGTAATGGGATTTCTGGGACAAATGGAATTTCTATTTCTAGGTCCTTGAGGAATTGCCACACTGTCTTCCACAATGGTTGAACAAATTTACACTCCCACCAACAGTGTAAAAGTATTCCTATTTCTCCGCATCCTTTCCAGCATCTCGTCTCCAGATTTTTTAATGATCACCATTATAACTGGCATGAGATGCTATCTGAATGTAGTTTTGATTTGCATTTCTCTAATGATCCATGATGATGAGCATTTTTTCATATGTTTGTTGGCCTCATATATGTCTTCTTTTGAAAAGTGTCTGTTCATATCCTTCGCCCACTTTTGAATGGGTTTGTTTCTTGATTTCTTATAAACCTGTTTTAGTTCTTTGTAAATTCTGGATATAAGTCCTTTGTCAGATGGGTAGATTGCAAAACATTTTTCTCATTCTGTTGGTTGCTGGTTCACTCTAATGATTCTTTCTTTTACTGTGCAGAATCTCTGGAGTTTAATTAGATCCCATTTGTCTATTTTGGCTTTTGCTGCCAATGCTTTTGGTGTTTTAGTCATGAAGTCCTTGCCTATACCTGTGTCAGGAATGGCTTTGCCTAGGCTTTTTTCTATGGTTTTTATGGTGTTAGGTCTTATGTTTAAATCTTTAATCTATCTGGAGTTAATTTTAGTGTACGGTGTCAGGAAGGGGTTCAGTTTCTGCTTTCTGCACATGGCTAGCCAGTTTTCCCAACACTGTTTATTAAACAGGGAATCCTTTCCCCATTGCTTGTTTTCATAAGGTTTGTCAAACATCAGATTGTTGTAGATGTATGGCATTGCCTCTGAGGCCTCTGTTCTCTTCCATTGGTCTATATCTCTGTTTTGGTACCAGTACCATGCAGTTTTGATTACTGTAGCCTTGTAGTATAGTTTGAAGTCAGGTAGTGTGATGCCTCCAGCCAAAGCTGGAGAAATGACTTGGAGAATTTTTAAGAATTGACTTGGCTATGAGGGCTCTCTTTTGGTTCCATATGAAGTTTAAGATAGTTTTTTCCAGTTCTTTGAAGAGGGTCATAGGTAGCTTGATGAGGATAGCGTTGAATCTATAAATTACTTTGGGCGGTATGGCCATTTTCACAATATTGATCCTTCCTAACCATGAACATGGAATGTTTTTCCATCTGTTTGTGTCTCTCTTATTTCATTGAGCAATAGTTTGTAGTTCTCCTCGAAGAGGTCCTTTACATCCTTTGTTAGTTTTATTCCTAGGTATTTTATTTTCTTTGTAGAAATTGTGAATGGTAGTTCATTCTTGATTTGGTTCTATTTACGTCTGTTATTGGGGTATAGGAATGCTTGTGATTTCTGTACATTGATTTTGTATCCTGAGATTTTGCTGAAGTTGCTTATCAGTTTCAGGAGATTTTGGCCTGAGACAATGGGGTCTTCTAAATATGCAATCATGTCGTCTGCAAATAGAGACAATTTGACTTCCTCCTTTCCTAATTGAATACCCTCCATTTCTTTGTCTTGCCTGATTGCTCTGGCTAGAACTTCCAATACTCTATTGAATAGAAGTGGTGAGAGAGGGCATCCTTGTACAGTGCCAGATTTTAAAAGGAATGCTTCCAGGTTTTGCCCATTCAGTATGATATTGGCTGTGGGTTTATCATAAATAGCTTTTATTATATTGACATACGTTCCATCTATACCTAGTTTATTGAGAGTTTTTAGCATAAAGAGCTATTGAATATTGTCAAAGGCCTTCTCTGCATCTATTGAGATAATCATGTGGTTTCTGTCTTTGGTTTTGTTTATGTGGTGAATTACATTTATAGACTTGCGTATATTAAACCAGCCTTGCATCCCTGTAATGATGCCTACTTGATCGTGATGGATAAGCTTTTTGATGTCCTGTTTTAATTGGTTTGCCAGTATTTTATTAAAGATTTTTGCATCTATGTTCCTCATGAATATTAGCCTGAAGTTTTCTTTTCTTGTTGAGTCTCTGCCGAGTTTTGATATTAGGATGACGTTGGTCTCATAAAATGATTTGGGAAGGAGTCCCTCTTTTTGGATTCTTTGGAAGAGTTTGGGAAAGAGTGGTACCAGCTCCTCTTTGTATGTCTGGTAGAATTCGGCTGTGAACCCATCTGGACCTGGGCTTTTTTTGGCAGGTAGGCTATTAATTGCTGCCTTAACTTCAGCCCTTGTTGTTGGTCTATTCAGTGTTTCAACTTCCTCCTGGTTTAGGCTTGGGAGGGTGCAAGTGTCCAGGAATTTATCCATTTCTTCCTGGTTTACTGGTTTATGTGCATAGAATTCTTTGTAGTAATCTCTGATGGTGGTTTGTATTTCTGTGGAATCTGTGGTGATATCCCCTTTATCGTTTTTTATTGCATCTATTTGATTCTTCTCTCTTTTCTTTTTTACTAATCTAGCTAGTGGTCTGTCTATTTTGTTGATCTTTTCAAAAAATCAACTCCTGGATTTATTGATTTTTTGAACGGTTTTTTGTGTCTCTATCTCTTTCAGTTCTGCTCTGATCTTAGTTATTTCTTGTCTTCTGCTAGCTTTTGAGTGTTTTTGATTTTCCTCCTCTAGCTCTTTCTATTTTGATGATAGGGTGTTGATTTTAGATCTTTCCTTGCCTCTCATGTGAGCATTTATTGCTATAAATTTTCTTCTACACTCTGCTTTAAAGGTGTCCCAGAGATTCTGGTACATTGTGTCTTCGTTCTCATTGGTTTCGAAGAATATTTTTATTTCTGTCTTCATTTCTTTGTTTATCCAGTCAACATTTAAGAGCCAGTTGTTCAATTTCCATGAAGTTGTATGGTTCTGAGTTAGTTTCTTAATGCTGAGTTCTAATTTGATTGCACTGTGGTCTGAGAGACTGTTTGTTATGATTTCCATTCTTTTGCATTTGCTGAGGAGTAATTTACTTCTAATTATGTGGTCAATATTAGAGTAGGTGTGATGTGGTGCTGAGAAGAATGTATATTCTGTGGATTTGGGGTGGAGAGTTCTGTAAATGTCTATTAGGTTTGCTTGTTCCAGATTTGAGTTCAAGTCCTGGATATCCTTGTCAATTTTCTGTCTCATTGATCTAATATTGACAGTGGAGTGTTAAACTCTCCCACTATTATTGTGTTGGAGTCTAAGTCTCTTTGTAAGTCATTAAGAACTTATGTATCTGGGTGCTCCTGCATTGGGTGCATATATATTTAGGATCGGTAGCTCTTCTTGTTGCATTGATCCTTTTATCATTATGTAATGCCCTTCTTTGTCTCTTTTGATCTTTATTGGTTTAAAGTCTATTTTATCAGAGACTAGGATTGCAACTCCTGCTTTTTTTTTGCTCTCCATTTGCTTGGTAAATCTTCTTCTATCCCTTTATTTTGAGCCTGTGTGTATCCCTGCATGTGAGATGGGTTTCCTGGATACAGCAGACCAATGGGTTTTGACTTTTTATCCAATTTGCCAGTGTGTGTCTTTTGATTGGGGCCTTTAGCCCATTTACATTTAAGGTTAATATTGTTATGTGTGAATTTGATCCTGACATTTTGATGCTAGCTGGTTGTTTTGCCCATTCATTGATGCAGTTTCTTCATTGTATCAATGCTCTTTACCATTTGGTACATTTTTGGAGTAGCTGGTACTTGTCCCTTTCTGTGTTTAGTGCTTCTTTCAGGAGCTCTTATAAGGCAGGTCTGGTGGTGATGAAATCTCTGAGCAATTGATTGTTTGTAAGGGATTTTATTTCTCCTTCACTATGAAGCTTAGTTTGTCTGGATATGAAATTACAGGTTGAAAGTTCTTTTCTTTAAGGATGTTGAATATTGGCCCCCACTCTCTTCTGGCTTGTTGGGTTTCTGTCCAGAGATCCGCTGTGACTCTGATGGGCTTCCCTTTGTGGGTAACCTGACCTTTCTCTCTGGCTGCCTTTAGCGTTTTTTCCCTTCATTTCAACCCTGGTGAATCCAACGATTATGTGTCTTGGGGTTGCTCTTCTTGAGGAGTACCTCTGTGGTGTTATGTATAATTCCTGGACTTGAATATTGGCCTGCCTTGCTAGGTTGGGGAAGTTCTCCTGGATAATACCCTGAAAAGTGTTTTCCAGCTTGGATTCATTCTCTCCATCACATTCAGGTACACCTGTCAAATGTAGATTAGGTCTTTCCACAAGAAATATGATCCCATATTTCTTGGAGGCTTTGTTCATTTCTTTTTACTCTTTTTTTCTCTAATCTTGCCTTCTCATTTTATTTCATTGAGTTGATCTTCAATCTCTGATATCCTTTCTTCTGCTTGGTCAATTCAGCTATTGAAACTTGTGTACGCATCACGAGGTTCTTGTGCTGTGTTTTTCAGCTCCATCAGTTCATTCATGTTCCTCTCTAAGCTGTTTATTCTTGTTAGCATTTTGTAAAACCTTTTTTCAAGGTTCTTAGTTTCTTTGCATGGGGTTAGAACATGTTCTTTTAGCTCACAGAAGTTTGTTATTACCCACTTTCTGAAGCCTGTTTCTGTAAATTCATCAGACTCATTCTCCATCCAGCCTTGTGCTCTTGCTGGTGAGGAGTTGTGATCCCTTAGTGGAGGAGAGGCATTCTGGTTTGGGTGTTTTTATCCTTTTTGCACTGGTTTCTTCCCATCTTTGTGGATTTATCTACGTGTAGTCTTTGTAGTTGGTGACTTTCAGATGGGGTCTCTGAGTGGACGTCCTTTTTGTTGATGTTGAATTTTTTTCTTTCTGTTTTTTAGTTTTCCTTCTAACAGTCAGGACCCTCTGCTGTAGGACTGCTGGAGGTCCACTCCAGACCCTGCTTGCCTTGGGATCACCTGCAGTGGCTGCAGAACAGTAAGGGTTGTTGCCAGTTTCTTCTTCTGTTATCTTTGTCCCAGAAAGATACCCTCCAGATGTCAGCCTGAACTCTCTTTTATGCAATGTCTGGCTATATGGGGGTTGGGGAGCTACTTGAGGAGACAGTCTGTCCCTTATAGGAGCTCAAGTGTTAAGCTGTGAGCTCCATTGTTCCATTCAGAGCTTCTGGGCAGGTACATTTAAGTCTGGTGCAGCGGAACTCATAAATGCCTTTTTTTCCCCCAGGTGCTCTGTCCCAGGAAGGTAGACCTTTATTTATAACTTCCTGATGTGCTGCTGCCTTTTTTCAGGGATGCCCTGCCCAGCGAGGAGGTAGCCTAGTCACAGTCTGCCAGCAGAGACATTGCTGAGCTGCCATGGGCTCTGCCCAGCTGCTGTGTGAACTTCCTTGTAGTTTGTTTATAGAGGTATAGTTAGAACTGCCTCTGTAATGGCAGACTGCCTCGGTAATGGTGGACTGCCTCAGTAGTGGCAGACACCCTTCCCCCCGCAGAGCTGGACCATCCTGGGTCCAGCTGTGCTTGCTGTGAAACTCTCAGTTCAGAGCGTTTCAGATTGCTGGTCTTTGTGGAGGTGGGACCTGCTGAGCCAGATCACCTGGCTCCCTGTGTCAGCCCCCTTTTTTTCAGTTGAACTGACAACACTGTCTCCCAGGTTTTCCAGGCACCAGTTGAAATGGTGCCCAGATTTGTGTGAGTTTTTGTGTGGAGACCTGATGTGCTGGCTGAAACAGCCATGCTGGAGACTCATGGCATTTTTCTGCCCGGGAATCTCCTGGTCTTTGGGCAGTAAACATTTGTTTGGAAATACGGTGATCACTCACCGTCTGCATTTTCGCTGGGAACTGCAATCCAGGGCTGTCCCTATTTGGCCATCTTGTATTGTCTCCCAACTTGTTATTTTATTAATCTCGCTTTATTTATGAATAAATTGAGGCTTAAGGAGATTAAATTACTTCCTCACTCAAGTTTACATAGCTGTATAGGACAGGGCTGGTATCAGAGCTCAGCTATCTCTGCTTGAAAACTTATGCTGTTTTTCACTCTGTTATATGTGGTCTTCCTTGTCCCCATGAGAGAGGCACCTCTTCCTCATCTGCTCTTATTTTATACAGAAGAAATGGGAAAGCTGATTAACCTTTCCTGGGTGCCACCCTGGAAACTGGCATGTAGGGTTCCTCACTGCTGGAGCAGGCACACATTGGCACTAGCTCCTACTCCGTCAGTGGGAAATCATTACTACATTGCCAGGAAAATGAAACAATGCAAGTTATACAAGAACTGTAATGACACTGAGAAATGAGAAGCTGCCATAAGTACTGCATAGCCAGATTTGCATGCCTACCAGCCAAAGCACACATGGCCCCTCTCACATTTGTCTCAGAAAATAGGGAGCTCTAATTGTGGTGCATAATGAGCACACAGACATCAAAGAGCAGCGAATAGAGCACACCAGGAGCTTCAGCTATGGGACTGGAAGGAGGCAACCTTCGGGGACTCGACGGCAAGCTCAACTGTCCTGAGCCAGATGGGCTCTAGAGACTACCTGGCAGCCAGGTGATATTCTCACCGACAGCCCTGCTGACTCTGGGAAAACTGACTTGAAGCTTCTTGTTTCCTAAATGGCCCATCATTGCTCATTCTGGTCACTGTTACCAAAAATGTGAGATGCACCTCTGAAAGATCTTAAATCGTGCATATGAAACATTAAATGGTGTTAATTCTTATACAGTGAAAGTTATATCCTCAGTTTGCTTTCATTTCTATAGATGTGAAAGAGGAGACCGCAGTATTCTCTGTCTTCAACATGTAATGCTTGCCCCCTCTCTCTCTCTCTTTCTTTCTCCCTCTCTCCCTTCTTTCCTTCCTTCCGTCTCTCTTTCTTTCCTTCTCTCTCTTTCCCTTTCTTTCTTTCTTTCCTTTTCCTTTTCCTTTCCTCTCTCCTTCCTTTCCTCTCTCCCTCCCTTCTTCCCTTTCTTCTTTCTTTTCTCTCTCTCCCTTCCTTCTCTTTCTCTTCTTTTCTTTTCCTCCTCCCTCTCTCCCTCCTTCTTTCCTTCTCTCTTTCCCTTTCTTTTCTTTCCTTCTCTTTCTTTCCTTCTCTCTCTTTCTTTCTTTCTTCCTCTCTTTCTTTCTTTCTTTCTTTCTTTCTTTCTTTCTTTCTTTCTTTCTTTCTTTCTTT
>NW_022437039.1:4978346-5147937 GCF_009761245.1 Sapajus apella | reverse complement strand
TTTCTTTCTTTCTTTCTTTCTTTCTTTCTTTCTTTCTTTCTTTCTTTTCCTTCCTTCCTTCCTTCCTTCCTTCCTTTTCTTCTTTCTTTTCCCTCCCTTCCTTCTCTCTTTCTTTCTTTCTTTCCTTCTTTCTTTCCCTCCCTCCCTCCCTTCCTTCCTTCTCTTTCTCTTCCTTTTCTCTCTCTTCCTCTTTCCCTCTTCTTTCTCTTTTTTCCCTCCTTCACTCCTTCCTTCCTTCCTTCCTTCCTTCCTTCTTTCTTTTATCACACACTGTTGCCCAGGCTGGAATGCAATGGCATGATCTTGGCTCACTGCAACCTCTGCCTCCCAAGTTCAAGCAATTCTCCTGCCTCAGCTTCTCAAGTAGCTGGGACTACAGGCATGCGCCACCATGCCCTGCTGATTTTAGTGTTTCTAGTAGAGACCAGGTTTCACCACGTTGGCTAGGATGATCTCAAACTCTTGCCAACATGGCTTCCCAAAGTGCTGGGATTACAGGCATGAGCCACCGTGCTTCAGCCTCCCAAGTAGCTGGAATTACAGGCACCTGACACCATGCCTGGCTAATTTTTTATATTTTTAGTAGAGATGGGGTTTCACCATGTTGGCCAGGCTGGTCTTGAACTCCTCATCTCAAGTGATCTACCTGCCTTGGCCTCCCAAAGTGCAGGGATTAGAGGCGTGAGCCACACGCCCAACCCTAATGCTTTCTAATACTCTTTTTTAACAAAGAGGTTGTAGCCCTCAGACCTGAAGCCTTAATGACATCATAGTATATAGCTGGAATGCGTAGTATTTTTTAAATCTTATTTATTTTATTTTCCTTAATCTTATTTATTTTATTTTTCTTCTTATTTATGAAGCACAATACTTATTTTCCATTTACGGTAATGATGTAAGATATCCTCTTATAATACATTTATTGTAATTAATAAGCAAGTCAGTTGAAAAGAAAGATGGACAAAAACAAACACAGGTTTTATGCACAGACAGGTAAGCTGGCACCAAAATGCCTGAGATTTGAGAGACTCAGCTGCCGATTATTTGAGCATCGTTCTGATACTGCTCCCAAATTTCCCTCCGTTAAGCTCCCTCCATGCATCCTAGTAGCAATCACAGGGTTTCGCTGTTTATCACTCCTTCCAGTAAACTAAGGTTCTGATATTAAAGATCATTCTATTCCTAAGAGCTTCACCTCTTAACACAAAAATACCTCACTCCCCTTAAACTATTTTTTTTACAATGAGCTTCTAGTGTTCATCCCACTCTGCCTACCTTCTCCTGCAAAATTCTAGTTTTTTACTTTCCCTCTTAAAGAATACTGTGTAGAACTGAATATAAAATACCAGGTTTTGCAGGGCACTGCAACCAAATGCCTGACCTCTCTTATCCTAGTCATTTTCTCATTTAATGCAGCTTGCTGTTACATGAAGCTTCTTTTATTTTGCCTTGTTTATAGTCATAACATATTCTATTGACAGTGCCCGCAGCCCAGTTCTTAGAAAATTCCTGGATTCCCCCCACCTTGCACTTCCATATATATCTAAGAGTTCCCTGACCAACGGATTTAATATAGAGTGCACACTACCCAAGCTTCCATGTCAGATGACGAAAAATGATGGGTCCTGCTTGTGTCATGTAACTGTGGCCCTGTGGGACTCAAGTGCTGTCAGATTATTTCCACAAAAGGAGTTACACCACCTGCTATTTAGATGCAGTGGCACTGAGGTATTTGACTTTGGATCTATATACTATTTACATGGAGAGCTCTATATAAAAACATCGATCTGCATTATTAAATAGAAGAAATGTAGCAGTCAAGGTCGTTTCATATACATAGGGCAGTAGAACCCCACCCCTGCTAAAGCCATGTGAAAAGAGTGACAGAGGATGACCAGACACCCAAAAGTTGTCTACTGCAGCAGGATACAAGGAAATACAGATGATGATGGTCTGAGGTCTTCCTTTTTGTAGGTATTTCTGGGATAGGAAGTGAAAATATGGTTCTAGGGAAAAGTTTTGTTACCTGAAAGGAGTCCTGATCCAGACTGCAAGAGAAGGTTCGTCATTCCCAGAACTGAGGATTCCTCCCCTTTTTAGACCATGTAGGGTAACTTCCAGGCATTGCCATGGCATTTGTAAACTGTTCTGGTGCTGCTGGGAGTGTCTTTTAGCATGCTAATACATTGTAATTAGCAAATAATGAACAGTGGGGATGACCAGAGGCCACTTTCACGACCATCTTGGCTTTGGTGGGTTTTGGCCAGCTTCTTTACTGCATCCTGCTTTATCAGCAAGGTGTGTGTGATCTGTATCCTGTGCCAACCTTCTGTCTCATCTTGTGACTAACAATGAGTCCTGGGCATGCAGCCCAGTAGGTCTCAGCCTTATTTTATCCAGCTCCTATTCAACACAAAGTTGCTTTGGTTCAAATGCCTCTGATAGTTTGGCTCCTGAATATCTCATTTCTCCATAGTCATGACCCAGTGTTAGGAATTTTGTTTTCTGAGATGGTGATTTTTTTTTTTTGAAATGGAGGCTTGCCCTGTCACTCAGGCTGGAGTGCAATGGCACAATCTTGGCTCACTGCAGCCTCTGCCTCCCGGGTTCAAGCAATTCTCCTGCCTCAACATCCCGAGTAGCCAGGATTACAGGGTGCCCGACACCGGCCCAGCTAGTTTTTTTGTATTTTTTGTAAAGACAGAGTTTCACCTTTATTGGTCAGGCTGGCCTCTCAAACTCCTGACCGGAGGTGATCCAGAGATGGTGATTTTCATATGCTACCTGTAGCCAGTCGTACAACTTCCCCGGCACTGAAAACCTCTCTTCACCCAATACTGAGATATTATTTTACCAATCCAAATATGTCAAGGATTTTATTGTATTTGCATTTCAAACCTGATAAAATCATTTTCTGGGTGACATTTTTTCCTTGAAGGCAACTTCAAATTGAATATTTTTTCCCTTGCTATCTCTCTCCCTTTCCAAGCTAACTTCACTTCCAGCTTGCACATCACTCAATATCAAGAGAGAAACGATGATCCGCTGTTGCCCTCTTTCCCTCCCTGGCGTGCAGAGAGGTTCGGCTTTGCATTTCCATCTCAGGTCTATCCTCACAGAAATACTTTTTCAAGCATCTTAAAATATCTTTATTGCCCACATCTCACAAGTTGATCGTTGCTTTTGCCAGGTGCTACCAGTGAATGCCTGGTATCGTGCCTCAGAGGAAGGTGAGACCGAGAGATAGCCGTCTTTCCATTTTGGGCTATACCTTTCATCTGTGACCATCATTCTTGATTTCCTTTAAAAACTTGTCGCAAAAATAAATAAATTAATAAACAGGCTGCGATTCAGAAGCTTCTGGATGTGAAACCCTTTTTGTGTGACAGTAGCTGAGCCTTAGTTTCATTATTTACAAATGTGAAAAACAAAAACCAAATCGCATGGTGGGTCGGGAAGAGTAAAGTAACCCCTGATATAGTGCCTGGTGTGAATGTAAGCTATTGTGAATTCTTTCTGATTTGTTTCACGTCATTTTTCACTGAAATTGTTCTTAGGAAGATCTCTAATCTAAAATGTGTACATTGGAAAACTCCATAGCTCAGTAAGAGAAAACATGAAACTTGGAATTAGAAGGACTGGCTCCAGGGTGGAGACACTTGAAGCCAAGTGAGATGAAGCTCATTTTTTTTTCTCTTTTCTTTTCTTTCTTTTTCTGTGTGTGTGTGTGTGTGTGTGTGTGTGTGTGTGTGTGTATGATAGAGTCTCGCTCTGTCACCAAGGCTGGACTACTGTGGTGTGATCTCGGCTGACTGCAACCTCTGCCTCCTGGGTTCAAGCAATTCTCCCTGACTTAATCTCCCAAGTAGCTGAGATTACAGGCGCCCGCCACCACGCCCGGCTAATGTTTGTATTTTTTAGTAGAGACAGTGTTTCACCATGTTGGACAGGCTTGTCTTGAACTCCTGACCTCAGGTGATCTGCCTGCCTCAGCCTCCCAAAGTGCTGAGATTACAAGCGTGAGCCACTGCACCCAGCCCAGAGCTCATTTCTTAAACTGTTAGAGCTTCGGTTTCCGTGTCTGTAAATGGGGCTAATAATCTGCACCTTATAGGGTTGGTGTGAGGATACAATCCTATATGATGCCTAAAATAGCTTTGCACTCTTCAAAACAGTGTTCTTGCCATTGGTAATAAGAGATGGATGGCACGGAACTTCTATGTGCCAGGCACCATGCCAAGAATGTATGTGGCTTGTCATACTGAATCCTTACTACAATCCTGTTTAATAGGTATCCTTTCCAATTTGACACATGAAGAAACTGAGGCACCAAGAAGTCAAACTCCTACTACCTGAGTAGCAGAGCCAAGGTTCGTCCCCTAATTGTTGCCATTACTGTCATTGTCACTGTACTCACTCTGCCAGAGGTATGGGCCTTTTAAAACCTAAAATTAAAAGGGAAAACAAAGGGAAATTATTATGAAAGAAGGGAAAGAAATTTAACGCTTAGAGAACAATTTTCTCGGCAATTCCTCGAAATACTAATTGAAAACTTGTTTAAACACCCAGGACTGTCATCCAGATGGTGAAACATGCAATTAAAATAATTACCCTAAATCTGGCAATCTAGAATTATCATTTGTTATTATTAATATAGTACCTATTCAGACAGAATTAACTTTTTTTTTTTAAATTTCAAATTCCTCCTGTAATGGTTAGTGCAGCCCCATAGGCATGAGGATTATCTGTCTTTTGCATAAAGTCTTTATGTAACACCGTTCATTTGTATTCACATTTGCTGGGGAAGAGTGCTTTAATGATTTACACAGTAATCCTGCCACAGTGTGGAGTCACAGTCCCATTTCAGAAATGGGCACATTAATGCCTCATATAGTTAATGCCACCTAGCTGCTAAATGAGAGTTCAGGAATTAGGTTTCTTATTTTTCTTTTATTGAATTGGAGTCTCGCCCTGTCACCCAGGCTGGAGTGCAGTGGCGTGACCTAGGCTCACTGCAACCTCCGCCTCCCAGGTTCAAGCGATTCTCCTGACAGGCCCCCAGGTAGCTGGGATTGCAGGCACTCACCACCACTGCCAGCTAATTTTTGTATTTTTAGTAGAAACAAGGTTTCACCATGTTGACCAGGCTGGTCTCCAACTCCTGCCCTCGTAATCCGCCCACCATGGCCTTCCAAAGTGCTGGGATTACAGGCATGAGCCACCGCGCCTGGCCCAGGAATTAGATTTCTTAGACCAGTGTCTATGCTTCTGATCAGACAAAAACTTTTTAAGTGATGAGATCATAGAAATAAAAATGGAATGAAAACCTTAACATAAAATTAAGTCTTTAGAACCCACGAGCATATATTCCCCAGCTCTGGTATTTTTAATTTAACCAGGATAATAAGGGATATTAATATAAATTCTAATCAAGGAAATCAGAAATGGCTGCATTTTACCTGATTGTTAAAAGCAGAGCTGCTATGGATTTGACTCTTTTGAGGAAGAGATCTTTCCTGACTCTATGCAAATCCAGAAATTAGATTTGGTGAGATTTTTATTATTGAAAAACCTATATTGAACAGTTACTTTTTGTCTGATGTTAAACTGAATCCTTTACACGCATCCTCTTGACAAACATCCCAGGGAGTTTGTAGAGCAGGGGGAGTTCTCCTTCTGTGGTGAAGAGCCTGGCTGCCTGGGTGAAGGTCTGACTCTAAAATTGAATGCATTGCTTAACCTCTGAGTGCTGCAACTTTGTCCTCTGAAAAATGGAGATAATAAAAGTACTCTGTTTGATGCTTCATTTTATGTATCAACTTGGCTGGACCACAGTGCTTGAATATTTGGTCAAACATTGTTCCGGATATTTCTATCAGGGTATTTTTGGATGAGATTAACATTGAAATCAGTGGATTTGAGTCAGACAGATTGTCCTCTGTCATGTAGGCAGGCCCTCACCCAGTCAGCTGAAGGCCAGACTAGAACAAAAGATTGACTTTATCTGAGCAGAAGGAAATTCTGTAGGAGTTGGCCTTTGGACTTAAACGGTGGCCTTGATTCTTGCCGGGTCTCCAGTCTGACCGCCCACCCTGCAAATTCTGGACTCGTCAACCTCCATAATTGCATGAGCCTATTCCTTAAGATAAGTGTGTTTTTATATATTTATATAGGCATCCTATTGGTTCAGTTTTTCTCGAGAACGCTGACTAATACACTCTTTATAAGGTTGTTTGAGGATTACCTAAGCTAATACATTTAAAAGGATGCTCTAGTGGAATAAGACATTGTAGGCTTATTCTACTAGAAGTGAAGGTTTCTGTAATTAAGAGACCTGGCATGAATGTGAGATGTCTAGAGACAGGATCGATGAGCTCAAGTGCACATTCCAACCATGGAGCCCAAATACACATTCTGAACTGACCAGACTTTGTCTAAGCTCCCTGCTCCACAAAAGCTGAAGTGAGCCCCACATCACTGTGCCAGGACTTGATACATATGACCTGATATGATCGTATGTCTAATAGGACATTCCCTGCTTCAGAAACTGGCTTGACACCACTGCATTATCATCACCACATTCGATCTCTTCATAATTATCATTTTATTTACTTTGTGGGATAGAATAACCTCAGATACTGACTATTATTTAATACATGCAAGGAAATAAAATTAACTAACAAATGACTATTTGTTAAAACAATAATAATTAAAGTGCATAAACAAAACCAGAGGCAAAAAAATAAACTGGAAGAAGTGCAGCAATATGGCAAAGGATTGATGTTTTTACTATATAAAAAGCTCCTCCAAATTAAACAAGGCATACCAAAAAAAGAAAAACCAGAAAAGGATAGACATTGATATATCACGAAAGTAGAATTACAACTCCTCAAGACACAGAAAAACATCAACCTCACTCATAATCCAAGAAAATAATGTTAATTACAAAATAATGGAGTTACATTTTACTTATCAATCACTAATGATTGTTTGAAAGACAATGTTCTAATATGGTGAGAGGGGTGTTGTAAAATAGGTGCACATACGTTCGCTCCTGTTGGGATGGGAAATTGGTACAGATTTCTTTTCCTTCCCTCCTTCCTTCCTTCCTTCCTTCCTTCCTTCCTTCCTTCCTTCCTTCCTTCCTTCCTTCCTTCCTTCCTTCCTTCCTTCCTTCCCTCCCTCCCTCCCTCCCTCCCTCCCTCTTTCTTTCTTTCTTTCTTTCTTTCTTTCTTTCTTTCTTTCTTTCTTTCTTTCTTTCTTTCTCTCTCTCTCTCTCTCTCTCTCTCTCTCTCTCTCTCTCTCTCCTTCCTTCCTTCCTCTCTCTCTCCCTCTCTTTCTTTCTTTTTTGAAACAGAGTTTCTTTCTTGTTGCCCAGGCTGGAGTGCAATGGCACAATCTTGGCTCACGGCAACCTCTGCCACCCAGGTTCAACTGATTCTCCTGCCTCAGCCTCCCAGTTAACTGGGATTACAGGCATGTACCACCATGCTAGGCTGACTTTTTTTGTATTTTTGGTAGAGATGGCGTTTCTCCATGTTAGGCTGGCCTCGAACACTTGACCTCATGGGATCCACCCGCCTTGGCTTCCCAAAATGCTGGGATTACAGGCATGAGCGACTGTGCCCAGCCAACATCGCATTTTAAACATTCTCATCTGCAGATATAGGAGGGAAAGCTAGGATGGCTACCTGATCCAAACATAGCTTACGGAATAACAACTAAAAATTTAAGTCATGAGCCTTTGGGCCCTCTCGCTTGTCTGCTACAGTGCTTCATAGTCTTCCAAGTAACAAAATTAGGTGGATTTCATTGGTTGGTTTATCAATATGTTAATTTGGTTGCTGTCTGCCTGAAACAACAACTGTTGAAGGATTGGATAGAGATACTCACCAACCAGTTCTGATTAGAAAGGAGAGCATTATTTATGCCATTTCAAATAATCAGGGTGGACTTACTGGAGAAGGTAAGTCATATGGACATGATGGGATAAGTTTAGGCATGAGAAGCCATTTAGTAGCAAAGCACATAAAGCTGAAAGATGCCTGCCCACCACTGCCAGGTCAATTTTGCCTAAAAATAGAATGTCAAACAAACAAAAGAACAAATCTAAAAACCTTCCATCAGGGACCTTCTTGACTCAGTAACTACCACATATCTCCCCGTTCAAGTCTAAATTCTTCTTCCTAGGGGACAGGGTGGTGCAGATTGACAGAAAGGGAATAAGCTTTGGAAGCAGGATGAATAAATTCAAACCTCAGGTTGATCAACTGCTAGCTGTTGGACCTCACACCAGGTGCTTAACCTTTCTGAACATTAAGCACCCTGTTTGTGGCATGAGAGCAGTACTGAGTAGAGAGAAAATTGGAGGATAACACATCTAAGTTTATTTATTTATTTGAGATGGAGTTTCACTCCTGTTGCCCAGGCTGGAGTGCAATGGTGCAGTCTCTGCTATCTGCGACCTCTGCCTACCGGGCTCAAGTGATTCTCCTGCCTCAGCCTCCCAAGTAGCTGGGATGACAGGTGCCCACCACCATGCCCAGCTAATTTTTGTATTTTAGTAGAGACGAGGTTTCACCTTGTTGGCCAGGCTGGTCTCAAACTCCTGACCTCAGGTGATCTACCCATCTCAGCCTCCCAAAGTGCTGGGATTACAGGTGTGAGCCACCACACCTAGATCTAAGTTTAGACTTAGGATTCTCGCATCCTTCCTGTGTGGTCCTTTCCACCCTCCACATATGTGCCACCCATGGGGCTTTCTTTTTGTTTTCCAATTGCTCCAGGTTCTCTTTTCTCTTATAAGATTTTAGAATGTTTGCTTGGTTGAAATTGGCCCCAATTTTTTTTCCCACTATTTCATATTTTGTACACTCCTTATACCCTTCACTTAGGTAAGACCTCCATCTTTCATATTAATGTAACTTGCGTCTGAGCCCCAGACCAAGTGAGATCCCCATCCCCAGTCATCTACTCCCACAACTCTGGTACCATTCCATCAGAGAACTTCATCGCAGCATAATGTTGCTTTTGTGAGATTATTTGGTTAGTGTCTCTTCTTCCACTAAATGCAAGTCAGAAGAAGACTCGGGCTGTTTGCTCCTGATTTATTTTCTAGCATCTAGTACAGTGCCTGCCCTAATAGGTTCTGAAAATTTATTTGTAAAATTAGTGAAGAAATGAACCAAAAGCTACAGCATTGGTTTTTGTCTTCATAACGCACTTGATCCTAGAAGCAAGGAAGAGATGGTGATCAAAGAAAACAGTAAACATGGCAACAGTTTTGTTGCTATAAAACAACATAAATAATACCCATTTGTAGAGTTAAAAGTGAAAAAAAATGATCAAAGCTACTTGATAAAGACACTATAGGAGGAAGGTTATTCAAGTTCCGACATTCTATGTTTTATATAATATTTAGTAGAAAATTACAAATAGAGATGTTTTAGATTTTATTACATATGCCCGCAGTAAATTCTAGAGTAAATACGAATGAAATTGAAATAGAGTGCATAACTTACAAACCAGAAAAGACAGAAAAAAATTAGGGTAGGGTGGGTAAGAAGCTCAATTAGTCACAGAGAAGAAAATAAAAGAAATTTTAAAAATAGGATAAATCGTCAAAGCTCCAAAGAGTAAGTCTAACTAAATATGGGCAAGACCATTTTGAGAAAATTTGAGCTTTTTTGAAAAAATGTAAAGAAGAATTAAATAAATGGATAGATATTCCATGTTCCAGGAAGATTTAATAACACCAGAAAAATGCCAGTTTTTCTCCAAATTTATCAAGAGATCCAGCTCGATTGTCAGTAAAGTTGAACAGCATCTGTTTGTGAAACTTATCAAAAGATTTTAAAATTTACATTGAAGAACAAATGACCAAAAATAGACAAAGACATTCCTAGATAAAATAAAAAGTGGAATACTTGCCAAACTCAATTAGACTTAATATAAAAGTATAATAAGACAGTGTGAGTGTCCTAGAGATGTACAAACAGACAAACAGGGCAATGGATCAGAATAAATTAGAGAAAAACAAGCGTCTAGATAGAAACACCTACGTGGTTATGAAAACTATCTTTGAAAGAGAATAGCAACTGTGTATCAGGGAGGAAAGGAGAGCACGTTTAATAACACATGGCAGCCCAATAACACAACAGAGTATAGGAAGGGGGGGGGGTGCGGACAGAGAAAGAGAGAGAGAGAGAGAGAGAGAGAATTACTGCATCTTTCAATATTTTCAAGGGAATTAGATGTTTAAATATAAAAGATAAAATTTTAAAACTTTAAGACTGGAAAACACAGAAGAATGTCTTTTTTATGACATCTAGGTAAAATATAATTTCTTAATCCAGATATTAAACTCATAGCCATAGAGATAAAGATCGATGAATTTTACTGTGCCCAAATTTGAAGTTTTGTTCATGAGACACAAATGTAACAGAAAAAATAGAAAGCATGTTGCAAACTGTTGAAGTTATTAACAACACATGTGATTCATAAAATGTTGATGACAGCTCACATTAAAAAATTCCCTTAATAAGGAATACCAAACAATCAATAATAAAATAGCCAAAATCCACAAAACAGCCTCCACAGAAGATAAAGGACAAACAGCCAATAAAATAGAAAAAGACACTCATCTTCATTTGTAATCAGAAAAATGTAAATTAAAACCACAATAAAAATAGTCATATATACCAGTTTTGCCAAATCACAAAGTCCAAAAATATGGATGTGGAGAATGGGTACTTGTATATACCTGCTTGTTGGGAGCACTGCAATAGTTTTAGATTGCATTCGTGATTATGTATTATGTTAAAATCATTTATGTCCTAGAGACCAGCAATTCCATTTCTAGGAATATGCCCTAAGGAACCTCTTCAACATTGTTAGTACCATTGCTTCCAGCAGCACATCTAAAAAGAAAAACAAAACAAAACAAAACAAAGCTGGTAACATTCAATAGATCCAACAATAGGCAAATGGATAAATAAACTGGGACATATTCACGCCAGGGAATATTGTGCATAAAAAGTAAATAATATTTCCACACATCATAAATACATCTCACAAAATACTTTGAGCAAGAGGTAAAATAAAAACAAATATTAAGTAATATGTACAGTATGATTTATATATGATTCCAAAACATGAACAGTAAGTGACATATCAAAAAAGCAGTGCAATGATAAATTGGATTAAGAAAATGTGGCATGAATACACCATGGAATACTATGCAGTCATACAAAAGGAAGGGGTTCTTGTCCTTTGCAGGGACATGCATGAAGCTGGAAGCCATCATTCTCAGCAAACTAACAGAAGAATAGAAAACCAAACACCACATGTTCTTACTCATAAGTGGGAGTTGAACAGTGAGATCACATGGACACAGGGAGGGAAACGTCACACACTGGGGTGTGTTGAAAGGTTGGGGGAAAGAGGAGGGAGAGTATTAGGACAAACACTTAATGCATGCAAGGCTTAAAGCCTAGATGATGAGTTAATAGGTCCAGCAAACCACCATGGCACATTTATGTCTATGTAACAAACCTACACGTTCTGCACATGTATCTCAGAACTTAAAGTAAAATAAAGAAAGAAAAGAAAAAGCAGCACCTGGTAAATTTTTTTTTAAAAGTAAAGATGTGATCATCACAAAATTCAAAATTTGAGGCTCAATGTAAGAGAATGAATTAAAGGTAGGATACATAAGAACGGTTTAAAAATTAAAACCTTTGATGATATTCTTTCTCTTTAGTGATTGGTATACTGTTATAAATTATTTTATAATTTATAAATTAATAATACATTATTATTCATGAAATAGTGCACACATTTTTAATTGTGGAAGGACTCATTACATAATTCTGTTGTATTCTCATTGTATTCATTTTCCTACCAACTACATATTGGTAAATATTATAACTTTGAAACCAAGACAATTTTTCTATTTTGACTTTCTGAGTCCAGGGGAGGCCCAATGAATGGACAATCAGTCCATTTCTCTGTATTAGCTATATTTTATTTATATTTAAATCTGCTTTAATAAAGACATGGTCTCCATGAATGGAAACCCCTTGAAATCCAGGCTGGTTATAAATCCAGGCTGGCAATGAATATTCTCTTTTAACAAAATATTATCCATAATGATTTATAGAACTGTCACTTTTCCTCAATTGCCCTTTGATAGCAAAGTAGACTTGTCCCATTCAACTGATTAAAGATGGGTGATTGAATAATCTTGCAGTCAGTGTCTGTTGCCCTACAAAAATCGATGCCTTTTCTATCTAAATGTTTAATATGAAAACTGCTCTGTTCCACTGATGAGTCCTGTTAAATGTCGGAGTAGTTATTTTACAGAATGAATGGTTAGGTTTCTGGTGGCCTCTGTTTGCTCCAATGGTGAAGATGCACTCAGGCTTGACATGCAGCTGGTGTGTTTTATTTTATCAGTGACAGAAAATCTCCCTCTTGGTCACTCAGATTACTCTTTCTGAATGTTGCCTCGAGGACGGTTGGATAGCCCTGAAATATTACAGAGCCACCAAGATGAAATATTAGTACTTCCTGCATAAGTTGATGTCTACAAGTCAACCTTACATCTTGGCTGCTAGAAATAATTCAGAAAGTCTTCATCTATAGAGGGATCTGGACCTTTCCTTATAAGAGGGTAGCATGATGTATAGGGTATGAAGATAAACACCATTATTTGGCTCATGCCTGTAATCCCAGCACTTTGAGAGACCGAGGTGGGTGGATCACCTGAGGTCAGGTGTTCATGACCAGCCTGGCCAACATGGTAAAACCCCATCTCTACTAAAAATACAAAAAGTAGTTGGGTGTAGTGGTAGGCATTTGTAATCCCAGCTACTCAGGAGGCTGAGACAGGAGAATTACTTGAACTTGGGAGGTGAAGGCTGTAGTGAGCCAAAATTGCACCACTGCACTCCAGCCTGGACCACAGAGCAAGCCTCCCACTCAAAAAACAAAACAAAACAAAAAAACCGCAAAACCAAAAAACTAAAAAATAAAAACACCCCACTATTATTAAGTTATTTCCTCGTTTCAGTGTGCTCACTTGCTGATACAATGTATCCACAAGGCTTAGTGTTGTAGTTTCTCGGCTACAGGTCAAAATCACTTGGGGAGTTTTGAAAAATGTTACACAGTGCTTATCCCATTGTATTGGGTTTGTGAGTAGGGGTTTGTATCAGCATATTTAAAGTTTTCTACAGGTAATTCAAATGTGGGTTGAAAACAACTTAAGTCAAACCAGATCTAAATTAAAATATAAATTTGAGAACTGAACTGCTTGGTTTATGATTAAAGTTCTTAGATTTAGATTAAAGTTTCAGAACTTTAATCATGGTTTCATGGTTAATATTTAATGTTAAATTACATTTTTTTTTCTTTTTGAGACAGTCTCACTCTGTTGCTAGGCTGGAATGCATTGGCACGATCTTGGCTCACTGCAACCTCTGCCTCGTGGGTTCAAGTGGTCCTCCTGCCTCAGCCTCCTGAGTAACTGTGATTATAGGCACCTGCCACCAATCCCAGCTAATTTTTGTATTTTGAGTAGAGACGGAGTTTCACCATGTTGGTCAGGCTGGTCTCAAACTTCTGACCTCAGGTGATACTCCTGCCTCAGCCTCCCAAAGTCCTGGGATTACAGGCATGAGTCACTGTGCCCGGCCACAAATTTTTAAATTAAAAAATTTTAATTTGAATTTTAAATTTAGAAATTTAAATTTTAAATTAAAAATTTTAAAGTTAAATTTTAAACTAAAAAGCTTACAGGCAAATCTTGGTTTCATGATTAACTTTCTAAATTTCTAGTTTTCTTACCTGGAAAAAGTGGTTAATAATTGTACCAGCCGCATCAATTTGTTGCAAGGATTAAATGTGATAACCTATGTAAGACAGTTGGGTCAGTACTTGGCACATAAAAAAGCCCTAGTAAATGTTGGCTATTCTTGCCATGTTTCTTTGATTTATGACTATTTATTGCAGTGATGCAGAGGAAAGAGAAGACACTGGAGTCAGCCACTCCAAAAGGCTCCAAGAGGAGGTTTGAGTCCCTAATTTCTCTTTTGTTTTTGTTTTGTTTTGTTTTTTTGAGATGGAGTCTTGCTCTGTTATCCAGACTGGAGTGCAGTGGTGAGACCTCAGCTCACTGCCACATCTGCCTCCCAGGTTCAAGCAATTCTCATGCCTCAGCCTCCTGAGTAGCTGGGGTTACAGGCGTGCACCACCATGTCCAGCTAATTTTTGTATTTTTAGTAGAGACAGTGTTTCATCATGTTGGCTAGGCTTGTCTTGAACTCCTGATATCAAGTAATCTATCCACATCAGTCTCCCAGAGTGCTGGGATTATAGGTGTGAGCCACAGCTCCTGGCCCCTAATTTCTCTCAACAAAAGCAAAGCTTCCTCTTTCTGGGTTGCTTTATTTCTCCTGTGCTCAGCCTCTGATAAGAACTGTGAAGAACACACATTCTTTAATTCCAAAGATGAGTTCTAACAGAAGCAAAGATGTCTACATTCTTTCCACACCAACAGGCTTTTCTGAGAAGTCTCTGAAACTAAAAGGCTTGGACTAACCCAGAAGATTTGAAGGAAAAGTTCAACTGTCCCTGGCATCCTGCCAATGCAGACAGCACTCCTGGAAATATTTTATCTCTGAAAATAAAAATCAATTTAGTGGACCCGAAGATAATGTAGTATTCACAGACATGCCATTTTTCTTCCAACGTAATTCCCTTTGATGCTGCTAAAGGGTTCAGTTGTCAAGGGTACAATACAGGAAGCATTTTTTTTTACAGAAATAAATTATGAATTGGGTCTCACTCCATCAGCCTGGTGCTAATACATCACTAGCCACCAAGGTCAGGCATGGCTTCAGTTCACTTACCCCCAAGGTAATAGAATGGTTAACAGCATAGGGCTTCAATTACAGAGGTTCAGCTTCTGGCTGTACCCTCATCTTAATAACAGGAGATATGGCAAGTTACTTGATCTCTTCCTGCTCCAATTTTCTCATCTTATCTGTAAAATGGGGATAATATTATCCACATTGCATGGTCTTCTAAATAATTCAGTGAATTAATGCTCTTTTTCTTTCTTTCTTTTTTTCTTTTTTCTTTTTTTTTTTTTTTTTTTTTTTGATGGAGTTTTGCTCTCGTTGCCCAGTTTGGAGTGCAATGATGTGATCTCGGTTCACTGCAACCTCCGCCTCCTGGGTTCAAGCAATTCTCCCACCTCAGCCTCCTGAGTAACTGGGATTACAGGTGCCTGCTACCACACCCAACTCGTTTTTTGTGTTTTTAGTAGAGATGGGGTTTTACCATGTTGGCCAGGCTGGTCTTGAACTCCTGACCTCAGGTGATCCACCTGCTTCAGCCTGCTAAAGTGCTGGGATTACAGGTGTGAGCCACCATGCCTGACCCAATTAACGCTTTTGAAAAGGTGCTTTTCAGTGTCTGGCACTTTAAAAACACTCATTGCGTTGTTGCTGTTAGGAGGATGTTAATGATTTTACAAAACTGACTGAGATTTCACGTTGTGCGTGTGCTCTGTGCTTGGGAAGCAGACGCTTGTTGCAGATCCCAGTGGAGGCTGAGGAAGCATACCAGAAATGGTAAAATGCTCTAAAGCCAGGCTGCAAGAGACTTCGCTGGCAACCAAAATAAAATGCCCACATTTTACATTTAAAGTTGTAGTGGAAGAAATGCTGGTGAGATTAAATTCAGAAAATGTGGTTCCAGTCCTGGTTCTCACAATAACTAGCCATGTAACATTAGGTGAACGACACTTACTTTTCTCAGCCTGTTTCTTTGGTGATGAAGCATCCTGAGGTTGGAGATACTAAGATCAAACCCTGCTTGACTGCATTTGAAAATGCTCATAATTAAGGAATCAATGTTGGTTTTAACAGAATAGGTCAAGCAAGATCACTTTGTGGGGGTAATTTGAGGGGCTGTTGATAAAGACCAGGCCTAACTGTTGCCCTGTTATTTAACAACTTAACTACAAATATCAAAAGATAGGGGCTTTGTCTGCTCTCCCCCATTTGTTGAAAGGGTCCTCCTTCTAACCATCCCCACTTTGCTTTGTTCTCTAAATCCCTAAGAGGCTGCACCAATTGGGCTTCCTTGCCTTCTGGCCACTAGTTCAGTTGAGCCCATGAGAGGAACTGGTCGGAGAGGAGAGAGATGCTACAACGTTTATTCCCCAGTTTTCTTCCTCTTAGACGGTCGCTTAGTGTGTTTACTATGGCTTTATGCTCATTTGTATAGCTGGTTCCTCTAGCCAAGACCACAGCTTCCACCAGACAGTCTTATTACACAGCTACAGCTCTCATCAGGCTTGGGCAGTGACTTTCCTCACTTTCCCCTGGTGGAGTAATCTAGGAGTGATAATGGCATTTCCCTTGTTGCTTGCTTCAGGATACTTCTGCATCCCCTGTTGATTGATTTCCAACACGTTATAAGGAATTCATTCATTGAAGTCTCCTTAATCACCCTTTTTTGAATGTGCCATCTGTTTTTATGCCAGGGTCCTGCTCAGTACCGTTATACACTGAACACCTGCAAAGTTCCTTGAATTTAGTTGACATTCAAGACAGACTTTTAGAAGGACCCTTTGGTTTATTATGAAATCTCACCATGTCTGAATTCTATGAATACACTGGTCATCAGAATCAAAGTAGCCAGCAACACTCATTTTTCTCTTTGATGCAAATTTCCCTCCACTCTCCCTATTTTTTTTCATTCAACTCCAAATTACTAGGCATCTATTATCAAAAGACCTAAAAACATATTATTTGTCCCAGCAATCCCATTACTGGGTATGTAACCAATGAAATATAAACTATTCTATTATAAAGACGCATGCACAAGTATGTTCATTGCAGCACTATTAACAATAGCAAAGACTTGGAATCAACCTAGATGCCCATTATTGATAGACTGGATAAAGAAAATATGATGCATATACACCATGGAATGCTATGCAGCCATAAAAAAGAATGAGATCATGTCCTTTGCAGGGACATGGATGGAGCTGGAGGCCATAATCCTGAGTTAACACAGGCATAGACAACAAAATACTCCATGTTCTCATAAGTGGGAGCTAAATGATGAGAACTCATGGACACATGAGGGGTACAACACACTGGGGTCCTTTGGAGGCTGGAGGGGGGAGGGGGGAGGAGGGAAAGGGTCAGGAAAAATAACTAATGGGAACTAGGCTTAATACCTAGGTGATGAAATAATCTGTACAACAGACCTCCATGACAAGTGTACTTAGATAACAAACCTGTAGCTTGGTTGCTGGTACCCATTCCTGTGCAGGGGTGTTTCAACCATCAGTCAGAGATTCAGGTAGTTTATATTCAAAACCTAGAGTCCTCCTCTCTTGTTCTCCCTTTTTCAAACCCTCTTCAGTTTTTGTAGTTATGAGTGTCCCAATCTCTATCCTTTGGTTTATTAGGTAAGACATACTGTGATTTTCCATTGGACTTTTAATCATTCAGTGTAGCATGTTGGGGTGCTTGCCATCAGCTAGACACTGTGAAAATGGGAAACTCACTCAGTGTCATTCCTTTCTTTCAAATAATGATTCCTTTCATGTATCCATGCATGTTTTGTTTGCTTGTTTCCAAGTGCCTTCAAGTGGTTATGTTTTAATTTTGTCTGGAGTTTATAGTTATTATATGTGGGAGGGGCAGGGTCAGTAGAGTAAAAGAGTTCTCAGTCATATTGGAAGACAAACTGAAGTATGTATGTATGTATGCATTTATTTTTGAGATGGAGTCTCCCTCTGTTGCTCAGGCTGGAGTGTACAACCTCTGCTTCCTGGGTTCAAGAAATTCTCCTTTCTCAGCCTCCTGAGTAGCTGGGATTACAGGCTTGCACTATGATGCCTGGCTAGGTTTTGTGTGTGTGTGTGTGTGTGTGTGTGTGTGTGTGTGTGTGTATTTTTAGCAGAGACGGGGTCTCACCATGGTGGCCAGGCTGGTCTTGAACTTCTGACCTCAAGTGATCGGCTCGCCTTTGCCTCCCAAACTGCTGGGATTATTACAGGTCTGAGCCACTATGCCCAGCCTGAAGTATTTATTCTTTAACACATTAATATAACTCATGTACTTATAAATGTTTAATAGGTAATGAACTCAACAAAAGTGTAAACCAACAATTATAATTTCATCTGACAAAAGTATAGGGCCTATCTCAGGAAGTGTGTGTAAATTATAACTGTAGCATTTACTTTAACTACATATACAATTTGGAAACTTTAGAGTAATATTTCTCAATCTCTATCAATAAAATGCCTCTAAAAGTTAAAGTACATAAACTTGTATCTCAACATCTCCACTCCTTTGGTGAAAGGCCAAAATATTAATCCAACACAGTTTCTTCCGTGAAAAATGGTTTCTAAGTTTTATATTTTATTTTTTAAAACTCTACAACTATAAAAAGAGTAGCAAGCATAACATTGATACTTCTGTACTACTGCTCATAGTAATATGCAAATGACTCTGCCATGTTACATATTGCTGTAATTCCCACCTTGGGGATAAGGAAATTAAAGCACATGAAAATAAGCAATAACCAGTGGTGAATGTAGGATTCAAATATAGGTTTCCATATGGACAATGGGATCTGACTTTTACTTATGGTCTAGTCTGATACCAATTTTTATTAAAATAATATTCGTCTGAAATTTTAATGCTGGAAGAACTAATGAACTTCCATTAAAGCAAGATCAATTGACATTTGAACCTGGGAGAAGGATATTGAATGCACGCCTACTTTTCGGATCTTTTAACATAGACCAGACTATAAACCTGTATATCCATATAGCCGTAAACAGAAGTTGATTGGCAGAAGTAAATATCATTCCTAGGAAGGAGGAGGAAGTTGCTGTTGAAAGTCTATAAGACCTTTTCATGGACCTCATAAGAAATTCCATTATTCCAGAATTCTAACATAATTGAAAACCCAGGACACCAGCCACTCTCAGAAGCTAATCATATTCTTAACAGCCAGAACAGTGTGACTTTGGCTCAAAATAGGTCAAACTTGTTTCTTTCCCTTTTGGTGGGGGTCAGGGTGGGGCGGGGGGCAATTTAACTTGGTTGAAAACAGGTATGCATCTGAAAGGCGCTTAAATAAAACTTTGCTACCAGTACAACCTATGTCTTCATTAAGAAGGTCATTTTCAAAGCCACTGCACATTTTGCTTCACCCTGTATGAAAAGACTTCAGGTTGTGGTTTTTCGGTCACATTGACTCATGTTTAAATTATCTTAGCATGTACACAGGTTATTTGTTGAATCTAATTGAACTCGTGGCTTAGAAAGGCCAACCCCACCTATCCAAAGGGAGCTGTCCAACCTCACTGTGCTGAAACTAGGAGCGAAGGTGTTAAGAAGCTCACACATGATTTAGCATATATGTGGTTGTGGCATCACACACTGGGCTAATGGCGCACATAACAACTTATATTGTTTATTTGTATTTTGAGAAATAAATTACCTGTGAAATATGCAAACCATTTATCGAGTCATGCATGTCCTGTGACAACCATCACAACAGATGTTTTATTTGTATCAAAAGACAGAGAGAGAAAAAGACATTATACAGAAACCTGATCACATCTTTTCTACTTTGGGGTCTAAATGAAGAAACAATAAACTATTTACCAGTTTAAATATAAAAGAATGTATGAAAATAATGTGTGTGTCTGTCCCATAGTCCCCCACTCATGTCTCTCATGGTAATAGTTTAAGAACCGTCCTTTCTTTATCCCTCCATGAACTTACTTATTTCTTGCTTTCAGTTCCGCCTTGCTTTTTCCTGGCTCTGATTTCTGTACCATGGGACACCATCCTAAGACATTGTTTATTGCACTGTGCCAGGTGCCAGGAATACAACAGTAAATTCCCTTCATGGAATTTATTCTCTAGTGGTAGAGATGGAATATTAAACAAATATTTATGCAAGTAAATGTGTAATTATAGACTTACCTTAGAGAATTATATCTTTGCTGTTGACTTACAGTTATAAATTATAACTAACACGATTATACATACAGGTATTATATATATAATTTAAAAGCTATAAGCTATTTTGAAATCGTATACTACTTTTAGCTTAATAAAATGCTTTCTTTCAATAAAATTTCTGATACAAAAACCACATTTTAAGAAGTTATATTTGGACATTACAACCTATTTTCTCTTCATAAGAATTTCTAGTAAGAGAATGTCATGTATAACAAATTTGAATTATGTGTGATGTTTAGATGAACCCCAAATATTTTGCATTGCCAAGTGAGAGGGATGATGATATAGCATCCTATACTCATGTTCTTTTTACTTGAGTACTATTTCAGAACATTCTAACATACTTTTGTGTGTAGCCTTGATTTTGCTTTAAAGTTATTTTTCTGTGCTATAACTTTCAAGTGTAGTTTGAGTGAAAGGTCGTATGAGTTCCCCCAAAATATTGGGACATGTATACAGGAGAAAGAATTCTTCCAAATAACTTCCCTTTCTTCTCACTGCCTTTCTAGCTACTAGCCGCAATCAAATATTCTCTCTCCCCTGACCAGTAAAATCTTCATTAGATCACATTCCACATGCAGACTATTTATTTACTTTCAAGCTATTGCGTATTCCCTACTTTCTTATCATTCAATTCCTATGTATTATTCCTAGCTCTATGAATTATTTAGATATGCTGATTTGAAACAGAACTGCAAATAATTTTTCCCATTAAAATCAATGTAAATATTTTATTTTTATATTTGTCATTTAGTTGCTAGGTTTCAGTAACTAATTAAAGTTATTTAGCAAGCAATAGGTATGTAGGAAATGCAGTTTTTGAGACCGAATAACAGGATGGCTGCCTGTGTCTGAGTAATAAGGGGAGGGTCCCTGGGAGACATGTCATTTAAACTGAGACTTCACAATAATTGAGATGTAAACAGAAGATCAGAGAGACAGTGAGGGGTACATATCCCTGGTTCTTCAGTGGGGGAGGTGTTGACTAAGAAATTGAGAGTATATACAGAGTGATTTTACTAGGTACATAGCAAATTGGCACCTGACAAGCCTGGAATTGCAGTGAAGCTGATTTACTCAGACCCTGTTGACCACATCAGGACAGCCGTGGGAAGATAAGGAAGGACTTTACACAACCAAGTTTCATGATCATGTTTACTTTTCCAAAAGCCACTTGGCTACTCTGTTCATAAGGGATTAGAAGAGAGAAGTATATGATGCAACATGACTCATAAAAGAATCTATGGGGACCAGGTGCAGTTGCTTATGTTTGTAATCCCTGCATTTGGGGAGGCTGAGCTGGGTAGATCACCTGAGGTCAGGAGTTCAAGACCAGTCTGGCCAATACGGTGAAACCCTGTCTCTGCTAAAAATGCACAAAAGAAATTGCTGGGCCTGGTGGTGCATGCCTGTAATCCCAGCTACCTGGGAGGCTGAGGCAGGAGAATTGCTTATCACTTGACTCTGGGAGGCAGAGGCTGCAGTGACCTGAGATCGTGCCATTGCACTCCAGCCTTGGTGGCAAGAGTGAAACCTCATCTCAAAAAGAAAGAAAGAGAGAGAGAGAGAGGAAGGAAGGGAGGCAGGGAGGGAAGGAAGGAAGAAAGAAAGAAAGAAAGAAGCTGGGCGTGGTTGCTCATGTCTGTAATCCCAGAATTTTGGGAGGCCGAGGTGGGTGCATTACCTGAAGTTAGAAGTTCAAGACCAGCCTGGCCAACATGGTGAAACCCTCTCTCTACTAAGAATATAGAAAAGAAATAGCTGAGCCTGGCAACACATGCCTGTAATCCCAGGTACTTGGGAAACTGAGGCAGGAGGATCGCTTATCACTTGAGGCAGAGGTTGCAGTAATCTAAGACCATGCCATTGCATTCCAACCTGGGTGATGAGCAAAACTTCATCTCAAAAAAAAAAAAAAAAAAAAAAGCTATGGTGTAGAGATGCTGGTGGCTCCAACTAGGCTGGTGTCAGAGATGATAGCAAAAAATGAATGAAATTGAAAGATGCATTTTAATGTTTCATTGATATGAATTTCTGCATAGACATAAAGGTAAAAATAGATATTTATGCTCATTTTCCCCAGTGTTTGACCCTCATCTCTAGAATCCAGATGTGTATTGCACTGCCTCCATCTCTGTTTAAGTTAACAATGATAAGATCAAATATTTGCTACAGTCTAGGGAACTATCCCAACTGCTTTGCATATGTTCTATCATATAATTTTCAGTAGAGTCTCCATGTCTTATTAAAATTTCTACTTCATAAATAAGTTAAAATACCTTGAAGAGGGCCGCATGATTGGTTAGTGGGAGAATCTAAATTCAAACCTAGGCAGTTTGCCTACAGAGACCACCTCCGAGTAACACTATGTCTTCCCATCTCTAATCTTACATCCAATTGAACGCCTCAAAGTTATATTCTACTGCATCTCTTAAGACTAAAATATGACGAGGGAGTTTTCTATATACTTTAATTATCCATGTGCTGCCTGTCTTCCAGAAGCAAAGATAACAATGAGTTGGCTGCACCTATAAATGCTGCAGTGCTGAAAAATCTCCAGCTCTTTAAATGTCATCTCTCAAAACTCTGGAAAGCTGATTGCAAAGTGGGAATCCTTTGCTTGTGATCAGAGTGTTAAATTAATTCTTAAAGGAGTTACTCGCAACTTCAAAATGATTTTCAGCTCAAGAAAAGTCCCAAACACCCTGTTTTCTCCTTGACATATTCAGCTGCAGAAAAATAGAAGAACATGCCAGCATCTATGGTGACACTTTATGACAGACATCAAAGAAATATGTTGATGGCAATGATGACAACTGAGTGGAAACATTAGCCCGTAGCAGATTAATTCTTGGTGCAAACCATGCCTTTCATGTATGTGGATGTCATCCTGACGTTTCCTATAGAAAGGAAAACTGGGACACTTTTGGGAGTTAACAGAGCCACTAACTGGATGGGACAACCGAAATAAACCAGGACTAATCTAGGCAAATGAGGATGTAAGAACTTCTGAGTAGTTACCTTATGCCAATGCACCATTTGTAGTTGGCGCATAGGTCTTACTATAGCTTTTGTCTTGAATTACCGGTGTCAGAATCTTTCTTTCATACTAGAATTCCATTGCGTCATTGCAATGGTGAGTCAGGGAATAGGTGAGTGGTAGAAATGGATGAAAAAGTCTTAGAAGAAAGAGTGTGGATTTTGGAGCTTCATAAACCTGTCTCAAATACCATTTCTACCGCTAACTTATTGGATGGTCTTGGTATGACAGAACTCAGCAGAACATCAAGTTACTTGTCTAGGCTACATGCATGTCCCCGTTGCCTGATTGGTACTAAAGATGACAGAAATAAGGAATCTGATCCTTAGAAGTGTCTCAGTAATTATGGATATTACCATTAACATTATCTTTTCATTTTACATATCACTTCTTGCAGTGGCTGGATGTGGGTTCTTTTTCTCTATTTATTGACATAATTAAGATGTCTAGTGGTAGGACAATAGGAGGGGCTCAACAAATACCGAGCTGTATACTAATCAGCAACATGTTAGACTCTATGCAATAATGGCCCAACTAACAATAGCTTTGAGAAATATAGATTCATTTGCCTTGTGAAACCAAATTTTAGGGTTGGGAAATCCAGGGCTGTTACATTTGCTCAATGACGCTGAGGGCCCAGGACTTTGGCTATTGCACATCACACCGTTTTTAGCAGAAAATACATCAAGGAGACGTCTCCTTAGAAAGTTTGTATCCTCCAAGTTTCCATCAACATCTGAACTTATCTGTGTGTTACGGAAGTTGCAGTCTCGTGTGGGCAATTAATTGGCCCTGTAGACAGTTCTCTAGTTCTCCTAGGCACCATTATCTAATTTATTCTTTATCCAGACCTCCCCAACTTATTTGGTGTAGTAGTGGAATGAGACATTAATGCCTTCAACCCTCAGTATATTCACATGGGATCTGTAATGTCCAAATCTGCTGGGTAAGTCACTTCTACATTGGAGCAGCTTTACTGTTACTTATGAAAGTAAAAAAAGAAAAATGGTAATTTTAACATATTCTGTAATGTGGAAAAAATTAGAAAACATGTAAACATAAAAGAAGCCCCAATGAGAATAACATTTGTGCCTAATAGGTTGGCAAAACTTAAATAGTCTTAATAATCATAAGATTAGTAAAGGGTATTGATGAAGAAGATTACTTTATAAACTTTTGATGTGAGTGTTATTTTGTCCAAAAACTTTGGCAAACAAGTTTATATTATATTGTGAAATTTAATATTCGCATATACTTCACAACTTAGCAATTTTATGCCTAGCAATTTTACTCCAGGGAAATGTTCCCACATGACTCCCTGGAAACATGTATAAGTACGGTCCTAGCAGTATTATCTACTGTGAAAACAAATAAGCCAACGAACCTGGAAACAACCTAAATTCCAGAAGAAGAAAATACATTTAGATATATTCCTACAATAAAATACCATACAGCAATAGAAATGAATGCTGAACAAGTCACTATGGGTCTGACTTAGAAGCATTGTTTGGAAAATAAAGTCCCTCAAGCGAGATATAGTTTGATAGCATTTTAAAAAAGTATATTAACAAATTAAGCTAAAGTATGTGTATGTGCCATGTGTGTGTATGCAAGACTATTTATTTTAAATCAAGTAAAATAATGAACATCATTTGGAATAGTGGTTACCTCTCAGGTGGATGAAATTTCCACCTGAATTTCAGCTAAGTTTAAATTTTTAAAATTATTTTGAAACATTTTTGTGGTTACATAGTAGGTGGATATATTTGAGGGGTACGTGAGATATTTTGATACAGACATGCAATGGATCATAATCACATCATGTAGCATGGGGTCCTTCATCCACTCAAACATTTATCCTTTGTGTTACAAACAATCCAATTATATTCTTCAAGCTGTTTTAAAATATACAGTTATTATTGACTATACTGACCCTGTTAATGTTATTGAGAGCCCACCTTTGAAACTTGTCCCTGCATAAGGTATAAATTGGTTTTGCTCTAGACTTGCAAATTTTAGAAAATGTAAACAAATATTCATACTCTATTACTCAAGTCAAATGATGCTCCTGTTTCCAGCACATGGGACCATCTGTGCAACCTTAGACCACTTCTTATTATCTCATTGCTGGGGGTCTGTTTTGTGGGCCAGGGTGGTTTAAAGCGCTCAAAATTGAGGAGATAAATCTTGTTATCCAGCTGACCCTAGGACCATTTTTTCCAGGTTGCTATTTGATTTCTTAAATTTACATATGGTGAATTTTTCCCCCATTTATTTATTCTATTGCATTTTAGGTTTTGGGGTACATGTGAAGAACATGCAAGATTGTTGCATAGGTACACACGTGGCAGTGTGATTTGCTGCCTTCCTCCCCATCACCTACATCTGGCATCTCTCCCCTTGCTATCTCTCCCCAGCTTCCCACCCCGCACCGTCCCTCCCCTATTTCCCCCCAACTGACCCCAGTGTGTAGTGCTCCCCTCCCTGTGTCCATGTGTTCTCATTGCCCATCGATGATAGACTGGACAGGGAAAATGTGGCACATATACACCATGGAATATTATGCAGCTGTCAAAAACAATGAGTTTGTGTCCTTTGTAGGGACATGGATGAACCTGGAAACCATCATTCTCCGCAAACTGACAGAAGGGCAGAAGATCAAACACCGCATGTTCTCATTCATAGGTGGGTGTTGAATATATGGTGAAATTTAATGTACATCATGTATAATTCACTTTTTGATGTACAATTCTGCGAATGTTGACAAATGCAGAGAAATGTGACCTCATCCACAGTAGGACGCAGAACAGTTCTCTCAGCTCCACCATTTCCTGGTGCTGTCTCTTAGCAGTCACACTTTTCATTAGCCCATAACCCTTGTCAACCACTGGTCTGTTCTCTCTCTCTCCCTCTCTGGAGTCTTTCCCTTTACAGAATGTCATATGCATGGTATTTTACATTGAATAATCTTTTGATACTGACTTCTTTCACTAAACATAAAGCATTCACCCATGTTGCTGTGTATGCCAACAATGAAATGCTGAGTAGGCTTCCATTGCATGGCTGAATCATTTTGTTTTTAATCCATTTTCTACCACTGCAGTATGCTTGAGCTGTTTCCATTTTTAGGGTTATATGAATAACACTGTTATAAACATTTATGAAACATTTTCTGTATGAACCCGTTTTCATTTCTGTATGATAAATACTTAGTAGTAGTGTTGCTTGGTCATAATCTAAGGGTATATTTAACCTCATGAGAGACTATGAAAATATTTTTCAGAGTAGCGATATCATTTTGCAGTCCCGCTAGGAATGTGTGAGAGTTCCAGTTGCTCTGCTTCCATGTTAACACTTGGTATTGTTACTTTATTCAAAGGCACTCTAAAATGTGTGCTGCCATAAGTTATTATGCCTGTTCAGCTTTCTTTTTCTTTCATTTTTGTCCAAAAATTGCACCAGCATAAAGCAGGGCTTTAGTTGATGTGAGTGTGTTGTTTAGGCGTTAGCAGTACTGCCCACACTATGCGCTCGCTGGACAGTAGTGCAACCCCAAGAAAAGGATGGTTCCCTGTTCAGTTTTCTTACCAACTTTCATTGGGTTGTCTATCTTATTGTTGATTTGAATGTGTGTGTGTGTGTGTGTGTGTGTGTGCACATATGTATATACACATAAATGTCTCTGTATGTGAGTCTAAATATAAGTTTTCAGATATGCCATTAGCAAACATTTTCTCTCATTCTGTTATTTATTTATTTTGATATGGAGCCTTGCTGTCATCCAGGCTGAAGTGTAGCGGTGTGATCTCAGCTTACTGCAAACTCTGCTTCTCAGTTTCAAGCAATTCTCCTGACTCAGCCTCCCGAGTAACTGGGACTACAGGCGCATGCAACCATGCCTGGCTAATTTTTGTATTTTTAGTAGAGACAGGGTTTCAGCCTATTGGCCAGGCGGGTCTCTAACTCCTGCTCAAGTGGTCCACCCGCCTCTGCCTCCCAATGTGCTGGGACTACAGGCATGAGCCACCATACCCGGTCTTTTAGAGCAATCTTGAACCCAGGAAATTGACATTAGTATAATTCACAAAATTTATTCAGATTGCCCCAGTTCTATGTACATTTGTTTATGTGTAGGTGTGCATATGTATGTAGTTTCATGTAATTTTATCTCATGTAGATTTGTGTTACCACTATCACAATTATAATGTAGCACTCTTTTCAGGATTCATATAAATGGTCTTTATCAGATTAAGGAAACTTTCTTTTATTTATAATTTGCTGAAAGTTTTGTTCTTTTGTCATGAATGTATAGTTTTGTGACCCAGAATGTGTTCTAACTTGGTGAATGTTCCATGTAAACTTGAAAAGAATATGTATTCCACTGTTGTTGGATAAAATCTTCTATAATGTAGCTTAGGTCAAGTTGAATGGTAGTGTTTTATATATGTACTGTTTTTCTGTTTGTTCTGTTTACTGAGATAGGCGTGTTTGTCTTCAAAAATAATTTTGAATTAGTCTGTTTCTTTTTTCAGTTCTATAATATTTTGATTTATGCATTTTGAATTGCTGTTGTTAGGTGCATATACATATATGATTTTTTGTTGCTTTATATGAAAATATTCCTAAGAAATGTTTTGCTGTATATAAAATTTGGAGTTGTTTTCTCTTTCTTCCCCCAGCATGATAAAAATGCTGTTACACTATCTTCGGTTCTTTATGGTTCGTGATGACAAATCTAAGTCATTTGAATATAACTTTTGTTTCTGCTCTGGAAATTTTTCTTTATTTGTAGTTTTCAGTACTTTATAATTTTTTTTGAGCATGGTTTATTTTGAGTTTATTCTTTATTAAGGATCACTTAGATTTTTGAAGTTCTAGTTATACATCTTTCACGTTTTGGGAAAGTTTTCAGCCATTATATTCTCAAAACTTTTTTTTGTTTTTGAACCAATTTCTTTCTTCTCTCCTGCTGGAACCCCAGTGATAAAAAATTTAGAACTTGTATATTGTTCTAGTGGTCTTTAAGGCTGTCCACCTTAGGTTTTTACATTTTTCCTTCTGTTTTTTAGATTGACTAGGTTTTCTTGATCTGTGTTCAAGTTCAAAGGCTTTTTCCTTTATCGCCTTTATGATCCAATGATTTTATTTTGTTTTATTTTGTTATTATAATTTTTATTTTTGAAAAATCTACTCAGTTATTTTTAGAGTTTTTATTTCCCATTGAATCTTTCTGTCTTACCATTTATTTAATAATTGGTCACCGCTGTTTCACAGGACGTCTATAATGACTGCTTTAAAGTCTGTCTGATTGTTCCAAAATGTGGATCATCTCAGAATTAGTGTCTGTAGATTGTCTCATTGCTTGAGTTAGTGAGATTGGACTGGTTCTTTTTATGTCTATCAAACTTGAATGAGTTCCTGGTGACTTTGAAGAGTAGGCTATGAGAGTCTGGATTTTGTTAAAACTCTCTAGACAGGATTGGCGTTTTTAATTTAGCTGGTCCTAACTTTCTTAGGTTCGGATCACAAGTCCTGACCTGACTTCTGTGGTCTGTGGTTCTATGTCAGTTAAGTTTTCAAAGGTCTTGATCAGCTGGAGGTGCCTTTTGGTCCTCCCCATAAGGGTATGACCCAGAGACCAGTATAGACCCTGGGAAGTGTTTCTACTCTGTAGTTTACTTTTCAAAGCATTTTCTGTGTTGTGTCCGGTCAATTCCAGACATATGCTCAGTAGTGAGGCCAGGATGTCATGTACAGATTTCCAGCATATATATAGTTTTCCAATCCTTACCTCTCTGTGAATCCACCTATATTCACTGGCATCTGTGGGCTCCTTTTCCTGGTCTTTTGACCAGAAAATCTGGGTTTTAGTCTCCTTTACTGCCACACATTTCTTGTAGCTAGGTTTCAGCAAGGCTGAAAGCAGTGATTTAGAGAGAGAGAGAGAGAGAACAAAAATCCCTTACTGTCTTCAGAACATAGGGCTTTTAATTTTTTTCAGCTCTTCTAGTCAGAGAGAAATATTTTATCTCGGCTAGTTTCTAAGGGTCTGCAGGTCTGCTGTTTCCACTTCTGCTGCAGGACAGCAGGTTCCTGACTGGTGCTTGCATTGGGTGCAGGACCTGAAGAGTAAAAAAGAGGGAAAAGTCCACACAGGGATTCCTTCCATCCTTGCCATCTGCAGCTGTCCTTTCCATCCTCTGACAAGACGGAGAGGGTTTCTCCTAGAGCTTTTTCTGTCCACATTTACAGTGTAGTTCTGGGATTTAGGTTGCTCTCCAATATAAACTTTGAATACAGGTAAAAACAAAAACAAAAACAAAAAACTCTACAATACTAATTAGAATATTAATACTAATTAGAATATTATACTTTGAGTTTTAATTTTCCTCTCCAATTTCCTTGAAATCATTTGCTTTCCAGAATCATCACATAGTTTCTTTATATATTCCATTTTGAGTCTTGAATTGCAATCAGTGGAGGAGATGGGGCGGAATGTCCTTATTTCATCTTAGCTAGAATCAGAAGCTCTCATTTCTTTTTAAAAACATGGACAGATAAACTGTGGCATCTCTAATGGAGATTAAATGAACAGAGATTAGGAGTTGATAGTTAAGCATATTTTTCCCACTGGACAAGTATCACTTACTAATTGCATGCTACTCCTACAGATGAGTTACTTCCAATAATATTACCAAAGGACTACTCTCTGAAAAGTTACTGAGGGCTTTGTCAAGCACCTTCTCAGGTTTAATATTGCTAAATTGGTCTATAGGGAGAGTCACAGAGAGCAACTTGAATAGATATTGGCCTCTTTTCCTTGGATAAGGAGAGAGAGACTGACCTTACTTGCCTGGCTCCATAGATACTGTGGCATCTCAGTGTTTCTTAGTGTTCTCCTATGCTGTGCTGTGAGCTTTGTATGCTGAGTGCATTTTACCCACGAGCAGGGTAAACATGTAATTCATTGTCTAAACCGGGACACTGGTTAAAAAGAATACTAAATAGATGAAATGCTGGGAAAACAGGTGTCAACTGGAACTCATTTTGGGAAAAGTAGATCATGTGGTCATCCTACAAGTGTTTTTATCTGACATCATCTGTGCTTAGTTCACACTTTTACCCACTATAAGTCATTTCCACTTGATGGAAAAAGCCAAATCCATCCAGAAAGTTCACCTAACATCATGGCACCTTTAGAAGTGATCAGCTGGAGGTCAGATTAAAAAACACAGGATAGTAATGTTAAAGCAGAATTAACAATGCCCTTATTTCTTTCCCAGCATCTGAGTCTAGAAATGTGTGGCTCCTTCCCTCCTACATTTTGGAAAAGAGGGAGACATTTTCTTTGATCCTTTATGCAGAAATGTTACAAAGAGCTCCATGTCTGCTTCTCTCTCTCTCTCTTTCTCTCTCTCTCTCTCCTTCCGTCCCTCTTTCTCCCCTTCCCTGTCTGCCTCTCTCATTTAATTGCAACTCTCAATACATTCTATTCTTCCAGTTCCTACTGGTTTTATATTATTTCACCCTAAATCATCGAGAGGTGACAGAATTCTATCAGTGCTTGAATTTGAAACCAGAAACATATTATGCTCTTATTTTCTTAAATTAAAAAAAAACCCTTGGCTTATTGTGAATGAAGCAAAGTTTCTCTTCTCTCTGCCTCATTATTAATATTGAGATACAATCACAGGGGTGGGCTGGGGGGAGGTCAGGCTTTAGAATATATCTCCTTGCTGAATAAATGACAAAAGTTAAAAAGCAGTCATTTAGGAAACTTAAATGTGACAGTCGATGATAGATGGAGGCTGGCAAGACTGCAAAATGAGAAACATTAAAATCGTATATGAGAACAGATCATGCTGCATACTCCAGTCTGTGTCAGCAAGTTTCTTTTGATATGTCAAGTCCCCATGGGCCTGGAACTCCGGCCTACTTTGAAGATGGATTTTAAAAGGAATATGTTTATGTTTAGGAACTTAATAATACCACATGCACCAAGAAATCAGGTGCAAAATCAAACTGAATGCTACCGATTGTGGGATCTTTCCATGCCCGGTGCCCAGGGCGTTACATATGCTCAGAAGCTTCAGAACCAGACCCAATACCACCTTTTCCAGGAAGGCCTTCTGATGCCCCTAGCTGGGTGCATTTGTGCCTCCCCAGAATTCTCAACTCCCTGTTTGAATCTGTTTCATGACATTCGACATTTCCTTCCTTGCAAAACATTTTTCTCTATGGTGTCTTATCTTCCCTGCTGACCTGTGAGCCCTACAAGGACAGGGACCACAACAGTTCATTTCTGCATAGGGCCAGGAAGAGAGCACTGTGGTTATAAATGTGTCTGAAGGTTTCTTTTCTTCCTATCAGCGCCATCACTTCCTGAGGTTAGGACACTATGTTTATACTTCTATCGGAATCTGTTCATCTTGAACCGGTTTTTATTTTTGTGCTTGTTCCTGTCTTCTATACAGTAAGTTCCTTGAAGGCAAGGTATATTCATTTTGGGAATCTCAGTTACTAGCATAGGGTTTGAGCCACAGTTGGTATTCATGAGATGCATGGATTAGCAGATCAATGAATGAATCAATCAACCAATTAACTTTGAGAGGCTTATTTTCTTATAGCTGAGCATCCATGGACTAAAATTTTTTTCTCTAAACAAGTCCATTTCCTGAACACAGGCTGAATCATGACACCACCTTTCTCCCACCAATGTTAAATAACTATTTGCTAACTTCTTTGTTTTTGCCAATAAAAATAATAGTGCTATTTTATTAGTACAGTTTTGCCCTTTTGTAGTTTATTTACGTAAATAAATTCATCATTGTTAAGATACATGGAGATTTAAGCTTGGAAGGGAGAGAAGAGACCCTGTTCTAGCTGGAGTCTCTTAGGTGTCTGTTCTTGCCTTGTGGTCTCATAGATTAAGAAGCTGAACTTTCAAGCCATCCAAGAGTAGAACTTCTCAATCTCGTCCCTTAAGCCTCCCTAAGGTATCTGTGAAACTGAAGAAGAAAGGTGTGAAGGTCGTAGGGGTGCGTCACAGTTTTACTCATCTCACTCACTTTTCTGATCTAATTTACTCCATCTCAGAAACGAGTTTGTAAGAAGGCTGCTTTTGCTATAACATCTCAACATGTCACATTGTTTGCTGATCAAGCATAGAATCTATATCTGGAAAATTTCTACCACAATTTTAAACATATCTCTGTTATTTTGAGAGTGCTATTTCAGTGCTGGTTGGAGTCTTTTGCAGCCAGGTTAATAGTTAACATATTAGATGAGTTTAATGACTTCTTTATTTTTTTTGAGAAGAAGTCTCACTCTGTCGCCCAGGCTGGAATGCAGTGGTGGGATCTCGGCTCACTGCTACCTCTGCTTCCCGGGTTCAAGGGATTCTCCTGCCTCAGCCTCCCAAGTAGCTGGGATTACAGGCACGTGCGACCATAACTGGTTCATTTTGATATTTTTACTAGAGACTGAGTTTCACCATGTTGGCCAAGCTGGTCTCAAATTCCTGACCTCAAGTGACATACCCACCTTACCCTCCCAAAGTCTTGGGATTACATCACACCGGCCATTTAATGACTTCTTTAAACATCATTTCATTTTTGTTTGTGTTTTTAGAAATGTAGAATACTTCTATATGGGTACTGTACTAGAGTACCAGCAATACAAGTAATCAGAGTACTGACATTTTCAGAGCATTTTATGCATTAACATTTTTTTGACTTGTCCATTAGAGGTGATACATCCATGTTTCACAGTTCAGGATCTGGAATCAGTTCATCCAATTTGAATTCACACCCACGCTGAGAAAGTTACTCAACTTCTTTGGGCCTTGGCTTCCCTATCTCTTAAAGGGAAATAATAGTAGCAGATATCACCTAGGGTTGCTTGAGGATTAAATAAAATAAAACAGGTGACGTTTTCAAATGACCCCTGGCATATCAGAAGGACCAGTTTCAGTTCAATTATTAGTATTCCATATTCGATTCCCCCAAAGCAACCATGCTCAGCAAATAGATACTAATCTCCGCATGTTCAGGAAACTAGGATTAAAAGAAATTAAAAGTGTTGTCTGTTGCGGCACAGAAAGTAACTAATTCCAAGTTCATGACAAGGTTTGCTTTTCCCACACCTAGAGCTCTTTCATGGCACCCAGAACAATCTTTCTTTCAAGCTATTACATTCTCACCGAAACAACATTGTGTGTTAAATGAGTTGGAGAAGGAGACCTAGTGGCCTATTGGGGAGAGGAACTAATCACTTGAGGAGAGATCGCTGTCTGCCTGTAACATGTATCAGATCAGCGTTAGATCTCAGCCCAAAGAATGCTCAAAAATGACCCCTCTTAGAAGATGATCAAAGCTCCTAAATTTCTCTGTGTTAGCCAGATATTCAGAGGAATCTGGATCTGGTTTTTGGTAAGGCACTGGGGATCCTTACTACTAGTGAACAGAAGGCCGCTCAGGTATAAATAAATAGATTGAAATTCATTGAAACTCTATCACTGCTTCATTTTAAACAGCGCGAGGTAGCAAATCCAATAGTAGAGGTGGGAGGCATATGTTTGTCTGCAACTCTATAGTTAACATGTAAACAAAGCCTGCTTTGCCCACGTGAGATCCTGTAACTGCATCACACCCATCGTCATCTGAGGACCAGAAAGGAAATTCAGGGAGAGATTGTTCTTGAAAAGAATCAGTGATATATTTCTGCTTCATTGGCAGTTGACTTTCCGTTGATGTTAGTGAGGAAGGAGGAAGTTGGAGGAGGAAGCTTACATTGTCCTCCAAGGGGATGTGGATTGGCATGTACTAAGGTAAAGAGGGATGGTTAGCTTCAGATTCTTTCTATTGTTTCATTCCAGAATACCCTCAAAACTAATCCCACCTGGTTAATTTCAGCCCCGGCCCAGTGAAATCTGGTTCATAGCAAGACAGAGAAGTTAAACACATTTTATAACAGTTTCAATCATTATAGGAAGATAATTGAATGATAACAATGATTAGCGCTTTTCACGTATCAAACAGGTAATAAACCATCTCCACATCCTACAAAGTGCAATACTAAACTCGAACTGGCATAGATTGTATTTTGTGTGTGTGTGTTTAAGTGCTCATTGATTGATTGGTGCATAATGTGTGGTTCTATTCTATGCACCTCACAAAAATACTAGCAGATATTAATAATGCTTTTATTACTGTCATTTTACACATAAGAAAGGTAGAGTTAGAGAGTCTGACTTTAAAATTCGTGCTCTTTGCTGCCACAGGACGCTTCCTCTTGTTTTTTTTGTTTTTTGTTTTTTCTTACAGTCTAAAGCTGACATTAATCTGTGGATTTCTCCTGCCCTTCCCTTAGCCGTAGTTGGTCTTTCCTTGTGTTCTAGAGGCGACAGGTGCTTTCTGTTACTCCCCTCCTCTTAAACATTTTGCTTTGTATAAGAAGGTGGGGAGCAGGGTCTGTTCCTTTCTACAGTGGCATTCAGGTGTCTCTCGCACACCTGCCTCAGTGAGGGAGGGGTCTTTTTCTTATCACCTGCCTGTCAGCAGTCTTAAGTGAGTACTCGTGGAGGCCTGTGGGAAATATCTTATGAGTGAGACCCTCCCATCCTCTGTGTCTGGGGGCCCCAGCTGTTCCAGACAAATGTACCTTCCCAAGTGCCAGGGGTTTTTTAGGTCAGCACATCATAATGTATCTGAACTGCTATGCGGAGCTGAGCTGGCAAGTTGACTGTTTTTTTTTAATTTATTTTTATTTAATTTTTTGACTATTAGAAAGTCCTCCTTCACTCTAAAATTTCCCCCAACTTCTTGACATAGTGCTTGCAATGTAACCATGTGAAATAGAATCCTTTCATCGAGGGAGTTTTCCAGATCAATATTTCCAGAATGGTTAACAGCTCATACCTAAACAGACAGGATCCATCCAGAAGAGAGATGAGAGAAAGATCCTCAATAAGGTTGGAAGGAGATGCAACTAGGCGAATGAGAGATGTATGCGGGATTGGTATCAGGTAGAATATCAAAGATATTCTCTGTGAGGGGCAAAAGTATTCTCTGTGCACCCCACTGCAATCCTGTGGGAGGGCTGAAGGATCCCCTGGGTGGGGAAGCGTGATTAGCCAGATGTGCAGCAAAGCTTGAAGGCAGGAAGACAAGGCAGATTTCAGCAGGTGCAGAGCAAAGGACAGCAGTGGGGAACGGCACTTAGGGATGGGCTGGCTAGTGTGTGTGCCGGCTCCATGCCGAATGTGTGAGTTTTTGGTTTATATATATAGCTTCTATATATAGCATATAGTTGTTGTATATAAACTAGCAACTTTTATAAAAACAAGTTTTATATAAGCTAACAACTGTATCTATAAACGATATATAATTGTAAACTATATATGTATAAACTATGTAAACTAACTATAAAGTTTATATATAAAGGACTTTGAGGTCAACAAAGCATGGGAAACACTGCATTTTCTTTCTTAAATAGGCTTCTTTATTCTAAGGCAATATTTCTCAACTGGAGGTGATTACCCCTCACAGGCACATATCCAGGGGAGATTCGGCAATGTCTGTGGATGTTTTTGATTGTCACACTGTGGAGGCTGCTCCTGGTATCTAATAGGCAGGGTCCAGGGACACTGCTAAGCATGCTACAATGTACAGGACAGTCCCTACCACTGTGGATTTGCTAGTTCCAGAAGCCTATAGTGCCAAGGTTGAAAAATGCTGTGCTACAGCTTCCCAGAGCCCTTAATTTGTTAATGTGTATTGTGGGTTTCCAAAAATGGAATAAGATATTTCTTCAGAGCCTTTTTCACCTGCTTCCTTTCACCAATTGATTAGTGCTCCATGCAAGGTATGTTTCTTGAAAAGAAGCCTTAACCACCCATGCATCCTGGGAAGCTGAGGCAGGCGAATCACCTGAGGTCAGGAGTTCGAGACCAGCCTGGCCAACATGGTGAAACACTGTCTGTACTAAAAATACAAAAACTAGCCAGGCGTAGTGCTGCGCACCTATAGTCCCAGCTACTCGGGAGGCTGAGGCAGGAGAATTGCTTAAACCCAGGAGGAGGAAGTTGTAGAGAGCTGCGATCATGCCACTGTACTCCAGCATGGATGACAGAATAAGACTCCATCTCAGAAAAAAAAAATTCATTCATTCATTTGCTCAAAAAATATTTACTGATGTTTTTCTTCTTAGATGCACAACCTTAGTCAGGCTCTGGGGATACAAAGGTGACGAGAACACCAGACCCTTGTTCTAATGGAGGAGACATCCTGATGGGTGAGACAGAAGGAAAAAAAAAAAGCAAATAACTCAACAAAATAACAGCTGTTGGATAAGTGCTCTGTAGCAAACAAGCAAGGCAAGGATAGAAGATGATCCTGGAGGCAGTGAAGTAGGGGTCCTTAATTAAGCGCTCAGAAACAACATTTAAGGTCATATTTTGAATGAGATCTAATGGAAGACAGTGCACTAGGCATGTGAAGATCTGGGGAAATTCATTCTGTGAAAGGAGACAGCTTGTAGGGAAAACCTAGGGTCTGATAAGAGCCTGCCTTTATGGATTAATTTAAGGCAGATGTGGCTGAAACATAGGGATTATGGAAACAGATAAGTGGGGTGCAGGTGGAGGTGCAAGCCTGGGTCAGAACATTCAGGGTCTTACAAGGAAAGACAGGGACTTCATCTAAGCACAAGAGATGAGGGTATTCAAGCATGGAATGGTATCACTTGATACACATTTTACCAAGGAATTTTTTGCTGGGGGAGATAAGAATCCTGAAAAGGAGAACGGTAGCAGGATGGCAAGTCAGAATGCGGCTGCAAATCATCCAAATAAGAGATTGTCGGTTTCTTGGAGTAGGATGTTGAGAGTGTGGTTCCCGTAAGTTGCCAGATTTGAGATATTTTAGACATAGGACATCCAGAGCTTGCTAAGGTATTTGGTGCAGAACATTTAAAAACTGGGAAAGAAACAAAGGTGAATTCTCGAATTTTGCCTTGAGAACTAGGTTGATGATGGTGCATGAGAAACAGTGTTGCCTCCTCCTGAGCAGGGTGAAACAGGGAGTGAGAGGAAGTGGGAGCAGAGGCAGAGTTACTGTGCAGACCTGTTAGAATGGGGTTCCTAGTTCTTTTGGCCTGACCGTATTAATGTAAGGAGTCGGGATGGGTAACCTCACCTTTAGAGCTGAGACCCTTCTCTTTAAAATCTTTTCCAATTAGAACTGAAGCTGCAGATAAACCATCTCATGCATATATTTCTTAAACCCAATTTTTTTGTGGTTGTTTGGTTTACTTTGCTTTGTTTTTGTTTGTTCTCCTTAAAGACTTCACATTTTTAACTAGGGTTATTTTAAGAGCAATACTCTTTGTAAATACTCTGGAGAAGACACATGTCACCGCTGGCGTGACATTTCTTTCAGATCAGCATATCTTTTTCCCCTGACATAGAAGGGCATTAAAGTCCTGCTTAGCCCACCAGAGGCTCTAAAATATATTACACACAGGCATAGGAGAGGCACATGAAGAATTCATTTGTCTCATCCCTTTCTTAAAAGGGTGATCAGAGACACATAAAGTCTTCATGAAAAATGGATGCAGGAAAGAGCTTCCAAATGGGGAGAAAACCTTGCAAAGACTAGGTCAAAGGGGAGTCAAAGAAAATGGCTCTAGAGAGAGGAAGCAACTCAGAGAAAGCAGCTGTGTTTCTGCACACATGCATGTGAGGATCAACCAGAAAGCCAGATGCTGCTTTGGGGAAACAGAGGCCAAGTGCTTGTCATCCAGTGATGGTCTTGGCTGGGCAGGTAACAGGTGACCAAGAGGAAACAATTCTTTTTTTTAAACTCAATTATATTTCCACCTAGAACTTGCAAAGGTGGGGAACATTTAAAACTGGGAAAGAAACAAAGGTGAATTCTCCAATTTTGCCTTGAGAACTAGGTTGATGATGGTGCAAGAGAAACAGTGTGATCTCCTTCTGAGCAGGGAAAAACAGGGAGTGAGAGGAAGTGGGAGCAGAGGCAGAGTTGCTGTGTGGACCTGTTAGCACGGGGATCCTAGTTCTTTCTGCCTGACCGTATTAAAGTAATGGGGTGGGGATGGGTAACCTCACCTTTAGAGTTGAGACCCTTCTCTTTAAAATCTTTTCCAATTAGAACTAAAGCTGCAGATAAAACCATCTCATGCATATACTTTGCCACGTATTATTTGCCACTTTCAACTTGCACACACATGCACACACACACACACACACACACACACACACACGGCACATCTAAGGCATTGTGAGGAAGAGAAGCCATGGAGGAAAATGAGGGAGAGTACACAGAAGAGGCCCCTTTACATTTCCTTTGCCACAAAACCTCTTTGTTTGCAGCATGTCCACAAATCACAACATGCACTGAGGATGGAGTCCTTTTTAGGGAAGTTAATTATAAAAACATGGTCTGGCATGAAAATGGGGAGATGGTTCCAAGCCATTCCAAAGCAGGATGCCAGGTTCCTTGTAGCTTTCAACGTGTGTATTAAAATTGCCAAAGCTCTTCGGCTCACCATTTCTGTACTCTGGGCGATCCTTGCTGCAGAGAAGAGTGATTTGGGGAGAGCAGAAATAAAAGACAGGGATGGGGAGAGGGGAGAAAGAAAGTTTAAAACTTCTTCTAAATTGGAATTTGCTTTAAACTGAATCTAACAGCTTTCTTTCTATTATTTGATTTTAATATCCAATAAAATCACACCTATATATGTAGACACAAAGGATTTTGGGTGACCAACAACAATCTCTCTCTTTTACTGATTCTCTCAAAAAAATTTATTTGGTTGCCATAATCTGCAGGGTTTCTATTTAACGTGTTCTTGACCTCTTCATGCTGCTATTTACAATTATACCTGGCCTACCAACATGTGGGTGCCATTTGTGATTTTACTTATTTATATTTTTAAGTGGACATGTAAGATTATGTGTATTTATGACATCCAGCACAATGGTTTGATCTGTGTACACATTGGGGAGTGGCTGACTCAAGCTACTTAACATATTGCATGACTTCACATGCTTCTCTATTTTTTGTGATGAGACCACTTAAAATCTACTTTCTTAGCAATTTTTAATTATACAATATATTATTGTTATTATTATTATTTGAGACAGAGTCTCACTCTGTCGCCCAGGCTGGAGTGCTATGATGTACTCTTGGCTCACTGCAACCTCCACCTCCTGGATTCAAGTGATTTTCCTGCCTCAGCCTCCTGAGTAGTCGAGATTACGGGTATGCACCACCACACCCAGCTGAGTTTTGTAGTTTTAGTAGAGATGAGGTTTCACCATGTTGCCCAGGCTGGTCTCGAACTCCTGACCTCAGGTGATTCACCTGCCTTGGCTTCCCAAAGTGTTGGGGTTACAGGCGTGAGCCACTGCACGTGGCCTACAATATATTGTTAACTGTAGTCACCATGATACAATAGCTTTCCTGAACTTGTTCAACTGAAATTTTGTGTTCTCCAACCAATAGTTCTGTAAACACATGCACCCCATCTCCGCTTCCAGCGTCTAGCAGCCACCGTTCTATTCTGTGCTCCTAGGAGTTAACTTTTTTAAGATTCTACATGTAAGTGAGATCATGTAGTATTTGTCTTTCTGTGCCTGGCTTATTTGCTTTAACATGTCTTCTAAATTCTTCTGTGTAGTCACAAATAACAGGATTTCTTTCTTTTTAAAGGCTGAATAATATTCTATGAGTGTATATGACACGTTCTTTATTCATTCATCCATTGATGGACACTTAGGTTGATTCCATACCTTGGCTATTGTGACTGGTAATGCAATAAACATGTGGGTGCAGCTATACCTTCAACAGATGGATTCCGTTTCCTTTAGCTATATACTGAATAGTAGGATTGTTGGCTTATATGGTAGTTCCATTTGTAATATTTTGAAGAACCGACATACTATTTTCCACTGTGGCAGTACTAACTGAAATTCTCATTAACATGGGTTCTTTTTTCTCCAAGCCCTCACCAACCCCTTGTTGTCTTTTGTGTTTTTGTTAATAGCCATGCTAACAGGTGTGAGGTGCCATCTGATTGTGCTTTTGATTTGCATTTCCCTGATGATTAGTGATGTTCAGCATTTAAAAATATATATGTTGGCCATTTGTGTGTTTTTTTTTTTTTTTTTTTGAGAAATATCTATTTTGGTTCTTTTTCCCATTTTTAAATTTGTGGTGTTTTTTTTTTTTGTGGTGTTTAAAAAAAGTGTATATTTTGGATATTAACCCGCTATTAGATGAATGTTTCATACATATACTGTCCCATTCTAGAGGTTATCTCTTCTCTCAATTTTAACAAATCTTTTGTTGTTGTTTTGTTGTTTGAGACAGGATCTTGCTCTGTCACCCAGGCCGGAGTGCAGTGGCATGATATCAGCTCACTGCAACCTTCGCCTCCCAGGTTCAAGCAATTCTCCTGCCTCAGCCTCCTTAGTAGCTGGGACTACAGGCATGCACCACCACACCTGGATAATTTTTGTATTTGAGAAGATATGGGGTTTCTCCATGTTGGCCAAGCTGGTCTGCTTACATCAGCCTCCCAAAATGCTGGGATTGCAGGCATGAGACACATGCCCGGTCAGTTTTATTTTGTTTGACTTTAAGTTCTGGGATACACGTGCAGAAGGTGCAGGTTTGTTACATAGATATATGCGTGCCATAGTGGTTTGCTGCACCTATCAACTTATCATCTACATTCCCTCCCCTCAGCCCCCACCCCCCAACAGGCCCTGGTGTGTGTTGTTCCCCTCTCTGTGTCCCTGTGTTCTCATTGTTCAATTCCCACTTATGAGTGAGAACATGCAGTGTTTAGTTTTCTGTTCCTGTGTTAGTTTGCTGAGGATGATGGCGTCCAGTTCCAACCATCTTCCTGCAAAGGACATGATCCCATTCCTTTTTCTGGCTGCACAGGATTCCATAGTGTATATGCACTACATTTTCTTTATCAAGTCTATAATTGATGGACATTTGGGTTGGTTCTATGTCTCTAATACTGTAAATGGTGCTGCAATAAACATACGTGTGCATGTATCTTTATAGTAGAATGGTTTATATTCCTTTGGGTATATACCCAGTAATGAAATTCTTGGGTCAAATGGTATTTCTGGTTCTAGATCCTTGAGGAATACACAGGGGTTGAGCTAATTTACATTCCCACCAACCATGTAAAAGCATTTCTATTTCTCCACAGCCTCAACAGCATCTATTGTTTCTTGACTTTTTGATAATTGCCATTCTGACTGGCATGAGATGGCATCTCATTGTGGTTTTGATTTGCATTTCTCTAATGATCAGTGATGTTGAGCTTTTTTTCCTATATTGGGTGCATAAATGTCTACTTTTTTTTTTACTTTTTTTTTCCCATTTATTTATTTTATTGCATTTTAGGTTTTGGGGTACATGTGAAGAACATGCAAAATTGTTGCATAGGAACACATGTGGCAGTGTGATTTGCTGCCTTCCTCCCCATCACCTACATCTGGCATTTCTCCCCTTGCTATCTCTCCCCAGCTTCCCACCCCCCACCGTCCCTCCCCTATTTCCCCCCAACTGACCCCAGTGTGTAGTGCTCCCCTCCCTGTGTCCATGTGTTCTCATTGTTCAACACCCGCCTATGAGTGAGAACATGCGGTGTTTGATCTTCTGCTGTTCTGTCAGTTTGCTGAGAATGATGGTTTCCAGGTTCATCCATGTCCCTACAAAGGACCCAAACTCATCGTTTTTGATGGCTGCATAATATTCCATGGTGTACATGTGCCACATTTTCCGTATCCAGTCTATCGTCGACGGGCATTTTTGAGAAGTTTCTGTTCATATCCTTTGCTCACTTGTGATGGGATTGTTTGTTTCTTTCATGTAAATTTGTTTAAGTTTCTTGTTGATTCTGGATAGTAAACTTTGTCAGATGGATAGATTGCAAAAATTTTCTTCCATTCTGTAGGCTGCCTGTTCACTCTGATGATAGTTTCTTTTGCTGTGCAGAAGCTCTTTAGTTTAATTAGATCCCATTTGTCAATTTATGCTTTTGTTGACTTTTGATGTTTTTGTCATAAAATCTTTGACCTATGCCTATGTCCTGAATGGTATTGTCTAGGTTTTCTTCTAGGGTTTTTATTGTTTTGGGTTTTACATTTAAGTTTTAAATTTCTTGAGTTAATTTCTTTATAAGGTGTAAGGAAGGTGACTAGTTTCAGTTTACTGATATGGCTAGCCAGCTTTCCCAGCACCATTTATTAAATAGGGAACTATTTCCTCATTGTTTGTTTTTGTCAGGTTTGTCAAAGACCAGATGGTCGTAGATGTGTGATGTTATTTCTGAGATCTCTGTTCTGTTCCATTGGTTTATGTGTCTGTTTTGGTACCAGTACCATGCTGTTTTTGTTACTGTAGCCTTGTAGTATAGTTTAAAGTCAGGTAGTGCAATGCCTCCATGATTATCTCAATAGATGCAGAAAAGCCCTTCAATAAAATTCAACATCCCTTCTTGTTAAAAACTCTCAATAAACTAGGTATTGATGGAACATAGATCAAAATAATAAGGGCTATTTATGATGAACCCATAGCCAATATATACTGAATGGGCAAAAGCTGGAAGCATTCCCATTGAAAACTGGCACAAGACAAGAATGCCCTCTCTCACCACTCCTGTTTAATATAGTATTGGAAGTTCTGGCCAGGACAATCAGGCAAGAGAAAGAAATAAAGGTATTCAGATGGGAAGAGAGGAAGTCAAAATGTCTCTGTTTGCAGATGACATGATTCTATATTTAGCAAACCTCATTGTCTCAGCCCCAAAACTCCTTAAGCTGATAAGCAACTTCAGTAAAGTCAAGTCTCAGGATACAAAATCAGTGTGCAAAAATCACGAGCATTCCTATACACCAACAACAGACAAGCAGAAACCCAAATCATGAGTAAACTCTCATTCATGATTGCTACAAAGAGAATAAAATACCTAGAAATACAGCTAACAAGGGATGCGAAGGGCCTTTTCAAGGAGAACTATGAACCACTGCTCGAGGACACAAACAAATGGAAAAACATTCCATCCTCATGAATAGGAAGAGTGAATATATGAAAATGGCCATACTGCCCAAAGCAAGTTATAGATTCAATGCTATTCCCATTAAACTACCATTGACATTCCTTATAGAATTAGGAAAAAACTACTTTAAATTTCATATAGAACCAAAAAAGAGACAATCCTTACCAATCAGTTTTAATAAATCTTACCACTAATTCAATCTACCTGCATTGTAATCTAACCAGGACAATGAACGGATGCTGGCCAAGTACTTTAACCCCATCACTTCTTGTCTCAGCTCTGTGAAAAAGTAACATAACTTTAGGCATTTAATGTGTTTGTTGGTTTAGACCAGTACCACTCAATAAAACTTTCGTTGATGGGGGAAATGTTTTTATATCTGCATTGACCAGTATGGTATTCCCTAACTACTTGTGGCTTTCTAGCCCTTGAAACATGGTTAGTATGACTGAGACACTGAAGTTTGCATTTTACATTTTAATTAATGTAAATTTAGGCAGTCTCACGTGGTTTGTATACACGGTATAGGACAGTGCAGATTTAGAACCTTGAAAAGTAAGTCAAGGACTCCAGTGCCCACTTTTCATATCGAAAGGGCTCTGAACCCCAAGGAACAGTTTTGTCAATTGATCTGTACGTTCAACTCAGGCAAGTTATTGAAGGCCTCTCGGCCTTGGCTTTCTTCTGTGTAAGATGGACACAAGAGCCCCTTCTCTACCTGCCTCGTGTCCTTATTGTATGGCTGAAGGCAGTGGAGGAAGAAGGAAGAATTTAACTAAATGTGGTACTTCACACAACTGTAAAGTTTACAGAGAATGGTCACCCTACAGGAAATGAACCTTCCTCATCTTAGTCTTTACTTCAGCCTGTGGAAGGGCTTTAAATGCCACACACAGAATTTACACTTTTGAAATTAGTTAACTAGCTTGTTCTTACATGAATCCCATTTTACAAATGTGGAAAATGAAGCACAGAGACATTAAGTAACTGAGTGATTTCCAAAATCACTCAGGGAGTGATGGAGCTGGTATTTAAAAGGAGGCAATTGGAACCTAAACCCTTATCTCCATAATGACCCCCTAAAGCCCATTCTGACTCATTGGTGGCCTTTTCAACACATATTCCCCTATTCCTACCATGCTCCCTTGTTTTGTTTTGTTTTGTTTTGTTTTTTCAGATGGAGTTTTGCTCTTGTTGCCAAGGCTAGATGTCATGGTGCAAGCTCAGCTCACTGCAACTTTTGCCTCCTGGCTTCAAGCATTACTCCTGTCTCAGCCTCCCAAGTAGCTGGGGTTACAGGCAGGTACCACCACGCCCAGGTAATTTTGTATTTTTAGTAGAGATGGGGTTTCACCATGTTGATCAGGCTGGTCTCGAACTCCTGACCTCAATTGATCCACCTACCTTGGCCTTCCAAAGTGTTGGGATTACAGGCATGAGCCACTGCACCCACCCCCACCACCATGCTTCCTAAAGATCTGAACCTGAGGTTTAGTTTGGTTGGCCTTAAGCCAATCAGCACATCTCCTACCCTTGGTTACATGGCAGGTGGCCACATGGTGCATTTCAGGCCAATGAGACTAAGACATTTACTGGAGACTTCAGGTGGAGATGTTGTCCCTCTTGCTTATTATAAACTGGGAAACTCATAACCTGGTTATTGCTGTCGATCATTTTGGAATCAACAATGTGCCCTAGGTAAGAAAGGAACAAAGACCAAGGAAGGTAAAGAGATGTAAAAAATTCCTTGGTAATAATGGTGATCTGCTTGACCTAGCTTTACCTGCATTCCACTCTATGGTTGGATTTTTGAGTTCTGTGGAATTATGCTTTTAAAACAGTATAATTTGTGGGGTTTTTTGTTTGTTTGTTTGTCTTTTTTGTTTTGTTTTGTTTGTTTGTTTGTTTTTGCCATTGCAGCGGCTGTTATAACAACTGCAGCAGTGGAAAGCAATCTAAAGTAATATAGTCATGTCTTGTGCAAACTCAAAATTTCACAACCCAGAATATAATGTCCATCAATTGAAAGTCAAAGTTTAATACTAACCCACAAAGTGTTGCTTCTAGTTCAGAGACACGATTCTCTGCTCTGGCATTTGGAATGAGGTATCCATAACAAGGGATAACGGATTAGCTCTGCAGCAAGCAATGGCAGTACATTAAAAGAATATTAAGGTTGTGACAGGAAACGATATCAGTAAAAGCAATTCCTCTGGAAGGGAGAGGCACCATATGTGCAGCCAACATTGTGATGAGGAGCGGGGGTGGGGGGGTGGAATTAGGAAGGTCATTAAAGAGACTCCCTGTGGTGCCCAGGAGTGAGAAGACATATGGCGCCTTTGCCCCGAATTGGGAGGTTTTATTTCTCTTTGCTTCCATCTTCTTGCTCATCTTTGGAGGGAGACAGAAGAAGAGCTGAACAGGAGTCAGTGATGTGGGTCCTTATCTTAAGGTGACTCAGTGGGGAAGCAGGGGTGAGGTTTAGTAGAAGAGCACGGGCTTGTCAGTTCTAAGGCTTTGGTTCCACGCATTATTAACTCGGTGACTTTGGGTAAATCACTTGAATTTCTGAGCTCCGGTTTCTTCATTTAAAAAATAGAAGGACCACATTTTAGCAATAGTGAAACACTACCCCACCTCCAAAAAGTCATGCATTCTCTTGCCTCTGGGATTTCAATCCTATACTCTCTCTGTCTGCATACTTTTCCCCACTAACCCTCTTAAACTGTTGTTTTCACCTCCAGTGTCACCTGCTGAATGAAGCCTTCTGGTCTGGATTGAATATCTCCCCTTCTACTCCTGTATCCCCCAGGACTTCTCACACAAGAGTGATTGCCTATTCTTCCTCAAAGGAAGTTAAAAGTCTACACAGATATCCACTTTCCACCCTACATGCATCATAAGCATTAAGCTCTTTGAGGTCAGGGACCATGCTTATAAGTCATTGTGTTTCCAGGGCTAATTAAACGCAGGTATGACATCAGATGGGGCTCAAATGAAGGCATCAGCATAAACTAGGCCTCCTAAGCTGTGCAGGGATCTCTTGGTGCCTTTGTCAACTCTACCCCATTCTCTGTATGTAATTTAAAAGATCCTCTCCTTCCAGGGATACGTGCTCTTTGACATTCCCCTTGACCTTCAAAAGAGGGCTTTGGGTCCTTTGGTGAAATTTGAAGGTAAAAATTTATGACTTTTCTTTTCTTTTTCTGGAGGAGAGGCAAGCTCTCACTCTGTCACCCAGGTTGGAGTGCAGTGGGGCAATCATGACTCACTACAGCCTCAGCCTCCAGGGTTCAAGCAACACTTTCGCCTCAGCCTCCCAAGTACCTGGGACTATAGGCATGCACCACTACACCGAGCTACATTTTCAATTGAGAAAGAGAAAAGTAAAACAGATTTGGAACAAGATATTGGGTATATTGCTAGGAAAACTGTAGTAGAAAATGGAAGATGGGAGTAGAGAGAAGACCACCTACGTGCAGTTGTTAAATGTATTAGCTTCATCCAATCAGGAAACACGTTCCAGTGGCCATGGGAATTTGACTAGCCAGTTAGATGTCTTCTTCCATGCAATAGAATGAAGACATTATAGAAGTTTCGCCACAGAAACTTTGAGGAAAGGAGTTTTCCTTCCAATCCTATTTCACAGAGAAAATAGAATGTCTGGACTTACATGAGTTCTTTCTCTCCCCTTCCTTCTTTTCTCTTGTAGCAATGGAAAAGAAAAAACTCTTCTGCCTGGAGCTGCTTCCATCTTATACAGTCTCCTGGAAATTCTATTCTTTCCACCTTCCACTCTCTGCTAGTTTTCATGCATCAGCTTTTTAAAGGCTGCACACAAAAGCTTTCATTTGTCCCATAACTGGGACAGCCTTTTCACCCTAGCTTTGTAATCAAGGACACACACCTGGTTCTCAGTTGAAGAGGCACTAAAGGATACATTGGAAAGAAAAAGGGATGCATGTTTCCCAAACATGTACTCTCTGGGGCCATATTAATCTCTTGCTTCCCTGCCCTTTTGCGGCAATCAATGTTAAGATGGCAATGGCCAATCCCAAATTTCCTTTGCTCCCTAACATCCAGCCAGCCACCTTTGCTTCTTTCTGTCAATAATTCTATCATGTTCTTGGACTGGCCAATTACGAAGGGCCTTTTTAATTGATAGCTTTCCAGGTAAGGAAAAGTTACAAACTGCCCAATCCAAGTGAATATCTGAGTTGCCAGGATTATGGTTATAGTCATCTATGTCAACTTCTTGTCAGAATATCAGACCCTAGACTCGCTCTCTCAGCCACATGAAAGGGCTTAGGTGATAAACTCAAAGACAGCCACGTGGCAATGGCAAAAGAATGCAATTCAGCATGTAACAGTCTCAATCCATCTGTGTTGATGAATATATTATGTCTGCCATAATAGATATCCTTTGGGCTAAGAGTAGTAACATAGTAATAAATTCTTGCTTTGGGGACAAGACAGTTTTTGATTGTAGCCTATTTTTTTTTCTTGGCAAACGTGTAAGAGGAAAAGAGGACCCAAGGACAGGTAGTTTGTCAAGTAACAAGATTTGAACCTAGTCTTATAACAGGTAGGCTATGGATGTGGGCAAGATCCTTTTTAATTGGTGTAGATGATAGGTGAGACACTCACAAGATACAATGAAACTGGGTCACCCAAGGTTGCTAGTATTTTTGAAGATTCAATTGCCATCCATGGCTGGGAGTTCTTGAATGCAAAGCAGCCTTGTCAGTTTCATGATACACTTATTCTGATTTTCAACTTTGTTGTCTCCACATTTACAGATGAGTTACAAGGCAGATAACTATGCCAGCAAATGGTAACACTCCAGTAATGAAGTGCAGCATGGCCAAAGGCTGAGATAATATATTTCCATTTTGAGTTTATCTTTCCCCAAATTTCTTAAAGTGCATTACCCGCCAAAAGTTCTCCCTTCACAAATGTGAATATGATTAAAGTGGTGATTGCATCTAAAAAAAAGTCATGCTACATGGCAAAATAGTTTGATGTTCATCTTGCTGCTTTCAGCAGCAATTTCACAAGACTGCAGAACGCATCAGAAGATTTAATCCAGGGAGAGATCTCACTGAGTCTCCTGAGCACAATCAAGAATTTGAAAAAGGATCTTCAAAGTTATCCATTAGCTGAAGATATGAGTTACTGAGGAAATGGCTGTACAATGCAGACAAACACAGGCTTAGAGAAACGAGACAGTACGTTATGTATGGACCAGAGATCTCATTGGATCTCCCTCCAGTACCTCTTCCCCCAGCACCCTCAGTCTCATTTGAGATGAGAAAACTGATATCTCAAGAGGTGAAGTGATGTGCCTAAGGTTTAACAGCAAGGTAATTTCTCTCTCAGGGGGAAAGGCAAATATTTGTCTTTTGAGCAGAAGGTGTAGACGTTCTGCCCATATTTCCTCATCTTTAATGCCTCTGTGGAAGCTGGTCAGACTTCCACACAGCAGCCCCTGTACTTTGTTACCCAAGGGAACTTCCTTTAGCTATCAATGTCCATGCTGACTGCTTTGTGGCAGGCTGGAAGACCTGAGGAGTTAGCATCCCTCAAACAGTAGTAGAGGAGAGTTGGTGTATAAATACCCCATTGTCCTCACCCCTCAGATGGGGTAACATGGAGGTGCATGTTCCACTTTGGCTGCCAGAGAGTCTCCAGGGAGGTTAATAGAGTCCCAGTCATTCACTAGGATAACTGACATGATAACACACCCTTTATTGTGTCACTTATTTTGTCTGTCTTAGTTTACCACCCACCGTCTCATATTTTCTTTAACATCTTCTTTTTTAGATGAAGCCTCGTTTTTGTCACCTAGGCTAGAGTGCAGTGGCGCAATCTCAACTCACTGGAACCTCTGCTTCCCGAGTCCAGATGATTCTCCTGCCTCAGCCTCCCAAGTAGCTGGGATTACAGGTGCCTGCCATGACACCCAGCTAATTTTTGTGTTTTTAGTACAGATAGGGTTTCACCACATTGGTCAGGCTGGTCTTGAACTCCTGACTTGGTGATCCACCCACCTCGGCCTCCCAAAGTGCTGGGATTACAGGCATGAATCACCATGCTTGGCCTTCTTTAACTCTTAACTAAACTCCACTTATACTTGAATTGTTTTTCTAGGGTCTGCTTCTGGTACATTTCAATGGAGACAGTCCTATGTACTTCACACTCTGGAGTCATCTATTATCCATGCTTACTTAAAAAAAAAGTCACAATTGCTACTTCATGTCTTTCTTCCCTGCAATGCACACCTAGAATGGGATCCCCAGATGTATGGGAAATGGGAAACAACTGAATGGTTCTGCTAAGGTTTCTTCTGAATCGAAGAACAAGAGTCTTTTAGGAAAAGATCCTGCATTTTGGCCGGGCACGGTGGCTCATGCCTGTCATCCCAGCACTTTGGGAGGCTGAGGCAGGAGGATCAGTTGAGGTCAGGAGTTTGAGACCAGCCTGGCCAACATGGTGAAACCCTGTCTCTACCAAAAATACAAAAATTAGCTGGGCATGGTGGTACATACCTATAGTCCCAGCTACTCTGGAGGCTGAGGCAGGAAAATCGCTTGAACCTGGGAGGTGGAGGTTGTAGTGAGCCGAGATCGCACCACTGCACTCCAGCCTGGGTGACAGAGCAAGACTCTATCTCAAAGAAAAAAAAAATCCTGCATTTCACCACTGATTAGGGGTCTGAACAGTACATGGGAAACAGGAAGAAGACTGGTTTCGGGTTCTATTTCCCTCTTTCCTTTAGGTGAGTCTCTTTAGAAAGGGACTGATTCTATGATAATGCCAAATATGTACTAGAGGAAGACTAGTGGAGACGTATGTTATGTAATTTTTAAGAATTCTACTTGGGGATAGGTTTTTTTCTTGTATGAGAAGAGGATTTTGAAGGTTCTCAGAGAATAAAGTCCTTCCATAATTTTCTTTAGAAGACATAAGGGCAATATACAATCTATAAAAGTATGTTTTTATGTTTTAGGTTTTTTTAAAACTTTTATTTTAGGTTTAGGGGTACACGTGCAGGTTTGTTATATGGGTAAATCTGTGAATTGGGGTTTGTTGTATGGATTATTTCATCACCCAGGTACTAAGCTGAGTACCCATTAGTTATTTTTCCTATTGACTTTTTAATAGTAATAGCCATTCTGATTGGTGTGAGATGGTATCTCTGTGTGTGTGTGTGTGTGTGTGTGTGTGTGTGTGTGTGTGTGTGTTTGATTTTTTGGTTTTTGTTTTTAATTTATTTTTCCTGCTCATCTCCTGCCTTCCACCCTCCAACCTCCGATAGGCCCCAGTGGGTGTTGTTCCCTTCTATATGTCCATGTGTTCTCATCATTTAGTTCCGACTTATAAGTGAGAACATTATCAATCTGTTTCTGCATTAGTTTGCAAAGGATAATGGCCTCCAGCTCCATGCATGTCCCTGCAAATGACAGGATGTTGTTTGTACTTTTTTATGACTGCATAGTATTCCATGGTGTATATGTACCAATTTCCTTGATTCAGTCTACTGCAAAGGGCATGAACAGACACTTTTCAAAAGAAGGTATATATACAGCCAACAAGCATATGAAAGAAAAGTTCTAATTTTAAGTGGATCATGAAAAAAATGTAAATCAAAATCACAATGAGGTTGGGCATGGTGGCTCATGCCTGTAATCCCAGAACTTTGGGAGGCTGAGATGAGTGGATCACCTGGGGTCAGGATTTCAAGACCCCCCGTCCAACATGGTGAAGTCCCATCTGTAATAAACATATGACAATTAGCGGGGTGTGGTGATGCATATGTGTAATCCCAGCTATTCAGGAGGCTGAGGGAGGAGAATCACTTGAACCTAGGAGGTGAAGTTTGCAGTGAACTGAGACTGCGCTACTGCACTCCAGCTTGAGTGAGTGAGTGAGACTCCATCTCAAAATACACACACACACACACACACACACACACACACACACACACGATACCATCTCACACCAGTCAGAATGGCTATTATTAAAAAGTCAAGAAATAACAGATGCTGGCAAGATTGCAGAGAAAAAGGAACACTTATACACTGTTGGTGGGGGTGTAAATTTGTTCAATAATTGTGGAAAGAAGTGTGGCAATTCCTCAAAGAGCTGTAAAAGTATTTTTAATCTGCTTTGTCCTAAAACAGAATCCAAGGTTTAAGCCCTGAATGTAACATATTTCTCCTTCTGAAAGCATTCTATCATCAAGCCAACTGAGTCGTGTTTTCTTTTGTTTTTGTTGTTGTTGTTTTTTGTTTGTTTGTTTTGTTTTTGAGATGGAGTCTTGCTCTGTTGCCCAGGCTGGAGTGCAGTGGCACCATCTCAGCTCACTGCAACCTCTGCCTCCCAGGTTCAAACAATTCTCCTGTCTCAGCCTCTGGAGTAGCTGGGACTATAGGCGCCAGCCACCACTCCCAGCTAATTTTTGTAGTTTTAGTAAAGACAGGGTTTCACCATATTGGTCAGGCTGGTCTTGAACTCCTGAACTCAGGTGATCCACCTGCTTTGACCTCCCAAAGTGCTGGAATTACAGGTGTGAGCCTCTGCTCCCGACCTGAGTAGTGTTTTATATTTGGTTGTTTTTCTTCAGAAGGCATATGGGCAATCATTATTAGTTTCATAGAATTCAGAGTTCAAGGAATTATCCTAGATTTCTTGTTAGATCTGCAGACTGTAAGTGATACTCCTGATGGGTAACATAGACTCAGGCCTTCTATGAAGTGAGATTAAGGTTTGGGGATGCAAGCACTGGAAACCAAGAATACAGAATAAAAGCATTCTGTTTCATGTGGAGAAAGTTTAATGCAATGCCTAATTCATCTTACCTGCTCAAGACTTGTTCACTATTTTTCTTATTATCACTCAAGTACTGAAAAGAAACAGCATTAACCACAAATTCAGTGACATTGTCAATCAACGTTGGAATCCACACTGCCTTTAGGAAGTGCCAATGGGAAGGAAGGGTGATGCGTTCTCAAAACCAGGGAGGGCCGTTTGTGCAGAGGCTGCATGTCTGCAGTTTTCTTGCTGATATTCTGAGAAGTCTTCCGGAAAGACACCCTTGAGAGGGTTTTAATTCAAGGCTATCACACTATCCCTGTTTGGTTTCATACCTTGGAATTCAACAATGGCACTCAGCTAACGCACACAAAAAACCTGTTATCTGTTTTATGTAAATATTTTTACAAGCTAAAAAAAATCCACCACTGGAAAAGAAAAAGGACAGGGAGATGTTGAAACAAAAATACTGTATTCAATGTCATACAATTTCATAGCCAGTGACTCAGACCAATATATGAGTTAATGAAGGGTTTTTTCCCTTTGTGTTGTGCGCTCTCTCTCTCTCTCTCTCTCTCTCTCTCTGTCTCCCCCCATCCCCCGCATTTCTCCTCTCCCTCCTTCCACTCTTTCCCTTCCTCCCTCCTTCTCTTTCTCTCCGTGTTTTTCTCTCTCTTTCCCTCTCCCATCTCTCTATATCTGGCTCTGTCTCCCTGTGTTCTTTATTTATTTCTCTCTTCTCCTAAACGATCTTCATTATCAGTGAAATGACAGTAAGCTTTTACATGAAAGAGCTTGATTCTTACAATCTGGTTAGTTTGAAAACCAGGTAAAGGGCCGGGTGGGGTGGCTCACTCCTGTAATCCCAGCACTTTGGGAAGCAGAGGCGGGCAGATCACTTGAGGTCACAATTTTGAGATCAGCCTGGCCAGCATGATGAAACCCTGTCTCTACTAAAAATATAAAAATTAGTCAGGCATGGTGACACACACCTGTAATCCCAGCTACTTGGGAGGCTGAGGCAAGAAAATTGCTTGACTCAGGAGGCGAAGGTTGTGGTAAGCTCAGATAATGCACTGCACTCAAGCTTGGGTGATAGAATGAGACTTGGTCTCAAGAAAAAAGAAAAAAAGAAAAAAGAAAACCAGGCAAAATTTCAACCAGCTAATATAGAAAGCTATCCTTTGCAGGATACAAATTGTTGTATAATTTTAGAGTTTTGAGGAATTGGTTACCTATTTTTTAAACAGCCATCTTTCCTTGATTTAACAGGAAGATCTCAGATATAAAGAAATCTAAAACTACCTGGTTTATTCTTACATTTAGTCCTGAATCTCTCCAGTGACAGCTCTGCCAAAGCATTAAGACCTCTCCTTGAATACTTGTTCTTGCAGAGAACTCGTTTCTCTAAAAAACTCAACTTTTTCTACAAAGGTCCCTATCGCCTCTTAGCATTTCCTTCTAGAGTGTGACTATGTTGGTTTTATTTTCTAAGTGGAGGATTTAGAGTCAAAGTAACACCCAAATTGGCAAGTCTAAGAATAAAACCCTAGAAGGGGAAAAAATGGACAAATGAAAAGAAGAACTCCAAATGGCTAATAAGCATATATCACAAAGGTCAGCCTCATTAAGAAAGGCATATACATTAAACAAATATGATTAAAAATGAGAAAAAAGATCTAAAGAGACATTTCTCAAAAGGAGACATACAAAGGGCCAACAGGTGTAGTAAAAAACTCTCAACACCACGAATCATCAGAGACATGCAAATTAAAACCACAACGAGATATGCTGTCTCCCCTGTTAAAATGGTATTTATGAAGTACATAGGCGATAGCAGATGCTGACAAGGCTAAAGAGAAAGAGGAACCCTGTACACTCTTGGTAGGAAAGCAAATCATTAGAGCCTCTCTATAGAAACCATCACGGAGTTCCTCACAAAACTAAAAATGCAAGCACTGGAATTGCCACATGAATCAGCAATCCCACCACTGGGCGTATACTAAAAGAAAGGAAATGAGTGTATGGAAGACGTATCTACATGCCCATGTGTGTTGCAGCACTGTTCACAATAGCCAAGATTTGGAAGCCACCTAAGAGTCCATCAGCAGATGAATGGATAAAGAAAACGTGACACATACACAATAGCTATTAATCAGCCACATAAGAGAATTAAATCCTGTTGTTTACAATGTGGGTGGAACTGGAAGATGCTATGGGAAGTGAAATAAGCCAGGCACAGAAAGACAAATGGTGCATGTTCTTACTCATATGTGGGAGCTCAAAAAAAACTGACCTCATAGAGATAAGAGGGAAGAAGGATGGTTACCAGAAGTTGGGAACGATAGTGGGGAGGCGGAAATAAACAGAGGGTGGTTAATGGATACAAAAACACAGCTAGATAGAAGGAATATGATCTAGTATTTGGTAGTACGATAGGGTGACTAAAGTTAACAATGATTCATTGTATATTTCAAAATAACTAAAAGAATGGAATTGGAATGTTCCTAATACAAAGAAATGATAAATGCTTGAGATGACTCATATCCCAGTTACCCTGATTTGATCATTACACATTGTATGCTTGTGTCAAAATTTCACATGTGCCCATAAATATTTACAATCATCATATATCCACAATAATTTAAAATGATTTTTTAAAGAAAAATGAGATGTAGCTTCCTACCATTCACGTAGATTAAAAAAAAAAAACCTGATAAACTGATAGTAGTACTAGCTAGATTTGAGAAAAAGGCACTTACACATACAGCAACTCCGGGAAAAAATTTATTTTAAAAATTTTAGGAGGGAAACACTCTTTAGTGTATCATTTACGCTTGCAGAAATAGGACTTAAGAATGTAAATATGCAAAAACGTTTAGCTACTGAATAGTTGGGTTTCATTTGAAGTAACAAAAACGGCAAATATTGACATCACTTATGGTTAATCCGTATGCTAAATACTATTCCTTCATTAAGATGGTGATTACTGAATCATTATTATCATAGAAATGCATTAATGACATTAAAAGTTAATGATTATTAAACCTGAAAAGCAGATTAAAACAGCTACCCTAGAAAAAGTATGGTAAAACACATTTAAAACAATTGAGTAAGTTTCAGCGCTGACTCGATACTGGATGATGTTAAGAAATTATCATTACATTTTAGGTGCAATTATAATATTGTAGTGATTTTATTTAAAATGCTATGCTAAGGGCTGCTGATTAAACAGGTGCATAGGCCGTAGGTATGTGTTGGCTCTTCCTCTGGAAATGCCATTCAAGTGAGATGGAGGGAATAAGTAAGTAAAAACCTATAGAAATAAAGGCATTGGTGGAGACATATGAATGAAGGATCTTAACGTTTTGTTGAAGTTAGACAGTGAATGGAAAAGTAGTTCTGCCTATCGGAGTAAGAGGGCGAAGACAGAATTGGATACCAAAAAAGCGGTGTATTTGTGAGAAACGAAACCTCCTGCCAAACCCAGGAAATCCAGAAAAGCAGAGGCAGCAGGAACAGCCATGAGGGAGAGAGGGGGGAAAAACACTGAAAATGTGGGTTAGTTATAAGTTTTGATAGGAGCAGTCAAACACCACACAGAGAGGTGGTCATATTCCCTCCTTCTTGGAGTTAGAAGACTTCATATCTATTTCTGGATTGTGTTAGATCAAAATGAAATTGGTCTTTCCAATCTTTTGAAATGCTTGTTATCAATGTTATGGTCAGTTCACAATAAAAATTTGGAAGGTTACATTTTTCTCCCCTAAGCTCTAGAAAAGGTTAAATAATATAGGAGTTGTCTGACCCTTTAACTTTTGGTAAAACTCCCTTTCAAAATCATCTGAGTCCAGCACTTTTCTGAGGTTTTTAAAAAAAATTATTATTGAACAACATTCATTAGTAGTTAATATACTTAGATTTTCTTTCACTCCCAGAATGAGTTTTGGTAATTTATTATTATTTTTTGAAGGGCAGACAACCAAGATCCACACCTAAATAATTACTTCTGCTGGAGAGCTCTCTTCACCTTGCCTTGTTGACAAAGAGCTTCCTACAAATATGGCGTGCATGTATGTCCATAGGTGTGTGTGGGTTTATGCACGTGTGTTTTACCGACCACTTATCTATTAGGGTAACCAGAAAAAAGGGGGACTAATTGTTCCCTACATACCATTTTTGATACTGAAAAAAGATGAATAGATGGTTATTTTCTTCATGTTGTAACTCTGATTTTGGAAAGCTTTTTGCATATAGTAACTCCTGTTCTCTTCCTTTTCCTGATGAACATCACCACATTTGGAAGTCGTGTGTGTGTGTGTGTGTGTGTGTGTGTGTGTGTGTGTATTTTAAGCTACAAGTTTTTCCTGGTGTCTTCAAAAGGGAGTATGCATTTAAATTTCTCTTTTTGTTATTTTGAAATAATGTCTGAAGGAAGAATGAAGTAAAAAATGTTTGCTGTTGTAAAACTGAAAGTCTTACAGTATGTTTTTTTTTAAAAGAATATGTCTTCCTTGCTAATTTCTCCATGAGCTCAATGATAATATCTGTTTTGTTCAAGCCTGTATCCTAGGCATATGACTCGCCATAGGGGCTAAATAAATACTTGTTGATTGAATGCAAGGATGAGTTAATAAAGCATAATCTAATTTTGAGGAAGAAATAATCTAGAATGGATTGAGGAGGCTATGCATGCATATGTTGATTCTGGTGAGCTCTGGATGGGATGGTCTGTGTTTTTCTCATTATTTTCTGCTTTAGGCTACAATAAACACGTTTCCTTTGTAACAAGAGGAAAATACTTTAATAAAACATAATTTGAAAAGACATTTTAACAAATGTTCATTTTAAAATACGATGACCATTTATATTGAATCTGTTCAGATGGTCCATATTCCAGTACCCTGTTGCTTCAAGTGAGTAAGTTTGCACTTGCTGAATCAAACCTGCTAGTTTAGACTCACAAAATGACGCTCATGATCATTTCAGAGGAAGGCTAGCTTCCCTCTCAGATCTCTCCTGCAGTATTACCCATCTCATGTCTGTATTTCATAAGGGTGAATCAAATGTCATCTCGTAGCTAGAGAATAATGTTTGGGGCAAGGCCGCCTAAAGAAAATAGCCAGTGTCTTAATTATTTTCTTCTTTTCAAAGATGATTTGTTGGTTTCAGAGAATTTCAGGAAGGGCTATCACTGTGCTCAGCTTCAATACTTTGCTTAAATATCATTTCAAAACATGAGAGCACAAATGTCCTTGGTATGCCCATATCCTTTCTCACTTCCCTTTCTTTAGATAGTCTGGCCTTTTTTCTGTTTTATAAATGCATCACGTTCTTCCCCACCATCGTTTCTGTGCCAGCCATTGTTTAAATGAAGTTCTTGCTGGGTTATCTTTTTCCTAAGGTCTCAGGTCAAGGGATGGTTTCTTGGAGAGGCTTTTCTTTGCCTCTCAGACTCATGTGGACAGTTGACCATGCTCTGCCACATGGTTCTATTTAATTTTCTCCTATCAGACAGTCTCTTGCCTTTCTAACTTAGGAATTTCCTTTTCTTCCCCCATTCGAAATGTAGACTTTCTGAGAATCCTTGTCTGCCTAGTTTCCTGTGTTGTTCCCAACATATCTAAGAACTCTTTTTTTTTTTTTTTTTTTTTTTGAGACAGAGTCTTGCTCTGTTGCCTAGACTGGAGTGTAGTGGTGCCATCTCAGCTCACTGCAGCCTCCACTTCCCAGGTTCAAGCAGTTCTTGTGTCTCAGCATACCAAGTAGCTGGGGCTACAGGCACGTACCACCATGCCCAGCTGATTTGTGTATTTTTAGTAGAGACAGGGTTTTGCCATGTTGTCCATGCTGGTCTCAAACTCCTGACCTCATGTGATCCTCCTGCCTCAGCCTCCCAAAGTGCTGTGATTACAGGCATGAGCCACCATGCCTGGCAAGAACTCATATTTTAACGTGCCAAAATCTCCGTACATATTTGTGCACAAAAGAGGAAGAAGAAGAAAAGGAAAAGAGAGAGGGAGGGCAGGAGGTAGGAGGAATGGAGGGACAAGGGAGGAGGAGATAAATTCAACTTGTCATCTCTTAGCTTCAAATCTTAATTCCAAAATGAATCAAAATATTCTGAAAAATACACAGCCATTTTCCAACATCTTCTCTCTTACGAAGACAGTTGAAACTCTAAATAACAATTTTCCTCTTATATACATATTGTCAATTAACATAAATATGTAGTATTAAACTAAATGTGAATATGATGACTCACACTTAGCATTACTTTGTTCACACATCACTGATAGAAAACTCCATTAGGTGATCAAAGAAGATACGCACAGAGCTACTAAGACCTTGACGTTTGTTGAATCCTTGACTTGTGAAAGTTACTAATTTTTTTCTTTGAACTTGAAAATGAGAGAAAGAGAAAGTACTACCAGTATTTTTAGTTTTTAAGAATCACATGGATAGCTACACAACCATGGGAATATACTAAACACTACTGAAGTATACACTAAAAATGACTAAGATTGTAAGAAAAAAAAAAAAGAGAGAAGTTAACTACTGTCATCTTTCCTTATCCCTGCCTTACCACAGTATTCCTGAAGAATTTGTCAAGATAGAGCCTCCATTAGCTTAGGACTCTTCCCAGCTGGGAAGAGCAATATATTAGTCTGCTTTCACGTTGCCGATAAAGACATACCTGAGACTGGGTAATGTATAAGAAAAAATAAAAAGGTTTAATGGACTCACAGTTCCACGTGGCTGGGGAGACCTCACCATCATGGCAGAATGCAAAAGGCAAGTCTTACATGGTGGCAGCCAAGAAAGAATGAGAGCCAAGCAAAAGGGGAAACCCCTATAAAATCATCAGATCTCATGAGACTTATTCATACCATGAGACCAGTACGGGGGACACTGCCCCTGCGATTCAATTATTTCCCACCAGGTCCCTCCCACAACATGTAAGAATTATGGGAGCTACAATTCAAGATGACATTTGTGTGGGGACACAGCAAAACCATATCAAGCAGAGTTCCAGGTGACCCTAGCTGTCACCATGAGAACAGTATGGGGGAAACCACCCATGTGATTCAATTATCTCCCACCAGGTCCCTCCCACAATATGTAAGAATTATGGGACCTACAATTTGAGATGAAATTAGGGTGGAGACATAGCCGAACCGTATCAAGCAGAGTCCCAGGTGACCCTAATGAACATTTGGCGTGGGCGAGACATGACCTTTGTTATTTTAAGCCACAAAGATTTCTTTATTGTTTCTGCAGAAAAGCGTAACCCATCCTGACCAATACAAGGCTGTCACTTGAAGATAAGGGAGTGGGGAAGAAAGTGGGAGAGAACATAATCAGACAGGCTTGAGCGTGTTTCTAGGGTTGCAGGAAAAGCCAGGAAAAGAGAGGAACTGGGTAGGTGGGGGAGGGTGTAGTCAGTTAGCTGTTCTTGGCCCTGGGAGAAGCCAAGGGCTATGTTACCCTGTACACACTGGTGTGATACAAGCCAGATACACCGGGTATGTAGCCTGCATGCCTGACAATGAGGCATTCATGAAAGCCATCATTATTTCTGCCCCATAGAATCAGCTCTGGGGAAAACTAAATAGTTATTGGTCAAATATTGGTCTGAGATGATTTAGCATAGGCCTTCCTCAGCAAGCAGAGGGTTGGAAAAAACCTCTTAGCCCTCGTTTCTTCATGTATAAAACGGTGATCACAATAGAATTTACCTTATAAAGTTGTTGCAAGAATTGGATGAGTTGCCACATGTAAAGCACTGAGAACAGTGCCTGGCTTAGAGCAAGTTCTATTTAAGGGTGATGTCACAACACCTTTAGGTTTTAGGAAGAAGCTTTAAATACGGTGATGGAGTCTGCCAGTGGTTTCTTTCAGCCATCATTTAAACAACAAGGAAGAGCTGCAAGGAACTGCCAAGTCCTGCTGCACAGGGAGGCAAACAGGCAGGACGAGCAATGGATATATTTAACATCTCTACCAGCTTCAAAGCTAAGGTTCATCAATACAAATCAGTGTATTTTTTAAGAAGAATTTTGTGGATAAATTGTCATGAATCTGATATCAGCTAACTTTAAATTAATGAGAAGTTATTTTACCTGCTTGCTGACACTGCAAGGAAGGCAGGAAAGCAAAGGAAAAGGGGAAAAGAGAGAGGAGAAAGTGCAAGTGAAGCAAGCAGAAGGGGAAGAAGGTGAGAGGCAGGGAGCTAGAGAAAATATCTAGGAAAAAGCAAGGTTTATTGACTAGTTGACAAAACAGACTAAAAAATCAATCGTGTTTTCTCTGACACTTCAGATAACTTCCCAATAATGCTGGGCAGCTTGCTAAAGGAGAGGGGTCCCTATGGCTGACAGCTTTACTCCAGAACAAGTTGAGTTTTCTTTATTTCTACATCTCCCCAGGTGGGAAGCAGTGCAGCCTGTCACTTTCCGAAAGGATGAAAGTGAACCTTCGTCACGATAAAGGGGACTTTGGAGCTGGGAGCAGGAGGTGGTGGACTTTTTTTTTTTTTTCTTTTCTGTATCTAGGGTTTCTGACAGTGACTGATCCTGTCTTCCCAGCAGCAGGAACCAGATAACACAGTAATACTTTTGAAGATCATTGCCAAAACCAACCCCAAAGAGAAATGATTATCTGACAGCAGTTTCTCAAACTTCACTGTTGCTCAGATAACTTTTGCTCAAGAAGAGCCATGAAGACCTTCAGTGTTGACTCACTAGTTTTCTAATATCTTCAGTGAAAGATGTATCACCAATGAGGTAGGCATAAACCCTCATGCTTATAGCTCTTATGCAAATATAAAAATCAAGACGATTTCACAAATAGAATGCATGCAAGCTCTGATACCCACAAAATCCAAATTAGTTTTCTTAAAGTGAAAGATTTTAAAAAATAAATGGACATTATTGGGTTTAATAGTGGAAAACTAGTCTCAGGTATAGACTTACACTTAATCCCTTTTAATGTTTTGTCTCAGGGATGGTAATATAGAAATGTCCACTCCCCAATAATTAGATTGCGTTGAGTGGCATTAATATAGCCTGAGTTTTTACTTGCTAGTTTAGGATAATCAGGTCATAAGGTCCCCATACATAACCAAAATTCTGCTGTTGAGTGAGATAAGCTTATGAGTTAGCTTTTCCATGAAGCTAACTTCTTCACTGAAAGCTGAGGTTAGCATTGCCACTTTTTGGAATATGAATTAAATAGACATTAAATCCTAGTTTTACTGGAATCAGAAAAAGAAAACTTATTCTACACTTACTGCTTGTGAACCATTGCAAAGTAAACACATCCACTCACAAGAGACTGTGATCTTAAAGCTTCTGGTGGAAGACATTTGCAGGTTGGCCCTTCCTATGCTATTTTGTTGCTTTGAGCACACATACTTCCTTCTATTTACCTCAAAACCTTCATCTCTACAATATACAGTAATGCAGCTTTGGGCCACACTCAAACAGAAACACACACAAAAAGAACAGGTTCAGGAATTGTTTGGCAGTATTTGGTAATAAGGTGAATCTCAAAATGTTTTAATTTTATTAGGTTATCCCCTAGATAGAAAACACTTGCGGAATCCTGAGATCTCAACAATGTATCTTCAGACCCTAGAGGCATGGTGAATTTCAGTTTGAGAACAAATAATAAGAAAAGACAGCCCTTCTCATGAGCCCAGATCTCAGACTTCAGGATGACCTGAGCTTGGTGATGGTTCATACCATGGATGACACCAGCTGACCTAGAGTGAAGGAAGAAAATGCAGGGGGTAGTTTCTGATCTTGAAACTCCCTTCAGGTCACCAAGGCTGGATGCAATTACTTCCCAAAGGCCATAAATCTTATCAGGCATCCCCTTCCTTTCCACTATTACTAGTCCCCTACCTCAGGGGTACTGCACTATCCCTACCCTGACTTTTTAAACTATGACCCACCCCCCTTTTTTTGAGACACTCACTTGCCCAGGCTGGAGTACAGTGGCATGATCTTGGATCACCGCAAACTCCCCTCTCAGGTTCAACCGATTCTCCTGCCTCAGCCTCTCCAGTAGCTGGGATTACAGGCATGCACCACTAAGGCCAGATAATTTTGTATTTTTAGTAGACATAGGGCTTCTCCATGTCACTCAGGCTGACCTTGAACTCCCGACCTCAGGTGATCTGCCCACCTTGGCCTCCCAAAGTGCTGGGGTTACAGGCATGAAACACTTCGCCTGGCCCCTACAGTAGCTCCCTTTATAAACACTCCTCAAATCATTCAATCTGAGTATGCATCTCTCCCCTACCAGGACTTTGAGTAATTAAGGTGCTTACCTGGGCAACAAGACTAGAAGCACCTGCAGCCTCTGAGATAATAAGGTAATGGAATGTGCACCTGTGTGCATGCCGCCACGCACTCACTCACCCACCCAGACACACACACTATACATGTTTATTGGCGGGAATGGATGAGAAGAGAACTCACCTTTGTAAGTAACTTGTGATGTGCTGCTCACTGAACCAGGGACTGGGTATGCATTTTTGTTTGGAAGCTTCTTCGTCACATTTTTATTTAATTTTATTTTACTTTGTTAAAAATTTATGGAGATGGCTGGGTGCGGTGGCTCACGCCTGTAATCCCAGCACTTTGGGAGGCTGAGGTGGGTGAATCATGAGGTCAGGAGTTTGATAGCACTGGACAACATGCTGAAACCCCATCTCTACTAAAAATATGAAAAATTAGCTGATGTGGTATGGTGGCAAGCTCCTATAATCCCAGCTACTCAGGAAGCTGAGACAGGAGAATCGCTTGAACCCGGGAGGGAGAGGTTGCAGTGAGCGGAGGTCGCACCAGTGCACTCCAGCCGGGGCAAGAGTACGAGACTCTGCCTCAAAAATAAAATTAAAATGGAGATGAGGTCTCACTATATTGCTCTGGCTGGTCTCAAACTCCTGAGCTCAAGTGATTCTTCCTCCTCAACCTCCCAAACTGCTGAAATTACAGGTGTAAGCCATCACACTCAGCCTTTTCATCACAATTGGAGGGAAAAATGTATTCTTACCATTTCACAGATAAAGAAACGAAGGCTTAGAGAATGGAAATATCTTGCCCAGTGCAAAAGGTGTTTTCTTCACTGTACCACTCAGCCAGTCAAGTTGCTGGTTGAAGTTTGAAGAGGACTCAGTATCCTACTTTAGCTTGATTTCAATTTAGGCCAATTTTAGACCAGCTGGGTCTTATGAGATGCATGCTATTGAATTACTGTTTCTCAAAACCAGGCTGAAGGAGGCAGGCCCAGAACACTAGGGACGCTCCTGTCTTCAGTGAATTGCACCAGCCAATTGGATGTTTCAGAATGTATGTGCAAGGCTACAGGACTCTAAAAGGTAACATACAAATAATTTGGTGAAGTTTCAAGTTGTGTGGTTGTTGACTGCTATATGGATGATACAAAGATAGAAATGAGCATGGGAAATCTATGCTGAGGAAGACAGTGTATGATCACAAAGATTTAGCTATAGAAGGAAGTAAGCAAATAATTTAAAATAGGGAGTTACTTCAATGAACTATAGTCCAGTCACATAAGGGACATAGAGGACCTACCTCCTGAGTATTTTTTTTCATTCATTTGTGACCTACAGAACACAAAATAGCCTGTAAGAATGATTTTCCTTTTTCCTTTTATTATACTGAGCTGGTATTTGGTCCCATGGGGATAAACACTCAGAAAAATTCCTAAAATAAGGACTCTTATCTACCTGCAGTGCTTGTACACAAAACAGACACATTCTGTATTCCAAATTCTTGCTTAAAGAGAAATAATGTGCTTTGAGTAAGCAAAATTAATTTCCATCATAAAAAAAAGATGTAACCAACAACATGAGCTAAGTAGCCAAGCTAGTTTAGTAAAAGTCTTTTGCAAGGGGGAATTCATAAGATACATTAACAAGTCTTACCTGAAAGTCCATTGACTTCTAAGTACTGCCAAGCCTCCCTCACTTAAATAGCATGTATGTGACAACCTTCATAGGCAAATAATAGGAAGATAATTGGTGGAAGGAAAAGGTCTTTGAGAAGTCAAAATAAAATATGCAGTTCTATGCATTAAAATCTAGGAACTTTTCCTCCAGAAGACCTTGATGACCTCCTAGATAATGTTCTCAACCTAATTTCAACAACTGATGTGGGAGTCAGTTTCCAATGACTGTTCCCCACTGAGCTACATCTCCTGGTATTTCACCCTTGGGTTGTCTTCTTCCATATTTTGACCAAGAGAATAGGATAAAAGTGATGGAGGGGGCTGGACGCGATGGCTCATGCCTGTAATCCCAGCACTTTGGGAAGCCAAGGCAGGCGGATCATGAGGTCAAGAGATCGAGACCAACCTGGCCAACAGGGTGAAACCCCGTCTCTACTAAAAGGACAAAAAGTTAGCCGGGCGTGGTGGTACGTGCCTGTAGTTCCAGCTACTCGGGAGGCTGAGGCAGGAGAATTGCTTGAAATCGGAAAATGGAAGTTGCAGTGAGCTAGGATCAGGCTACTGCACTCCAGCCTGGTGATAGAGCAAGGCTCTGTCTAAAAAAAAAAAAAGGAAGTGATGGAGGGTAGTCCACACGAAGGATTACTCCCCCAGCTGGATCTTATGAGATGCATGCTATTGAGCCACCCTTTCTCAGAAGCCAGCTGTGAGAAGCTCAAGCCACAAGAAATCGATGTGTAGGTGCCTTCACCATAGCCCCGCTGAGCACGCTGCCGAGAGCCAGCATCATTGTTAGACATAAGATGAGCAGCCCTGGATGTCTAGCGCAGCTGAGCCTTCTGGTACCTCCAGCCCCAGCTGCCATTTGATTGGAACCATAGGAGGCAGTTTAAGGGAATGCTTTCTAACCTAGACAAGGTACAGAACCATGAGCTACATTAACCAATTGTTTCAAACCATTGCATTTGAATTTTGTCAGGCAGTAATAGATCCCTGAAACACTTGGCTACCAAATTTCCAGCTCTGCAAGAGCAATTAGGAAGACTAATTGAGGTAAGACCTGAAAGCAGTAGGAGCTGGAAGTTAAATTTGAGGGAAGTAACAGAGACCAGTAAAATCAAAAGAAGAAATCAAAACACAGCAGTAGGAGACCATTTAGCAGGAAGAGAGGGGAGAAGACTGCTAAACCCAGCACTACGCTCCTCACAATAAACATTACTAAATTATATCACTTAAGAATCATGTATTCATGACAACTTGAAGTTGGGAAGAAAGATTACATTGTCATCAGCGTATTATTGGAGAGCCCACAGAGGTATGGAATAGTTATTTTTAAAAACATTTGATTGTCAAAAATTAAACTGTGACATTGTCCCAGAGTTTAAGGAAGCAGGCTTTGATTTTTCTGTAAATTTATTAATGAAGACCACTTCAATTCCTCAACAGTCTTACGTTTGCAAGATATTCTTGCCTCATAACTCTTTCTGATGTCTGGATTTCTCAGTGCTGTTAGAGCTACAGAAACACATTCATTGATTCATTGATTTGTTCAGGGAAGATGCATTGATAATTGCTCACCCTGAGTTCCTTTTCTAGATGTCACCCACAGAAAGATGAATAAGACATGGTTCATGGCTCTGACACCATATCTTCCACTGGGGGAGGGATAAAGGAGAGACCAGGACTAACATTTATTGAGTTCCAACTGCTTATGCCAGGCACTATACTAGTTGCTTTGACACCTTTTACTAAATCCTAGCAATGCTATCTCCTGGACTGTATTCGTCCTATTTTCAGATGACAAAGCAGAGCTTCAGACTGGTATACAACTTCTGTGAGGACTCAAAATAAGTGAACCGGCTTGCACTCCTCATCAGTAGCATCTCCCCAGCCTCCAAACACCTTACATATACTATATGGGAAGCTGTAAGACGGAATGCCATCATCAACTTATTTTATGCATTTTGATCATTTTTAAGCTCTTATTAATAATCTGAGGGTCACAGCAGAGTCAGAAAAAAGCCTCCCCAGGATCATTTCTTCCATATTTGAACCAGTTCTCTTTTTCTTTTTCATGCGACTCTTTAATTTGATGACTCCTGAGGTTCCCCAGAGTGTTTGTCATTTTTACAACAGCCATTTTTCTTTGACTCAAGAAAAAAAAAATATTAAATCAATGTTTGCATTTGTGCACATTTCTTAAAGTGCTCCCAAATACGTTGATTCCCAATGAACTTAAGATTTTAATTCATTTTATCCCATTGCCGCTGCAGAAGGAGTCACATTTTTAAATGTGTGATGACATATGGCTGTTCATTATTTATACATTCTGTAGCAGACTATAAATTTTACTTTGGACATATATCGAGGCACTGAAACCACTTTGGTTGCAAACACATAAATCATGGTTACAGTTATTAGTCTAAATGTAACACCACCCGGGTTCTAGATCAAAACCTTTAAAATCTGTTGTAATTGATGTCTGCTGTATAACTTATGTCTGATTTTATTAAAGGTTCTCATTATTATTTATATATTTGGAGCATTACACTCCTGGCTGTGCTACTCCATCCAGAGTAAATTATTTTGAGGTGTAGGTCTGAAAGAGGATATGGAAGTGTGTCAGGGTGCCAGGGTGGGGAGGGGAAGGCTCTTTGTGAAATGTTAAAAAAAAAAAAAAAAAGTGGGAGAAGGAATGGGTGTTGTATTTCAGTGCGGTCTAATTCATGCGATGATTCAGTTAATTTACCTCCCAAACGCCTTGTCCTCTGTACCAATTGACATTCATTTGAGATAAATAAAACAGCCATGGAGTTGTGTCAGCTAAATTATAAATTAGCGAACGGGTAACCGAGTGAGCCGGATTCCCAGGGCTGCGGTTGGACCAGGGCTTTTCAAAGACCAGAAACGCTTAGATTGATCCATACATCACAGTGCCGAGATGCCTCAGCGAAATGGGGACTGAGGATTGATGGCACTTCACAGGCTCATTAGGAAGCCTCAGGTTGATGAGCCACTTGCCGAGCGTGACTGCAGAGTGCTGGCAGGCTGACCCAAGGGGACAGGCCATGTCAAAGCGATACCAAGGATGAAGAGCAAAGGCATCTTGCCATGGAGGAGAGAGAACACCGCCCCGGGAGACAGGAGGCCAGTGAAGAAGGAAGTGACAAGGCCGAATGGCAGAGACCTGAGCTTCAGAACCTCATAAACCAGAGTCCCCATCTCTGTTGGGCTGTTACCAGCCTTGTGGCCCCTCGGGAACTTCCCTAGCCAGTCAGAGCCTTGCTTTCCTCATCTGTAGCGAGAATGCCATTATAAGGATTTGCTATAAAGTTTTTTTTTCCTTAATTAATGGACTTTATTCTTAGAGCAATTTAAGTTTATAGAAAAATGGAGGAGAAAGTATGAAGTTCCCATATAATCCTCCCATACTGTCTTTCCTAGCATCTTGCATTTGTGTGGTGTATTTGATACAACTGACGAAACAATATCAATATCTTATTATTAACTAAGGTCCGCAGTTTGCATTAGGGTTTATTTTGTGTTGTATAGTTCTACAAATTTTTGCAAATCTATACTATCATGGATTGACCATTACCGTATTATGCAGAATAGATGCACTGCCCTAAAAATCCCCTGCGCTCTGTCTATTCATCTTTCTTTTCCTACTTCCAGATCCCTGGCAACCACTGATCTTTTCACTGTTTCTATAATTTGCCTTTGTTATGAAGTTTTGAGATAATACAGGTGAAGAGACTGAGTGTTCAGTAAACGGCTGAACTACAATAGGGTCAGTGCATGACATATGAATTTCAAACACCACATATTTAAAATGCAAATTTCAGATAGATGACCAACAACCTGAGAAGTTCTAAGAGGGGCAATGGCTATAGTATAATATATCCAAATGTGATTCCCCCAGATGCAAGCAATCAAAAGGTCTAGAAAGTCCAGCCAGCTCTCCTCCTGAGTATTTGGCTACTGTGGAGGTACATCCAGGCTGCTGTTATTCTTTAAGGCCCTCACTGAAGCATTCCATAGGGAACAAATCAGAAAGTCCAGTTGCTGTACCTGCACACCCCAATCCTGGAACAGGATAAGTCTCTAAAGCAGGATGGAGAGGAATCTTCCTTGCCTCACCACTAAGGCAAGAGCTGACTTCCCCACCCTGTTGCATCTGGTGGTCCTGGCATGGCTGCTATGCTCATACTCTTTAGGCTTTCTGCCCTATGAAAGGTGTGGGAACACAAAGAATACTTTTTGCAGTGATGTGAGAAGAGATTGGACAGGAAACTCATTCATCTGCCTTTAGGGTGGGAATAGGCAATAATTTTGTGCTGTTGTCCTCTCTGTTAGGCCTGTCTTTGGGTATCCAATGCATCCATTGTTATGAACAGTTCCCAGACACACCAACAGCATTCCTCCCCAAGCACCTCACTTTGTCTCAAGGTTCACTCCCATGCCACCAGAGTTTGTTCAGCCCTTAATCCGGGTGGCCAGGAATTGAGGAAGAATCGATGTCCCCGGATAATATCTTCCACCAATGAGCGATGGATGTTGACGGCTAATGTCTTGGCCTCCTGTCTTTAGAAGAGACAGTTCTGAGGCAAATCCTATAGTTTTTTGGAGAGTCCCCAGAAAGACTGAGCCCCAGCTCCTACAGTGGTACCCATGTGGAGGAAAAAAGCATCTTTTTCCTCTTTTCTCCCTTCTACCTCTCACTTTTGCTGCTGCTTCATTCTTGCCTCTAGGGACATTGTCTACAAAAATGACCAGCTGCAAGTCTTGTCTCAGGATCTGCTTTGAAAAGAACCCAAACCAGGTCAGTGCATACAAGCAAGTGGCAGAAGGTAAGATGATGTGGACACTGAAAATTTCATTCATTTAATGAATGAGATGGCGATTTCCAATGACAGTTACAGTCGTAGTTAACATTGCCAGGTTGTTTACTGAATGTTACATAATTGCACATGAATTATGTTATTTAATCCTCATACAACCATATGAAGTAGGAATTATTCTGATAACCATGTTACAGAAGAGAAAATTGTGGTTCAGAGATATTAAGTGATTTGTTCGACCTCAAATTCTTAACTAATACAGTGGTCAGGAGGCAAACTAAAACCATCTAACTCAAGGCTTACCTTTTAACTGTGACTGCGTACTTCCTGTTTAGCATTGGGTTTTAGGTGTGCACATGTATAATATAGAAGTTGTTAACAGATACATTTTTTAATAATGCTGATATCATGACTCCCATACAAATGTAAAATGAATATCTGCCAAAGATTTTTATTTATTTTGTCAATTAATAAAGGAGCCAATAAGATGTAACAATTAGCTCAAAGGAAACTTTAGAAATCTCATATTTTTAGAGGCAATCAAGGATATCAAAATGATCTTGAAATAGACCCAAATATGGCAGTGAAACTGGTCAGTGTCCAAAGGGTATAAATCAATTGCATTTCACAGGACACAATTCATTTGCTTTTCTTTGGATAAAGATCATCTGCATTTGTCTCAGTTTTCTGCCACTTAGAGAATTGTAAAAGAGGTCAAAGAGAGAGAAAGGCACACATAATCCAGGAGGGTACATGACACGGTTACCCAGTAATCTTCTTTGTTCAAATCAAAGTCTTCCATGATTTTTCTGGACAAAATACATGGTGGAATGAATCCAGGACTTTTACAATAACAATGGTAATGAAATATGACAGGGGTTGGCAAGTTTCTTTCCTAAACGGTCAAATAGTAAACATTTTCGGCGCAATGGGGGACACAGTCTGCCCTGCCACTATTCAGCTCTGCCTTTGAAGCACTAAAGGGGCCACAGACAATAGATAACCCAACAAGCATGGCTGGGTTCCAATATAACTCTATTTACAAAAACAGGTGGCTAGCCTGCAGGCTGTTGTCTGCCACCCCCAGAATGGAAGATCATGAGATATAAGAAAGCATTTGCCAAGAATACTTCCCAGGCAGGACACTTTGAATTAATTCACTGCATAGCTGCTGACTAGGGCTGCTGAAGGTTCCATGTGTCTAATAATTTATAAAACCAAAATCCAGTTACAAACTATGCCAGTAAGTTTCTTCACTATTTTAAAAAGTGTATTGGTTAACTAATTAATTGATGGACAAATAATTTATATTATTATATTATAATTCTTACAAAATTCTATATACTGTATTATAATTATTACTATAATTAGATATAATTATAATTGTATGTAATTCTATTATAATTATATTATTTGTGAGGTGTCATGTGATGTTTAGATGTAGAAAGATTAAATCAAGCTACTTAACATATCCAGGATGTCACCTCTTTATGGGTTTTTTTGGTGTGTGCTGAGAATATTTAAAATCTATTTTTAAAGCAATTTTGTGGCTGGGCGCAGTGGCTCATGCCTGTAATCCTAGCACTTCAGGAGGCCAAGGCAGGTGGATCACCTGAGGTCAGGAGTTCGAGACCAGCCTGGCCAACATGGGGAAATCCTGTCTCTACTAAAAATACAAAAATTAGCTGGGCACGGGGGGGGGGCACGCCTGCAGTCCCAGCTACTTGGAAAGCTGAGGCAGAAGAATTGCTTGAACCCTGGAGGTGGAGGTTGCAGTGAGCCGAGATCAGGCCAGTATACTCCAACCTCGGCAACAAAAGCAAAACTCCATCTCCAAAAAAAAAAAAAAAAAAAGCAATTTTGAAATATGCAATGCACTATTTTAAACTATGCCGTGCACTAGATCACCAAAACTCATGCATTCCATCTAAGCAAAATTGTGTACACTTTGACCAGCATTTCCTCTTTTTCCATCCCTCTGTTTCTATGAGATGGATTCTTTTTCCATTCCTCATATAAATGAGATAATGCAGCATTTGTCTTTCTATGCCTGGCTTATTTTACTAAGCACATTGTCCTTCAGATTCATCTATGTTGTCACAAATGAGAGAATTTTCTTCTTTGTCAAGGGTGTATACTATTCCGTTATGTACCACATTTTCTTATCCATTCATCCACTGATGGGCACAGGTTGCTTCCCTATACTGGCTATTGTAAATAGTACTGTAATAAATATGGGACTGCAGATCTCTCTTCAACAGACTGATTTTAGTTCCTTTGGGTGTATACTCAGACGTGGGATTGCTGGATCATAGGGTAGTTCTGTTTCTGGTTTTTTGAGGCTCCTCCATACTGTTTTTCATAATGGCTGTACTAATTTACATTCCCACTAACCGTGTATCAGAGTTCATTGAGCTTCTTTACTGTTGAAAAAGTACAAGCAGCTTAGATCTCATCCCATCCACATACAGATGAAGGATATGAGACCTAAGATGGGGGAATGTACTTGTTAAAGATTACAGAGAACATGTCACTGGTTACCTTAGAAACCAATCAATGTGCTACAAACTAGCATCATAAATTATGTAGATGGTTCTAATTCATATATATGTTATCTCTCTATATAAATAAATACAGACACGTTATTTATATAAATATATATGTATGTGAAAATTATGACCATTATAATTTCTTTTGAGAAGATCCATTAGAATTTTTTAGCAACGTAATCTTTTTTAATTTTTATTTATTTTTATTTATGGAGACAAAGTCTTGCTCTGTCACCCAGGCTAAAGTGCAGTGGTGTGGTATCAGCTCACTGCAACCTCTGTTTCCTAGGTTCAAGCCGTTCTTGTGCCTCAGCCTCTCAAGTACCTGAGATTACAGGCATGTGCCACCACACCTGGCTAATTTTTTGTATTTTTAGTAGAGACAGGGTTTCACCATGCTGTCCAGGCTGGTCTCAAACTTCTGATCTCAGGTAATCTGTCTGCCTCATCCTCCCAAAATGCTAGGATTACAGGCATGAGCCACCTTGCCCGTCTAGCAACTTAGTTCTTTGCCGGGAACATGTGAAATGTATTCACACATCAATTTATCAGTTCGGAACATCTGTTGACCAATGATGCTAGAGAGGACCCCACAGAGATACTCAGGACAGACCCTGCCCTTAGGGAGCCCGGTCTGCTGTGGGAAGGGGAGACTCTCAAATGTACAATAGAGCACAGCATCTTCAGTGCCAGACACAGGTAAACTGAGGCACGATAGGAACATGGCGAAGAGGAATTTTCAAAGAGGCCAAAAAGGATGTTAAGAATGTTTTTCTAGAGGAAGTAGCATATGAATTGGTGTTTAAAATCTGCATAAGGAAATGGATATGAAAATATATGATTATCTCCCTTTGATTAAATACATTGATCTTCTAAAAACAAGTTTTACCATAAAACAAATAGGGTGTCCTTAATAGTTGTTGATTATTGTTGTTAGAGATGACGCTTAAGAATGTATCTTTAATAACAAAATTTATCAACAGGCTGGGCATGGTGGCTCATGCCTACAATTGCAGTACTTTGGGAGGCTGAAGTAGGTGGTCACTTGAGGTCAGGAGTTTAAGACCAGCCTGACCAACATGGCGAATCCTTATCTCTACTAAAAATACAAAAATTATCCAGGTGTGATGGTAGATGCCTGTAATCCCAGCTACCTGGGAGGCTGAGGCAGAAGAACTGCTTGAACTGGGAGGTGGAAGTTGCAGTGAGTTGAGATGGCACCACTGCACTCAAGACAGAGCAAGACTCAGTCTCATATACACGCGCGCGCGTGCGCGCGCGCACACACATACACACACACACACACACACACACACACGCATAAACAGGAGTTGGTGGTGCGGATTTAGGGGATGCATTTTGCATTTCAGTACCCCCTGCATGGCTCCAAAGTATTACTAGGAAATTAGGATTCATGCCCTGGGCTTCTAGAAAGACAGAGGCATGGAGGAATCCGAGTGCCTCATATTGGGAGACCAGGATGCTTTGACAAATTGTTCTTATCTGGTGATTGGTGAGAGAGGGAAGCCTCCTTATTCCCCAGGTTAGGCAGAAACTCTAGGCAAGCCCGGAAATCACTCTTTGCTGCAGGCGCAATGGACCTCACAACCTTATTAAGTGACCCTGGTGTTCTGACTCAGGATAACATGACTGTGAGTCAAAAGGCCTTGGGGACTTCAAATTATAAAACAAAATATTTTTCTCATGACACAGTGGCTCCTTGTAGACAGTCACTTCTCCTGCGCTGACCTCACCTGCTAATTTTTGCATTTTTAGTAGAGATGAGGTTTCACCATGTTGCCCAGGGTAGTCTTAAACTCCTGACCTCAAGTGATCTGCCCACCTCAGCCTTACAGAGCAGTTTAAACTGTGAACATCCACTTTTAATCTCAGTCTCACCTTCTTTGTCCCTCATGCCATTATACACCCATCATGGCAAAGCTCAGCTTTCTCTTAGGATTACCCGTCCTTGCCCGCCTCTGGTTTTTTGCTGACCTGTCTTTTATGATACAAGTCTTTGAGTACTTGAGTGAATCATGCTTTGGATAACTTGGTGGAGGATGTCAGTCCTTTCCTGAAAATAATACCTGTGAAGGCTTGCCTAACAACATAGACGCATGCATGGTACTTGAAAGAAGTAAAGTTGTGTATCACAAGTGCAGGAAATGTTCTGCACGTGTTGAGGAAAATTTAAAAAAAAAAAGGAAAAACGCACCTTTGTAACACAAGTAGTTCTATGGAAATTGAGCCTCTGGGTTGCTCACTGCTCTTTACTTTTTCTAAAACTTAATTTATGATATCAATTTTATAATTTAAAAACAAAAATTTATTTCACCATTTTTTTCTGTATTCACTACACAGCTGTGTGTACTTTATTTACTTTTACTTTTTTTAAAAATTAAAAATGTTGTGGGTACGTAATAGGTTTATTAGTCAATTTTCATACTCCTGTGAAGAAATACCTGAGACTGGGTAATTTATAAAGAAAAAGAGACATAACAGACTCACAGCTCCACATGGCTGGGGAGGCCTCAGAATCATGGCAGAAGGTGAGGGAGGAGCAAAGGCATGTCTTACATGGTGGCAGCCAAGAGAGCATCTGCAGGGGAACTTATAAACCCTTTATAAAACCATCAGATCTCGTGAGACTTACTGTCACAAGAACAGCATGGGAAAGACCCGCCCCCATGTTTCAGTTACCTCCCTCCACCTTTCTCCCAGGACACGTGGAGATGATGGGAGCTACAATTCAAGGTGAGATTTGGTCAGGGACACAGCCAAACCATATCAGCAGGTTTATACATTTACAGGGTACACGGGATGTTTTGATAAATGTATGCAATGTGAACATTGCCTGTTCTAACTTATTTGTGGGATCTAAAAATCAAAACAATTGAACATAAGTTCAACACAGTGTAGGCAGATTGTTACCAGAAACTTGAAAGTATACTGTCTTATTTAAGTCCATGCTCAAACACCATTCCTTCTAGAGCAAACCTATTAAAACAATTCAGATTCTCTTGAACCTCTGTTGGCTTTTATACCTACTTTCCTAATTCCTTGATTCTGTAATTATCTGCTGGTTACTTATTATTTTCTTGTGAATGGAACAAATTAGTTAACAAACTAAACCCTTCTCTCCCAAATCCCTGCCCTCAAGGAATTTTCATTCTGATGGGAGAGAGAGCCAAATACAGTACATAAGTAAAATACAGAGTTTGACCTTTGCTTATAAATACTGCCATGTATATCTGCCTCTTGCTCTACATCACTAACTTATATGAGGGCTTATTTAATTTCACTCCCAGGGCACCTGGAACAATGATTAACATACATTAAGTGTTCAATCAATTTTTGCTGCATTAGAAAGAAGCCTCAAAAATTTTATCTGCCTACTCCCCCTTCAAGATACTACTCCGATCGAGAAAAACTGCAACAGAAATTACAACAACAGTCATCATTTTGGCTACAAGTGCTCCTAGCAGGAGACTCAACTGATCCTCTCCTGTCACAGTGGGTACTAGGCTTGGCAACACAAAAGGAAATCCCGGCCGGGTTACCTGAGTTCAGAAGTTCAAGACCAACCTGACCAACATGGTGAAACCTGGTCTTTACTAAAAATACAAAAATTAGCTGGGAATGGGGTGGTGCCTGCCTCTAATCCCAACTACTTAGGAGGCTGAGGCAGGAAATCACTTGAACCTGGGAGGTGGAGGTGGCAGTGAGCTAAGATCGTGCCACTGCACTCCAGCCTGGTGACAGAGTGAGACTTCATCAAAACAATTTTAAAAAAAGAAAGAAAAGGAAGGAAGAAAGAAAGGAAGGAAGGAAAGGAAGGAAAAGGAAGGAAGGAAATGAAGGAAAAGGAAGGAAAGATAGAAGGAAGGAAGGAAGGGAGGAAGGAAGGAAGAAAAAGGAAGGAAGGAGGGAAAAGGAAGGGAGGGAGGGAAGGAGAGAGGGAGGAAAAGAAAGGAAGGAAGGAAATTCAGTGGTCCTCTTCCCAGTTCTCTGCTTCCAAACACACCCAGGGCAAAAGGAAAATGCAAAGCCCCTGTTTCCAGATGTTTTTATTTTCTTTCATTTCTTTAGACCCCGTTAATCTCTTTGCAAACTCCATGGATACAGAACAAAGCTCTTTGGCCTTTATGCCACAGAGCTGAGGATTCATTATGAAATACCACAAGGGAGACATTTGCAGTTTTGGAGGCAGAGGGAAAATGTGTCCACATGGAGGCAGGCCTGGAATAAGTTCTTCTTCGCCTTCTTGAGAATACCCATAGAAGTGTATTTGCAATCGTAATGCACAATTGGATTTTCTCCCTGGGTGCCAGTGCCCCTCCGTAGTAAGAATCAACCGCTATCCTGCGTGCTTTCTCATTTATTTGTCGTTGTTTCATTCTCCTTGTGTTTTGCACTGTGGGCTGATCTGTCAACCAGATAGTGTTATACCACAGAGGCTTTTGCTTCCTTTCCTGCTGGAACTACATTTATTCACTGGGGTTATCATGGTGCACTCTACATACCTTGAGAAAAGGAGATAGCAATGTTGCAAGAACAATTGTAAATCAGGAAAAAAAAATAATTTTATTCTCCAAGGGAAACTGCTTTGTAAAAACACAGCATCTTGTATAATTGGGGACACAGTGATCACTTCATCTTTATCTCTGAAGCCTCTCTGACAAGAGTGATTTTTATATGGAGAAAGCGAGGATTTCCTTTTTAAATTGCCTTTAAAATGGTGAGCTTCTTGAAAATCGTCTCCCCATTGAGGAATGTGAGCTTGCATTCATTTTAGACTGGGGTTTTACTGCTTCAGAAAGCCCTTTTAATAAGAAAGGGGATGAAGAAAAAGACAATTAAAAAAAGGGAAGAAAAAGGAGAAAAGAAAGGAAAAAGGAAAATGGAGGAGAAGGATGTACAGAGGGAAGGAAAGACAGAGGGAAGGAAAGACAGAGGGAAGGAAAGACAGAGGGAAGGAAATCTTGAGGAGGCAAGTATCTTTAATTCCATAGTATCACTTCTCCTACAGAAGTAATAGTAACCAAACCATTTGCTTTTGTACTTCATAATCAAGAAAGCAAACTTTTCCTATGCTGGTGGTTCTAAGTCTGAAATAATTACATTAAAAGAAGTCTCGGCCAGGTGTCGTGGCTCACGCCTGTAATCCTAGCACTTTGGGAGGCTGAGGCAGGGGGATAACAAGGTCAGAAGATCGAGACCATCCTGGCTAACATGGTGAAACCCCATCTCTACTAAAAATACAAAAAATTAGCTGGGTGTGGTGGTGCATGCCTGTAGTCTGAGCTACTTGGGAGGCTGAGGCAGTAGAATCGCTTGAGCCTGGGAGGTGGAAGGTGCAGTGAGCTGAGATCGCACCACTGCACTCCAGCCTGGCCAACAGAGCAAGACTCAGTCTCACACACACACAAAAAGAAAAGAAGCCTCTAGTTATTGCCATAATTTTCACTAAACCCCCAGGAAATTCCCAACTGAAAACTATTAAGGATTAAATTTATTTGTGTTTGAAAATCAGAATTGACCAGTGTTGCAGCTACGTGATGGAGTTGAGAGTCGTAGTGTCAACCAAGACTGGGCTGTCAACTCCTGAAAAGTTGAATGTAATTAAAGAGTCCAAAAGCTAACTCTAAGAAGGTAAACCCCCTCATATAATAATAGACAAAATATCAATATATGTATAGGCATCGCTATAGATGTATAGGTATTTGAATTTATAGAAATACAGCAAAAAGCAGCACTACCATTGAAAATATAGATATCAGGCTCAAGATGGATCCTTATTTCAAGAAAAAAAATCACAAGCAAATAAATGTGCATCTCATGTGTTATTCGGTCAGCATATATTACTTAGCATTTCCTATTTGAAAGGCATTGTTGGAGGTACCAGGGATACCGTGATGAGCAAAGGACTCTCTGAGGTTGTCTTCCAGAAAAAAGAGGAACAAAAGTGAAAATCAATTAAACACACATGTCAAAAGATAATTTTAGAGGTTGGTATTAAGAGAACAACAAAGTGAAGTAATGGGATGAAGAGGTTGGGCAATTTTGAAAATAGCTCCACAGCAATGCCTCTCAGAGAGGGTGACTTGTGAGCCCAGGTCTGAAGAATGGGAAGGAAAAATCTGTAGAAGAATCAAAGGTCTTGGATGCATCTGCAGAACAAAAACAGTCAGGAAAAGGCTCTGAGGCTGATATGTTGCATTCAGTAAAGAAAAGGAGGCTATGATGGCTCAAGGAAGTGAACAAAGAGAAGGAGATTAGAAGATGTAGGGGATGAGGCTCAGGGAGGCAGATGGAGCTTCTTCAAAGCTGTGCAAACCTAGAAAATAAGTTGTAATTTTATTCCAAGTATCTAGACACTGACTCATAAACATTGAGGTGACAAGTGCACAGTTGGTCTAGGAGAAAAGAATTACAGGTCACCAGGAGACAGGAGAAACACTTTCTCTTTCCTCCCTGTATGATTTTATTTTGTTGGTGTTTTGTTTGTGTTTTTAAAACAGTCTCGCTGTGTTGCCCAGCTGGAGTGCAGTGGCATGATCTCAGCTCATTGCAACCTCCACCTCCCAGTTCAAGTAAACCTCCTGCTTCAGCCTCCTGTGTAGGTGAGATTATAGGTGTGCACCACCATGTCTGGCTAATTTTTGTATTTTTAGTAGAGACAGGGTTTCACCATGTTGACCAGGCTGGTCTCGAACTTCTGACCTCAGGTGATCCACCCACCTTGGCCTCCCAAAGTGCTGGGATTACAGGCATGAGCCACCATGCCTGGCCCCTCCCTGTATGATTTTAAAAAGTCACAGTCCCTTTCAGGTTTCAAGTACTCACATTTGCCAAGTGGAAAAATCAAACATGATCATGAGATGTACTTCATAGGGATGCTTCACTCTTGCTTCCATGAGATAATGCAACCAGCACATGCTCAGCTTGGACCTAGCCTCCAGACACATAAATTTTGCTTTATTTAACTATGGAACCAGCATAGCCTGACCTATCTACTGGATAGGAGAGGACTTTGGGCTTGCCATGAAACATGAGAAGAAGCTGCTTAAACTCAAATCCTAACCATAGAGTTGCCCCCTGAGCATGAACCTTGCTGTAAGGTCTGTAGCACAGATTCTGCAAGGCAGAGTTAGAGAGTTATCTGTATAACTATTAGTTTGCTGTTTGCTACAGAATACTCCTCCTGCTGATCTGACAACTTTCATCTGAGGGGGCACAGAAATCACCACTGTAGAATACATCCTTCTCATAGGGCCATGGCTTAGGCAGGACTTCCTAATGACTCCTTCACAAGCCAACCCTGGGTCGCATCACAGTTTGATGTCACTGAGGTTGGGATGACAGGGGGAGGATGGAGCCATTTCCTTTGGACCCCTGTCACTGCAGTCAAACAGCATAATTGAAAGTGTTCTCCTTCCCTGAACAGTGAGTCAGCTAGCATTCAAGAAGGGAAAATGGCTTCTGGTTCTCAATCATTTCTGTAGATAGATTTGAAACACAAATACCACGGGGGCAGTTCTCACTGTTGCTCATGATAGGCATTTCCAGGAGCCCTGTGGTCAGGGCCAAATTTCTGCACAGAAGCATCATTTTAGATGAAGCTCAGAAATGTGAAAAAGAACACACATGCCAGGTATATGTGAGCATCAGATATTCTTTGAAAAAGTGGCGGGGAGAGGTAAAGTAGAAAGAAGACCAAAATATGAGGTCTCAGACCAGCGTCCTCACCTTGGCTGTGGCATCACATCATCCTGTGGTTTTGGATTTAACATACCTGAGCTTCAATATCCTTATCTAATAAGTGGTTCTACCATTGACCTCCTTCAGCCACACAAGGGATGTTTCAAGAGTCAGGAGAGACAACGTACGTACAAATATTTCCTGATTATTAAAATATCCTGTAAAAATGAACACTATGAATATCAAGCTTCATTGTGGTTCAAGTGCACAGAAAACACAGTCACATATACAAATGCATGAGGTTATGAACCACTTCTAAGTGAGGATGCATTCTGAAAGTCATGGCTCTTCTCTTGATTACAACAATAATAGCAAGGTTTGATCATTTAAGTTTCTTACTAGAGAACTCTTTGGTTAGGTTAAGGAATCATTCAAAGGTGAGGCAAACTGGGGGAAGAATGAGGAGTTCACATTTATAGTCAGATTGTGAGATTGGGGCAATTAGCTTTTGAAGAGCTAAGGAGATGTAAACAATTCCCATATGGTTCAGCTCCTTGTCTCCACCCAAATCTCACCTACAATTGTGATTCCCGTAAGCCCCACGTGTTAAGGGTGGGACCAGGTGGAGGTAAGTGGATCATGGGGGTGGTTTCTCCCATGCTGTTCTTGTGACAGTGAGTGAGTCTCACATGATCTGATGGTTTTACAAGCATCTGGCATTCCCCCTGCTTTCACTCACTCTGGTCCGCTGCCCTGTGAAGGTATCTGCTTCTCCTTTGCCTTCTGCCAAGATTGTAAGTTCCCTGAGCCCTCCCCAGCCATGTGGAACTATGAGTCAATTAAACCTCTTCCCTTTATAAATACCCAGTCCCAGGTATTTCTTCCGAGTAGTGTGAGAATGGACTAATACAACTTCCAAAACCACATGTCCTCTTCAGCGGCTCCTGTATGTACCACTTGCTATGGAACCCCAGTCATAGGCCACCATCTTCTCTTGAAAGGTCTGTTTTGTCTTCTACAAATGTCTTTGGAGAAGGGATCTTGTTTCTTGATTTTACAAGTACCTAAGGATAGTAAAAGGGACTGAGAACAAGTAAAGAACGTGAGAAGGAAACACGGGGTAAAATCTGGATGATCCAACATGTCTACCTATTTTCCACATTTTTAGTAAATGCACACCGTGCAGGGAAGATGGAATAATTGTGGGTGGGGGGTGTTGAAATAGAATACTCCAATCAGAGTGAAATTAAGAAATCACTCTCATTTTCCTGTTTCTCACTTCTTTTCTCCCAAACATGAAATGTTGTGAGGCAAACGTTATTTTAATAGTCAGTGTTCTCTAAAGGAACAGAATTACTATGATAGACATGTATCTGAAATGGAGTTTATTAAGGAGTATTGACTCACGCAGTCACCACGTGAAGTCCCACATAGGCTGTCTGCAAGCTGAGGAGCAAGGAAGCCAGTCCAAGTCCCCAAACCTCAAAAGCAGGGAAGCCAGCAGTGCAGCCTTCAGTCTGTAGTTGAAGGCCCGAGAACTCCTGGCAAACCACTGGTGCAAGCCCGAGAGTCCAAAACCCAAAGCATCTGTAGTCCAATGTTTGAGGGCAAGAAGCATCCAGCACAAGAGAGAAATGAAGGCTGGAAGACTCAGGCCAGTCTAATCCTTCCCTGTTCCTCTGTCTGCTTTCATCCTAGCCACATTGGCTGCTCACTAAATGGTGCCCACCCAGATTGAGGGTGGGCCTGCCTCTCCCAGTCCACTGACTCAAATACTAACGTTTGGTCACATCCTCACAGATACATCCAGGAACAATACTTTGCATCCTTCAATCCAATCAAGTTGACACTCAATATTAATCACCACAGGAATACATGGTGGGGATTACAGGATAGGGTGATGGGGTTGTGTGTTTCCTGAGTCAACACCTCAAAGCTCAATGGGCTGCTTCTAGGATACATTTTTTTTTAATTGAAAAGGTGACTTGTTAGATACCTCCAAACTGATTCAGTATCTTTGGCAGTAAGGCCTTGGAATCTGCATTTTTCAAAAGTACTGTCGTGATTTGTATGCACAAACATCCTGGAAACTCCAGTTTGCCCTTCCCTCTTTCTCCCATAGAGCACTTGAGTGGTTTCCGTTTGTCCTAGGTTTAGATTTTCCAGTGGAGAGGATGTCATTGGCGTAGTCCTCATTGTGGCCTTGAACATAGTTTTTGTTATGTGAAGTTTTCAAGGTTGACCCCACTACAGGCCATTTTATTTATGGTTTTTCAGATCTGAGGTCATAAGATGTCCAATCTGTTTTACTAGGCTAGTGGGAGCCATATAGAACTTTCCGTGCTGCATACCACATCTTTCTTGATGAAAGTGTACAGGTAGAAATAACCTGGAATGGAGCTGCAGACATAGTCGACTCCTGTGCTGTCCAACATGAAAACCAGCAGCCCCAAGTGCACTCGAAATGTGGCTGGTTCACGTTGGAATCAGCAGGAATCGTAAAATGCAGGCTGGATTTCAGGCAGTGCCAAAAAAAAAAAGAGCGTAAAATATCTCATTAATAATTTTTATATTAAAATAATACTGTGAATATATTGGGTTCAATAAAATATATTACTGAGATTAATTTTAACTTTTTCTTTTTTTTAGTGGGGCTACTGGAAAACTTAAAATTACACACATTTCACATTGTACGTCCATTACGAGTGCTGGGTTAGTTTCTCCTACAGATACAGAATATTTAAAACCATAATACTAAGTGATAAAAATGGGATCTAAATTCATATATTTTGTAAAACTTCAATTTATCTCTCTCTCTCTTTCACACACACACACACACACACACACACACACACACACCAGATACAGTATTAAAAATTACACACATACAGTATTAAAAATTAGCGTCCAAAATTAATACCCTTCAAAAAGTTCTTTAAGCCTTCCATTTAACCAGGACCATGTGTTAAGTTTAGGATGCAGTGGCTTCCATGCTGTAATCAAGGACATCTCATTTGTATGCCTCAGGGAAATGACACAGGACTTGCATGACACTCATGGCTATGAATTACAGAACAGAGACTATTAACTCCAAAGGTGCTAAAAGCCTGCTTTGAATTTAAGTCAACACTGGAGAATAAGCTATTTATTTGCTTTATAAAACTATCAAACATTCTAATTCAAACCTCATGTGTAAAATATGGCCTGGTACCACACAGCCTTCATATACTCCAGAAGAAGATACAGAGGGTCTGAGAAACTGGGCTGTTTATGTAAACCAAATTCCCCAGCCCAACACAGAAGTCAGAAGGAGAGATTCAGTTTTAAGTAAATACAAGCATTGAAACAGTAGCTGTGCTACTGCCCCAAGCCCCAGGCATTGGTGAGATTCCGAATATTCCTTCCTTCTCTGCCCCTTGGTTGTGTTTGTTCCCTTTGAAGAATAATTAAGATTTAATGGCATATTCTCACAGTTTTTTGTCTGCCTGCTTTCTGACTGCCTACTGTGCAGAATGCTCGCGTTTGATCCCGGTCATTGCAAGAACTGTACAGTAATTGCCTGTCTGGTGACTCATTAATGGAGGTCCCCAGAGAGCCAGAACGCTGCTCGTTTGAAGTTCATCTTGTTTACTGTTGGCCCTTCTGGTTTAATCTGTATCATCAGAGAGTCTTGCTCAATTATTGCTGCTCAATCTCTTCTCATTGGGACACAGGCACTGGGTAAACACATTGTTTTTTCTTTTGCTGCTTCTTCTCTTTCATTTTTTTTTCTTTTTAAAAATACGTCTTCTTGTCTTACTCACATGGGTCCACCTCAGTAAAGCATGTTGTTATCTTGTGCCAGGGAATCTGTTGACCACCTGTGAAGCAGTTCTTCAGACCTTCCCCAAAAGACAGCAGTTTGGAGGGCAACCAATCAGATGGAATGGTTCTCCCCTCCATTTCAGGACAAAATGACTTCTGCTCATCCTCTAGGATCTGAATGAGAGGGTACTTTCTCCAGGAGACCTATTAGACACTGCAGACCCAGCTCTGGCTGGTTTACTTGCCTGTTCCCTCAGTGTTTTTATTATTATAACACTTCTCACTATTAACTTTGGTCATTTGTGAAATTTTTGGGCCTCTAAACATGGGAGCCCTAAACAGCTCAATGTTACATCTTTATTTCTCAAACCTCCGTGTTAAGAAGCCTTCCAAGAGCATGGTTAAGATGTGTTTGCAGAATTAAGTGGACGCTCCCTAGGTCATGCTAAAGTTGCTCTGTCCTTTCCAAGAAAGGAAAAATTCCTCACTAGCTACCAGAGTTCCACGCCATTCCTTCCTTAACTCTTATTGTCGGGAAATACAGATTAGAAGAAATTTCTAAAATAGGAATTTGGATGTCATTGTGATAGCGGACCCTGTTGCTGTTAGGATTAGCACAGACCAAAGTTAGGGGTCAGGAGCTACGTAAGGGCTTAGAGGCTTAGAAGTTCCTGACAATTCAGGAACTTAGAAGTTAAGAGTCAGGAGCTACGTAAGGACTTCAGAGGCATCCTGAACGGGATGCTTCTGAAGGCTTTCAGCAGCTTAGTTGGGGATAGCAACTCCAGTTGACCCAACAGCACTTTTTTTTTTTGAGACGGAGTTTCGCTCATTACCCAGGCTGGAGTGCAATGGCACGATCTTGGCTCACCGCAACCTCCGCCTCCTGGGTTCAGGCAATTCTCCTGCCTCACCCTCCCGAGTAGCTGGGACTACAGGTGTGTGCCACCATGCCCAGTTAATTTTTTTTGTATTTTTAGTAGAGACGGGGTTTCACCATGTTGACCAGGACGGTCTCGATCTCTTGACCTCGTGATCCTCCTGCCTTGGCCTCCCAAAGTGCTGGGATTATAGGCATGAGCCACCGCGCCTGGCCAGCACTTTTTAAAATTAGACCAAAGCAGAGCATCTCAGAATTGTTCCTGTGATTAATATCTGAGCATTGGGAGTGAGAAACACGCTTCCACATGGAGATACATGATTAAAGATGAATAGACACAAGAGATGAACAAAAAGACACACTGTTGTTAATAAGGTTGAAGATCCTGAATCCAACTTAAACTCTAGAGTTAACCATTATATGAAAAAGTATTTTTTCTTTAGTTGATTTTATCTATTTCCAAAATAATTATAATGTGTGGAATTACATATAACATGAATAGCACTGCAGTCCTGATGTAAACATGTTTTGTACATTTGGATAATCTTGAATTGGAAAACTTGTACCAGCAATATATTTCAAGTTCAACTGAAAATAATTATTTCAATCATACTTCCATTCGGTCAGCAGTAGGAAGTTCCTTTCCTAAGTCAGGCAGTGTGGTAAAAGCATTTTTCAAGTAGTCATTGATTTAACCTCATAACAATGTCACATGACTTAATGACTTTTGTTACTATTTTTAGTCTTTATTTAAGGAGAGAGAAACCAAGGTTAAGAGAGGCAAAACAGTATTTGTCAATGTTGCGAATGAAATTCACATGTAGTTTTCTCTGTCTGCAAAACTCTTCAAGATTATGAGACATTTGTAACAATAATAATAAAATTACCTGTATTTTATTGTTTACTATGTAGAATGAGTAAGTAACCATGCTTAAAGTTAAGGTTTATAAGATAATTAATATAAAATATCACGTTATACTTTTTTTTTAGATTATTTCATTATCCTCATAATCTTTTCAGGTGTGTGGGAATTAATTTTGCCATTTTACCAATAGGGCCAGAGACTGATTCCCCACCTGTAAATTTAAATGTTTGTCCGAGGTCCCATAGCAGATGAGTGGCAAAATTCATGTGTGAACTCACTTCTCACTCTAGTTCATCCAAGGTGAAACTTTATCCTTAGGTAAACTCATTTTCAATACTTGAGCAACTTCTCTCAGGAATACTCACATCACCAAGAACCCCAAGTCCAATTTAGAAAACCTTATTAGTCTAATAAGACTTCAGTTCCATCAGCATAATTGGCAGGCACCTCAATCGCAGACAGTCTAATTATTCTATACTGGATTCCTCATTACTGGGCTTGGAGGGGAGGCAAACTGCAGAGAGAGAAGGAAATACTTGTCAGAAGGTGCAGTTGTAGCCTGAGACCTCCCTGCAAGGCCAAACCGTGTTGCCTAAGACCTTGGGGGTATTGGAAATCTGGAAGAGGACATTGCACCGTTAGCCTTCTACGTTTGTGTTGTTCGGGGGCAAAACAGCCAAAAGTTAATATCCAAATTGCATTACAAGAGTTAAGACTTTGAGAGAACCTCCACAGCAAGGAAAACCTCAGAACTCAGTTGCATGCTTAGCCTTAAATTACTTTGTTTCTTCTAGAAATGTAGAGTGTAAAATTAGCTTTTCTTTAGAACTAAAAACAACTATAACAAATGTACAGTTGACGCCCTATGGTTTTTAGACATCAAATAGTCTTCTTTTGGGGGAGGTAAAATATTACCCTTGCTTTCTTTCCTTCTCTCTCTCTCTTTCTTTCTTTCTTTTCTTTTTTTTTTTTTTTTTTTTTTTTGAGACAGACTCTTGCTCTGTTGCCCAGGTAGGAGTACAGTGGTGCAGTCTCAACTCACTGCAACCTCTGCCTCCCCATTTGAAGTGATTCTCCTGCCTCAGCCTCCTAAGTAGCTGGGACTACACGCATGAGCCACCATGCCCGGCTGATTTTTGTATTTTTAGTAGAGACAGGGTTTCACCATTTTGGCTAGGCTGGTCTCGCAACTCCTAACCTCAGGTAACCCACCTGCCTCGGCCTCCCAAAGTGCTGGGATTACAGGCGTGAGCCACCACGCCTGGCTTCTAGCTTTCTTTTCTACCATCAAAACTAAGACGGCATTTTCAATGGCTTCCGTAGAATAAAATCCTAGAAATAAAAAGGATAACTCCCAGGCTCTGTGCATCTTTAAAGCATTGGACACATGTTGCTAAATTATCTACCATAATCGTTCATTACTATTAGTTGGGTAGAAAATTAAAAAAAAAAAAACCCTAGGTTTAAATTCTGCCTGTTACATTTACTTGCTGTTTGACCCTGAACAAGTCATTGAAAGACTAAACTTTTGCAGAATGCTGATTAAAAAATAATAGTGGTAACAATACTAATATTGCCTAAGATGGTCATGGTGAAGGTTGAATAAACGATGCTAAGGGCTGGGTAAATGTTGCTGTCGGTGTACATGTAACAAGTTCCAGTAACACATTGCAGTATGTGCTCTAACACTGAAACCCTCAGGGTCCTTGAGAGCCAGTGGGAGGACCAGATAAACAAGACTTGAATATCAAGGTAGGCTTTCTGAAGGAGGTGACATCGTAACAGAATGGGTTCCAATTTACTTTTGCCGCTTGCCACATTTCATGGAATCCTAAGACTCAAATCATGGTTTTGCAGCCCACATTCTGTGTCAGTCAGACTCCTGCCTCCTTAGAGGAACTGTTCAAACAGTGCCCTAGCTCTAAGAAGATATCGGCTATCAGAAAACAATAAATTTTATTGTTTCACGTTACACCAACAAACACCAAGTCAAACCTTTTTATGTGTTTTCTGTTTTGACCTTTACCACATCAAGCTATCCCCATTTTACAAGCTGTTGTAATTTTTAAAATTAATTTATTTTTAATTGACAAATAGTAATTGTATATATTTATGGGATACAATATGATGTTTTGATCTGTGTGTACATTGCAGAAAGATTCAGTCAAGCTAAATCACATACCTGTCACCTCACTGTCTTACCATTTTTTGGTGGTGAGGATTTTAAAAATCTATTCTTTTAGCAACTTTGGATTGTACAGTACATCGTTATTAACTATGATCACTGTGCAGTATAATCGTTTTCCAGTTTTCTTTTTTTTTTCTTTTTTTTTTTTTTTAGTTGGAGTCTCACTCTGTCACCAGGCTAGAGTGCAGTGGCACAATCTTGGCTCACTGCAACCTCCACCTCCAGGGTTCAAGAGATTCCCCTGCCTCAGTCCCCCAACTAGCTAGGACTACAGGCATGTGGCACGATACCCAGCTAATTTTTGTGTTTTTAGTAGAGACTGGTTTCACCATGTTGGCCAGGATGATCTCACTCTCTTGATCTTGTGATCCACCCGACTCGGCCTCCCAAAGTGCGTCTAGTTGTTTTCTAAAACTTCCCGCCTGGCTAATTGAAACTCTGTGCCCCTTGAGAAATGTCTTCCTTTTCCCAGTCCCTCCTCCTCTCCACCTAGCCTCTGATATCCGTCTTTCTCCTCTCTGTGTCTGTGGAATCTACTTTCTTAGATTCCACATATAAATCATTTCATAATTTAAAAACAAAACCTTTAAACGAGAAGATGTCACCACAGCATGAACAGAAGCCCAATTCAGGAGTAAAAGCCACTTAATTGTGTTTACATGTCCAAGAGGGCTATTATGTCCCTGTTTTCTCTAAATAAAGCTTCTAAAGGAATTTTCTTTAAAAGCGCCATTATGAACTCAACTCAACTTTACAAACACATGCACCCTGGGGATTCTACGAAGACCACATTATTCCACTTCATTTCTACTCACAACTCGTTATATCAACGAGCCAGTAGGTGTAATTGTTCCACATATGAACATTTTCAAGGAAATCAATATTGGCTGATGGACTAATCTCTCAATTTGTCTTACTTCATTCTTAAAAAAAAAAAAAAGGAGAATGAAATCTACTCATTTTTGGACATGCACATGTTCCAGAAGATCCATAATAGACTAGACACACGGCTTCAATGTTCTTTCATGTCGTTCGCTGGTGATCCTCTAACAATTGTAATAATATATATCTGACCTGTACAATATTTCCAAAATTAACAAGAAGCAGTTTGAGATTATTGGGAAAGAGTTGTGTTTCAAGTCGGGAAAGCTGGATTCTAATTACTCTTGACACTGGAATCCAAAGTAAGTCATATGCCCTCTCTCAGTTGTTTCTTTTTGTTTTAAAAAAAAAGTGTATTAAGGGGTTCAATTGGCTATAACAAAAAAGAAGGAAGGAAAATAAAGGAGGGAGGGATGGAGGGAGGGAGGGAAGAAAGGAAGGAAGGAAGGATGGATGGATGGATGGATGGATGGATGGATAAATGGTTCAGTTTATTTCTGTCTCATCTAAAAATAGCCCAGTGTAGGTAAGTCAAGACTGGTGCTGCAGCTCTATGGTTTCAGAGACCCAGACTTTTTAACCTTATCACTCCACTGTCCTTAGCATGTTGACTTTATGGTACCAGAGAGCTGACCTAGCTCCTGCCATCACAACCAGGTTTCAGCCAACAAGAAGGACAGAGAATATACTCTTCTTTTTTAAGGAGCCTCTCCAGAAGACTCTTGCGACACTTCTACCTATAGCTTTGGCTAGCATTTAGTTACACATCACATCTAGCTTTGAGAGAGTTTAAAGAAGAGTAAACTTCTGGCTTGGAAGTCATGTGTCTAGCTGCAAACCTGAATTCTGTGACTAAGAAAGAGGAACGAAGGGAAGAATGAATATCAGGTGGCAGCCAGCATCCTGCTTCAAAGCATTAGACCATGCATGGCCCAGAGGCTGAAACAGAGGAAAATTCCAAGATACCTGAGATTAATGTACAATCTTTTAGTATCTTCATTTCACCAAAGAATGACAAGCAGGACAGTTAATGCAACTCCTTTTGTCTATTTCAGCATATATATTTTTCACCCAGACTGACACAGGTCACAAGAATGACTCTGCAGAGCTTTGAAAACATTTCCTAATTCTGTGCCTCACCTAACTACAGAGACGCCCAAATTCTATGAAAAGGGAGCCAGATAGGAACAGTATCAGGAGAAAGAAAATACAATGGTTTGCCTCAGAAATGTTTCTCTTTTCCCTCTGATGTCTCCTACTTTATTTTAGGAAAGTTTATAGCATCTTATGACCAATTATTTTATGCATACAAACCTAAGAAATGGAGGATATTCTGGCCTCCTTGGAGCATGAATCTGCAAGGTCCAATTGACTGCCTGTGTGGCATACAACTCATGCATGAACCGAAAGCACATGTGAGAAGGAATTTAAAAGCCTCACTTGAAGGTTCAGTGGAAGAGAAAAGAAAATGTTGGTCGGGCACGGTGGCTCATGCTGGCAGTTCCAAAACTTTGGGAGGCTGAGATGAGAAAATCGTTTGAGCCCCGGGCTTTAAGACTGGCCTGGGCAACACAATGGGATCCCATCTCTACAAAAAAAAAAAAAAATCAGCTGGGAGTGGTGACACATGTCTGTAGTCCCAGCTACTTGGGAGGCTGAGATGGGAGGATTACTTGAGCCCAGGAGGTTGAGGCTGCAGCGGGCTATGGTTGTATCACTGAACTCCAACCTGTACAATGGGGCAGACCCTGTCTCAAAAAAAGTAATAATTTGAAAAAAAAATTTTAAATAGAAAATAGTGACCCTCTTCACCCATACTTCTTAAGCAGGAAACTCTTGCTATGCCCCCAATTATGTTTGCCATCACCCTAATAGGGTTTATAGAGCTGCATAGATCAGAAAGTGGGATCAGGGAAGTTAAATAATGACCAGAATGAAAACCTGCACCATGTAGCCCAAAAGCAGTGCCAGCAAATTCTTTGAACTCAGATCCTGTCAATCTCGTGTGGTATTGTATCCCCAGTACCTAGCTGAGTGTCCAGCATCTGTGATTAATAAGTGTTCTTTGATTGAATGAATGAGCAACTGAATGACTAACTCCAAAGTTCATGTTCTTTGCCTGGATCCATCTCCCACCATGATTAGTGCTGTGCTCTCCCTGCTAGAAATATTTGGCAAATCGGAAGGTGATAAAACCTACAATGGAACAGATTCCCACAGCGCTGCAGAATTGGAGACTGCATCTTATCGCTGCATAATAGCCCTGGTTCTATTTCCCACATCACAGAGAATGCAGCCTACAAGAGATTGAGTCACTCCACACAAAGACTTCACAGGAGGAAGAAAAAAAAGGTTGTTTTGATTCACTCTTTTTTTTTTGTCATTTCAAACACAACAATGCACATTTTCATCAGAAGCTAAATGATAGTGCTTACAGTATTTAATATCTGAATTCAATTATGTTTCTGAAGGCTTATTACCATAGTAAAAGAAAAAGTAGTTCAGAGAATTTCCAAAAGCATCAGGGTACAGTTGTTGGGGGAAAAGTACACACTGTTAAGGAAGCTATGTACTCACATAAAAGAGAGACAGTGAGACCAGCACAGACAGAAACACCCACCCACCCACCCACACACACACACACACACACACATGCGCGCGCACACACACATGCGCGTGCACACACACCAAGACAGAAACACACACATAGATAGGAAGGGTAAAGAGAGAGCTTCCAGAATCTTCCTCCGATGTTCTTCACAGCTCCTGCACCATCCTCTCTTTGTATCCATTTGCAGAAGAATGAATTTTGACTCACAGCTTATGCTATATGCAGCACTCAACTCAAAATACATTAAAGGCTGAAACAGAAGAAGTGACACTGTCAAACTCCTGGAGAAAACGTGGAAGAAAACTTCATGAGATTGTGACATTGGCCTTGGCAATTAATTCATGGATAATACCAAAGCCCAGATAATGAAGGCAAAATCAGCAAGTAGGACAACTTTCAGACTAAAAAGCTTCTGCACAGCAAAAAAAAAGAAAAAGAAAAAGAAAAAACAATCAAAAGAGTGAAAAGAAAGCTATGCAAGGGAAGGAGATACTTGCAAGCCACATACCAGATAAGACATTAATTACTAAAGTATTTAAGAAACTCTTGCAACTCAATAGAAAAAAAAAGTGAAAACACCAACAACCCAATTTCAAAATGGGTAAAGGACTTGAATAGACATTTCTGCATATGACCAACACGCATAAGAAGAGATATTCAGCACCACTAATCATGGAAATGCAAGTCAAATCCACAAGGAGATATCACTTTACAACTATTATTTTATGATTTATTTTAAAAAGAAGACGTTGGTGATGACATGAAAAAAATGGAACCCTTATACATTGTTGGGGGGAATGAAAATGGCTCATCTGCTATAGGAAACAGTATGAGGGTTTCTCAAAAATTAGAAGTAGAATTGCCATTTTATTCAGACATCAGACTTCTGGGTATTTAGCCAAAAGACTTGAAAGCAGAATCTTGAAGAGATACTTGTATACTCCTGTTTATAGCAGCATTCTTTACAATGGTTAAATTGTGAAAGCAATTCAAGAGTCCATCAAAGGCTGAATGCATAAGAAAAATATGGTGTATACATACAATGGAATATTTTTCAGCTTTCATTTAATTTATTCATTTTTTTGAGATGGAGTCACTCAGACCAGAGTGCAGTAGCACAATCTTGGCTCACTGCAGCCTCCATCTCCCAGGTACAAGTGATTCTCCCGCCTCAGCCTCCCAAGTAGCTGGGATTACAGGAGTGCACCACCAAGCCCAGGTAATTTTTGTATTTTTAGTAGAGATGGGGTTTCACCATGTTGGCTGGGCTGGTCTTGAATTCCTAAACCTCAAGTGATCCACCCGCCTTGGCCTCCTAAAGTGTTGGGATTACAGGTGTGAGCCACTGTGCCCAGCCAATATTTACTAGATTTTAAAAGGAAATTTTGACACATGATACAATGTAGATGAACCTTGAGGAAATAACAGAAATAAGCCAGTCAGGACAAATACTACATAATTTCTCTCATTTGAGGTATCTAAAATAGTCAAATTCAGAGAAGCAGAAAGTAGAATGGAGGTTGCCAGGGCTAAGGGGGAGTGGGAAACGGAGTTGTTATTCGATGGTTGTAAAGTTCTATTTATGCAAGATCAGGAAGCTCTAAGATCTGCTGTACAACATTATGCCTATAGATAATGATACTATATTGAATATTTTAAAATATGCTGGCCAGGCAATGGTGGCTCATGCCTGTAATCTCAGCACTTTAGAAGGCCGAGGCGGGTGGATCGTCTGAGGTCAGGATGCCAAGACCAACCTGGCCAATATGGTGAAACCCCGACACTACTAAAAATACAAAAATTAGCCAGCCATGGTGGCGCATGCTTCTAATCCCATCTACTTGGGAGGCTGAGGCAGGAGAATCACTTGAACCTGGGAGGCAGAGGCTGCAGTGAGCCAAGATCAAGCCACTGCATCAAGCCTGGGTGACAGAGCAAGACTCTGTCTCAAAACACACACACACACACACACACACACACACACACACACTCACACACACACATTTATAGATATATGTGCTAAGTGGATATACCTTGTGTTAAGTGTTCTTACCAGAGTAAAATAATAATAAGTAATCTCCTCCAATCATTTTCTATGATTTAGCTGCAATAATTTGTCAAAGAGCAAATCTGATATTTTCACCCATCTGCCTAAAATCCCTCCATATGTTTCCCATAGCTCATTGGATAAAGGTCAAAGCCCTTTAAACTGGCTACCACTGGCCAAATCTGGGATAATGTAAGCATTGAAATAAACAACAATAGAAATACATTATGACCTGTTAAATAAAATAAGAGTCTATGAATCCATGATAATATTTATAAATTAATAGGAGAAGCTTTTTCTTATTTTATATTGCCAAATAACAAACACTGAATAAATGGCAGACTTAGAAAACCCCCGATGGATGTTAAAATTGGAGAGTGGAAGATTGATGGATAACAGGATATTCACATAGTCAAATCATTTTTTCTGTAATCACATCTTATTTACAAAAGTTACCATTTAACTTTATGAAGAGGTAACCTGACAGATACCAGTTTCACAAAGTGACCACACTTGTTTATTTAATTTTACATTTCAAAATTTTTTTAATTTTTAAAATTTTTTGGGTACATAGTAGGTGTACATACAGGGTACATGAAATAGTTTGGTACAGACATTCAAAGTGAAATAAGTATATCATGGAGAATGGGGTATCCATCCCCTCAAGCATTTGTCCTTCCAATTACAAATAATATAATTACATTCTTTATTTAAAAATATACAAGTAAGTTATTAGTGACTATAATCACTGTTGTGCTACCAAATAGTAGGTCTTATTCGTTCTTTCTATTATTCTGTACCATTAACCCTTTCCACCTCCCTTTCAGCCCCCCACTACCCATCCCAGCCTCTGGTAACCATCCATCTACTCTCTATGTCCATGAGTTTAATCATTTGATTTTTAGATTCCCAAATAAGTGAGAAAATGTGACGCTTGTCTTTCTGTTTCTGGTGTATTTCACTTAACAGTGTTCCCCAGCTCCATCCATGCTGTTGCAAATGACAGGATTTTATCCTTATTTATGGCTGAATAGTACTCCATAGTGTCCATGTACCACCTTTTCTTTATCTAGTCATCTGTTGATGGACACAGGTTGCTTCCAAATCTCAGCTATTGTGAATAGTGCTGCAACAAACATAGGAGTGCAGCTATCTCTTTGATATCCTGATTTCCTTTCTTTTTGTGTATCTAGCCAGCAGTGGGCATGCTAAGTGGCCAAATTTAATATCACTGATATCAGGACAAACTACTACCACCTGATATGGTCCTAATATGCTGCAGGAAGTAGGGTCCAGCATCACTTCTATGTTATTCTTTCCAAAAAAAAAAAAAAGACTCAAGACCTCTCTTATGAGGAAACATCAGACCAAGCTAAATTGAGGAGCATTCCATAAACCAACTGGCCAGTGTTTTTCAAAAGTATCAAGCTCAAGAAAGACAAAAAAAAAAAAAAAAAGAAGAAGAAGAAGCCTGAGAAAATGTTCCCATTTATGCCTGAGGTTGCAATTTTTTGAATTTTTGCATGAGTAAAAAATCAGACCTTGGCTACAACCTTCAGGAGTAGGATATAACTCCCACGTATTTAGCCTTCCAATAATGGAACACTAGGCATAAATGGGCTAAAGGAATCTAAAACATGATCCTGAATTGCACGCTGAGGAAAACAATAGCTAGAGTGGGCAAGATTTGGATAATTGTCACATTTGAGTATGAGCTCTGGATTAAATTACAGCATTGTGTCAAAGTTGAAGTTTCTGTTTTGGATTATTGTGTTGTGTTTATGTAAGCAATTATCCTTGCTTTTCAAAAATAGACATTGAAGAATTTAGGAATAAAGGGATAGGACAATTCAATTTACTCCAAATGAAGGAAATTAGATCTATATTTAAATCCATCTATTTATATGTTGTATGTTATATAATCTAATAGATGCATGTGTACATTATGTGTGTGTGTGTGTGTGTGTGTGTGTGTGTGTATACCCAAAATGACACTGGCACATACTTACAGATATAAGATATATATAGAAGGAAATGTAAGTGATTCACAAAGGAGATACTTTTGTGAACAGTTGAGTAAAGAATATTCTTGTTCTTTCTTACAACTCATCGAAAAGTTTGATAAATATAAAACTATAGAGTTGCATCCTATTCTGAATACCCCACTTGAGGTCTTATATACGTTGGTGCATACCTACCTTCTCACCTCCACCTTATGCTATCCCTCACTCTAAAATACTGTTTTGTTTTGTTTCTTTTGACACAGATTTTTGCTGTTACCCATGCTGGAGTGCAGTGACTTGATCTCAGCTCACTGCAGTCTCTTCCTCTGAGGTTTAAGCAATTCTTTTGCCTCAGCTCCCTGCCCAGTAGCTGGGATTACAGGCATGTGCCACCAGGCTGGCTAATTTTTGTATTTTTAGTAGAGATATGGTTTTGCCATGTTGGCCAGCCCAGTCTGGACCTCCTGACCTCAGATGATCCACCTGCCTTTGCCTCCCAAAGTGTTGGGATTACAGGCACGAGCCACCATACCCAGCCCAGATGTTCTGCCTTTAATCTCTCAAGTTCACTACACTGAGCCCTACCACTAGCTCCTTCACAGGCCACTCTCTTCCTGCAACCCCCTTCTGCTCACCTTCATGCTCACCTTCACCTCTGCTAGGCACGAGCTCATGGAATTAGAGAGCCTGGCTTAATGCTTTTCCAATAGAGATGGAAAGTGTCGTTTGCATAAAACCATTTTTGTTATCTAATAACATCTTGTTCCTTGATATATTTATGCCAATGAAAATTCACCCCTCAAACGAGTATCAAAGCCTTAAAAATAATATGTATTTTGCTGTAATTTTCTTCATGAAAAAATTGGAAATTATAGGAATAAATAAACCACAGTTTCATCATTTTAATACTGAATACTGTTAGCATATTTCTTTTGTCTTTTTGCTGAGAGAGAGAGATTAAAGAAAAGGAAGACTGTGCGCTCCAGCACCATGCTTTTGAGCTGTATAATTTTGCATCCTTCTTTGTTGATTGTATACTTATATAACATTCACAGGCCACACCACTGACAAACTGCATTGGGTCAAAACATTGTCTTTTAATTTTTTGTTTAAATGTTGCTGGGGAAACCTTGATTCTGTATTTTCTTCTCTGCCCATCAGGCAGACCATGGCTTGTTCACTTTAAACCAAGGGAGAGACTTGCACCCTGGAAACCTTTGCCTCAATACATTCTAGCATCAGCAGAATCTAACAGGCTACATCAATTGTTTCGCAGTCACAGACAGAGGCCAATTACTCTCGAGAAGTGAGCTGAAGCTCAATGATTAAGAAATTTGGGGACTTAAGGCTCTTCTCTCTGTCTTTCTTTGGCCCTCTAAATGTGATACATTATTCAAAGTCTACATCTCTTTGCTTCACCATGTTTAAAATGGAAAGGAGAAATCTAATTTTATGCTCACTTTTATTCTTCCATTTATTCAATCAAAGCAGCGCTCATTGGGTACCATTTCTAAGTGAGGCACTCTGTTGTTGGGTAGAGATACTGAACAGAAGCTATCATCTTTCCAATAGGTACTCTCTCCCAAGCAGGAGAGACAGGTATTGAACAGCAAATTATAGTACAATGCAATCAGTTTCGTAGTAAGAGGATAGTCCCTGTGCTAGAGGAGTTTAGAAGAGAATTTTGCTAAGATAGTCTTTAGTGTGGCTTCAACAACAACAGTGAGGAGTCAAGAGAGGAATTGCATGTTATTGCAGAATGCCAAGGCACATGCACCTGTCCAGTGCTGGTAAAGAGAGCAGCCCATCTCCTGCTTGCCTCTTTGGCAGACATTATTAATCAACGCTTATTACCCTTTGAATACAATTTCGAAGGCGCTTCTTAAAAGTGTGCCTCAAAATGTGAATTCAGATGTTTTGGATTCAGTCAAATCTTTGTTAGAACTCAGCCTCTGTAATTGTGGGATATATAATCTTGGGCAAGACAATCAACCTTTCTTACTTCCTCAAATTCTCCTCCTCACAGAGCTCACTCGATAATTAAGTGAAATAATACAGGTAAACCTCGCCTTCAGATACTACTGATGAGATTGTTAAGTGACAAGCACAGATTGGAAAACAGACAGTTTTCTTAAAGTTAGCCATAAGTTCGCCACATGTGCTAACAATTCTTTTGTTGTTGTTGTTTTCTTGTTTGTTTGTTTTGTTTTGTTTTTGAGGCAGAGTCTTGCTCTGTCGCCCAGGCTGGAGGGTGGTGGTGAGATCTCAGCTCACTGCAATCTCTGCCTCCAGGGTTCAAGCGATTCTCCTGCCTTAGCCTCCCAAATAGCTGGGATTACAGTTGTGCGCCACCATGCCCAGCTAATTTTTGCATTTTTGGTAGAGACAGGGTTTCGCCATGTTGACCAGGCTGGTCTCAAACTCCTGACCGCAGGTGATCCGCCCGCCTTGGCATCCCAAAGTGCTGGGATTACAGGTGTGAACCACCACGTCTGGCCAACAATTCTATTCTTAAGTATTTAGGGAAGTGAAAACATATATCTACCCCCAAATTTGCTATGTCCATATTAATAGCAGCATTATTTATAATAGCCAGAAAATGGAAACATTCCAGATGCCCATCAACTGATAACTGAATAAATAAAATGTGGTCTATCCACATAATGAAATACTATTTAGAAATAAAAAAGAACAAAGTAGTCATACATACTACAACATAGATGAACCTTAAAACCATTATATTAAGTGAAAAAAGCTAGACAGAAAACACTACATATTGTGTGATTCTGATTACACATTAAGTCGAGAAAAGGCAAAGTATGGCAAGTTACTGGCTCCCTGGGACTGAAGATAGACACAGTGATTAACTGAAATGAGCTCCAGGTAGTTTCTTAGGGTGATGGAAATGTTACAAAATTGTACCGTGGTGGTGGTTACACAACTCTGTGAATTCACTTAAAAATCATTGTCTTGTACACTTAAAATAATTGAGTTTTAAGTTATATAAATAACACCTCACTGAAGCTGTTAAAAAAGATATATAAAGTTTTAGCATGGAATCTAGACACATTCCACACTTATTCCAACTCTTCTTCTTTGGGAAAGTCTTCTCAGACTAGTCCTGTCACCCAACATGAACTACTTTCTTTGCGTAACTGTATTTATAGCTATTTCTTGGCATTGCAACCCATCTTGCCTCATGACATGGCTTGTTGTTGGATATTGCATAATTTAACTTTTGGTATACATATTTTAATACCTCCCCAAAGGAATGTAAACTCCCCCAGGATAGGGATAATCTCTTATTTATTTTTATATCCTCATCCTTGGCATGTAGCCTTCAGCTTGGCTGCTGGCACAAAATTCAAATTCCAATATTTATTAATCTATTATTAACTACAACACTAAAGAAAAAAAAGAGGAACTTTTTTTGCCCACTATGATTTCTGAGTGAGAAGGAGAAGTAATCACAAGAACGGCTACTTTCAAGGGTGAACACATTTTAGAACACAGAGCAGCATAAAAGCAAGATCAATTTGGAGACGCTGCTGATTCAGGCTCAGCGTGGCTGATTAATTTACGCTGCCATGATCACTGCAGACACATCTAAATTTTAGATTATTTTTATCTTGGCAAAGAAGCCCTAACTCAAGCCAGCCTTTTGTTGCTAAGCGTTTAGCAAAACAGACATTAAAGGAATTGGAGGAAAAAATTAAAGCTTCCGTTAGGGTTTTTTTTTTTTTTATGACAAATTGATGTCTTTTAAAACAATTCAAAGAGTAGCATTTTATCTAAGAACAACCCTTAAGTCAATTAAATTAATTGATGTGTGTGTTAAGATCAGCCAATGAGTTCACTGTCTTTCATCTAAACAGGAAAAAAAAGTTGGAATGGCTTTGTAGAATCTCAGATGTGAAGGTTGCTTTGAGCTCATTAAGTGCTGCTCAAACTTTTAATGGTAGTTTAAGGCAAACATTGGAGATAATGCTTCAGAACTGTGCAGTTTTGTCCTGCAGTGAAAGGGAGATAAGAGTGAACTAGACAATTGTTTTGCCTATCAGCACCCACTTCCTATTACTTGAGGGTAGGACCTCAGTTCTCCTTTAGGAGCTCCCTCAACCCCATTCTTTGTTTAGGTGGCACTAAACCAGCACCGATATGACCTGGGCTTCCCCATCCATGAGGACCCACAACTCTTGTCCAGCTATAACTTGTGGTATTAATATAGCCAAGCCAAAATCATTGAATTCTGTTATTTTCTGTGGGCACCATGAAAGAGAAACTGTTTTGCTTTTATTTCTTTCTATTTAAAAACATCTTTAAAATTTTTCTACAAAGTTGAAAGTTGCAAAGATGCAGCAATTATCTTGACATCCTTCAAATAGATTGACAATTTTTATATATGTTAACACTTCAGTATGTTCTGTCTCTTTCTTATTCTCACTCTCTCAGTGTGTGTGGGGGGTGCATATATATATATATAAACCTGTGAATATAAAGTCTGTATTCTTTCTGCATGATTTGAGAACAAGTCACAGCTACAACGATACTTCATTACAAAATATTTTAGCAGGTAAATTCTAAGAACAAGAACATTCTCCTATGTAACTATAATAGAATTATCAAATTCAAGACCAGGACGTGGCGGCTCATGCTTGTAATCCCAGCACTTTGGATAGCTAAGGCATCTTTGCTCTTACTGGAGAAGTCCTGCCTTATGATCGGGCAGCAGAGAGGAAAGTAGGCAATCATGTGGAGAGGAATAGAGCTCTCATGATCTCATTGCAAAGAATGGTGGATCACTTGAGCTTGGGAGTTCGAGACCTGAGCCAACATGGTGAAACCCAGTCTGTAATGAAAATACAAAAATTAAATGGGTGTGGCGGCACATACCTGTAGTCCCAGGAACTTGGGGCTGAGGTGGGAGGATTGCTTGAGCCTGAGAGGTGGAGGCTGTAGTGAGTCAAGATCGCACCATTGATCTCCAGCCTGGGTGACAGAGTGAGACCCTATCTCAAAAAAAAAAAAAAAATCAAATTCAAGAAGTTTAATGTTGATACAAATATCATGATCTAATATATATTCATCGTTTAATTTAGTAAATTGTGTTACTAATGTCGTTTACAGCATTTTAAATTCCAGGATCCATGCCAAGGTCACACATTGCCTACCTGCTACATTTCATGATTGGAAACGGCTTCCCAGCCTTTCTTTGTCTTTCATGGCAGTGAAATTGTGTGAAAACTAGAGGCAAGTTGTTCTCTGAAATGTCCCTTAATGTTGGCTTGCCTGATTTCTCTACTTTTTAAAAGGTTTTTATTACCATAGGTTTTTGGGTAACAGGTAGTATTTGGATACATGAGTAAGTTCTTTAGTGGTGCTTTGTGAGATTTTGGTGGACACATCACCCAAGCAGTACATGCTGAATCCAATTTGTAGTCTTTTATTTCTCAACCATTTCCTACCCTTTCCTCCTGAGTAATCAATCTCCATTGTATCATTCTTATGGCTTTGCTTCCTCACAGCTGAGCTCCCACCTATAAGTGAGAACATATGATATTTGGTTTCTCATTCCTGAGTAACTTCACCTAGAATAATAGTCTCTGTTCCCACCATTTTTACACTTTTGCTTTCTATCTTTTGGCAAGAATACCAAAAACTATCTTTTCCTCATTGCATCACTAGGAAAGATGCACTGTCTTTCCAAGGGGATAATGTAAATTTGTAGCTGCTGGTCATCTGGAGAAGTCCTGCCTTATGGTCAGGTAGCAGAGAAGAAAGTAGACAATCATGTGGGGAGAAATAGAGCTCTCATGATCTCACTGCAAAGAACGGCAGCTCTCACTGCTTCAGTAGAGCCCTCCAGATCTCAGTTCTGTTAGCCAATCAAATGTTGAGTTAAACTCGATTTTTTGGCAAGCCAATACATTATTAGGTTATTAGATGTTTTGATTTGCAATGGAAAGAGGACTACTATAGTCAGATCATAAAAGGAAAGGAAGAAACATTGGAAGAAGGTAGATAGAAAACAAGGAAGGAAAGGAAAATGGAAGGAAGGAGAACTCTAACACCTGGCAAAGAAAAAAATGGAAGGAAAAAAAAAGAAAGAAGGGGAAAGAGAAAGAAAGGAAGAAATGAAGTATGAGAGAATGAGATGAAGAAGGAAAAGCAGTCCACAGGGGCTGCTGGGATTTGGCCCTGATGCATGCTCCACCCCTGCCTAAGGGTTTTGCGGAATGTAAGCTCAAGTGTGCTGAGGAACAGGTGCTTCCCTTCCCTCTGTTCTGGCCTCCTTGCTCTGCAGCCACCCTGCTGCCAGTGCTGCTACTGACCTGGGATTGTCACTGCAGTGACCCTGTTCTTTGAGTTCATTGCTGCTACCACACGGGGCCACCTCCCAAGTGAGGACAGGGCCCTTGCCTAATTCCTCAAGCACACCTGAGTCTGGGCTGCAGCTTTGAAAATATATGGAAGGCTGGGGATTGAGATGGCAAATATACTGCAAATAAATCTTACAAATATGGAAACCCTTCTGGGTGCTGTACAGAGCTGTGCCTCTGGGATTCCTTTCTTCGGCAACTTACCTCTCTCTATACTGGGTGCCTCGTTACTACTGATTCTGTCCCAGATAGAGGAGAAAGATTTTACTTATGCCAAACTGTCATCTACACTTCATCCTTCTCATTCCCTGCCCCAGGAATAATTGATTTCCAAGATAATCAGTGGTGGGAATATTCCTTCACTTCAGTGGAAAGCATAGTCCCAAGACTACTAGAAAATAGTGCCATATTGGTGGACTTCCCAACTTGTAACCCAACACAACTCATAATCCCTTATATCCTTTCCCGACTGAGATCACATCAACTTCCATGCAAATTTATTTTCAAACCTTTAGCACTGAGATTTTCAAAAGTCTTTGGCCTCCTCTTACTTCTGATCCAACATGATGGGTGCACCAAAATCTCACATATCACCCCTGAAGAACTTACTTGTGTAACCAAATACCACCTGTCCCCCCGCAAAAAAACCTATGGAATTAAAAAATAAAGAAAAAGAAAAACAAAAGAAAACAAAACACGAAAAAAACAAAAAGACAAAGATGATCTCTTGAGAACCCTGAGGTTGGGCAGACATTGGATATAATAAAAAGTTCATGAAAACAAGATCTGCAGACTTGAGATCCAGGTGAATCTGGAGTTTTGGACAACAATTTGGGAAAACGGCAGGAGATCTTTAGCAAAGTATTCAGAAAACAATGAAGATAAGGTTTCTTTCCTGGAGGAGGTTTGCGGGAATAGATGTATAAAGATAAGTGATAGGATAATAGTACTGATTAACTAGGAAAAGATAGTGATTATGGGAGGCAGTAGCTTTTTCTCCATTAATTTCAAGGGTTTCATTCACCAGGCCACTTAGATCCTTTCTTGTTTATTGACACAGGATTTCACACAGTAACTTTCCCTCCATGGAATCCTAAAGCTGGCCAGTATTCTAGAAAGTGGCAAAGAAGATTTCTCTAAAACCACTTTTCTGAGTCTACTTTTGTCCACAATTGTGAAAGGGCACAATTGTTTCTTATTCTTTCTTATTTTTTCTAGACCTTTCCCGCTTCTTCTGATACATGTCTAACCACATAACCATTGCTTCTTGCTGTTAAAAAGTAGATATGACCACCATTAACTCCTCCATGTGAATTAGTAGTGCTCGCTTCAATAAAGATTGATGGAAGATCTTACAATGACTCTGATGACTCTGTGTTCTTACAAAATAGAAGAAAAGGTGAAGCAAGAGTCCCAACATGAGTTTGAAGGGCTTACGCTCCTGGTAAGGGCTCTTGGAAGAAGATGGATCTTTAATGGGATTTCAGATCCATTTATACCTAGTTATCAGGGAGATCATTGGCAGGAAGGCCATTCTAATGCCTTTCAAAAGAGTGTGAAGATGGCTTTTGCACTATCTACAAAATCCTACCTTAACTAATTTTCTTCTTCTACTAGATAACACAGTCTCTGTATCATATGCCTTTATGTGTATTTCTCCACTGATACAGAATTTCCTCTCCTACCTCTCTACCCTTTATGAGGCAGAGTCTTGATATCAGAATAAATACAAATAAACAAAACAAAGCAAACAAATGCTACACATATCAAAATGCTGGTGCTATGTGTAGCCCATATCTGCCCATTTTTTGTCCACTCTCAGCAATGAATCACCAGTTATCAGTCTTCACAACTGGCCTGGTCTGTTTGTGCTGCCATAAAAAGTGTTTTGGAATGGGTAATTTATAAACAGCAAAAATTCATTTCTTACAGTGCTGGAACTGAGAAGGCCAAGATAAAGGTGTTGTATTGGTGTCTGTCGAGAGCTGCTCTCTGCTTCCAAGATGGCGCCTTGCTTCTGTGTTCTCACAGGGTGAAAGGTGGAAGGGCAAGATTCTGTTCCTCTCAGCCTTGAGCTCTTTTGTAAGAGTGCTTGCTCATCTTATTCATGAGGGCAGAACTTGCGTCACTTAATCACCTCCCACAGGAAACATCTCATAATATTTTGCATTAGTGAAGAAGTTTCAACATGAATTTGAAAGAGGACATCATCACTGAAACCAGAGCAACAATGAGCAAAATGTAGTCAGGTTTCTGAGTGGCCAGAGAACATTTCACCAAATAGAGTCTCTGGAATTCAAGCATTTTGACCTGGGGGATTGCCCCCAGTACTTTTTCTCCAAGCCTGTTTTCCTTTGCCTGGGTAACCATTATAATAAGCTTTCATAATCTAGCTTCACACAGGGAAGCAGATTAAGAGCCACAAATTGGGAGAAGAAAAGGAATTTGCTGGAAGTTGATAATTAGAAGTAAAATTGGATGCCAGAATTACAGTGAGGAAAAAGAGCAAGTCTTAAAAATCACGCAAAAAGCAGAGTCCTTTCAAAAGCTGAGGGTATCTGGGGGCATTTAGTGCCAGAACGAACCTGCCTTCCCACCTGAGTCCTTCCCAGAACATCCTCTTTTTATATTATCCTCCGACAAAAAGCATGCCCGCCATTTGATCTTGAATCCTTAGAGAAAAGGTATAGCGCGTTGCATGAACTTTTCTTTAGAAGGGAAAGTGACATGTTTATTTAGAATGCTTCTATGAAAAATAAAAGGTAAAGTAAGGACAAATCGCTTGAATATATAAAGAGCCCAAACTTAAGTTATTTGGAAATTAAATTTTCGTAGAGTGATTCACGTCCTTGTGTTGCCTGATAAATGAGTCATCAGAACAGAAGCGATGATATATGGCTAGATGCTATCGTGGTGGGAAAGGAGAGAAACCTATCCCAAGAGGAACCACAGATTTTTAGAAAGTGTTGCAAGCTTCTTCCTGCTATTGAGACCTCTTCACCTTTAAATCTAAAGCTTCTGAAATTGAAATTGAAAAAAAATAATTACCAACATTGGCACCAGCTACTCACTACAGCACATTTGCCAGTGTTAGCATGGTGGTTGAATTTAGTCTGGTCCAGGATAGTGAACAGCCTCAGAGGAAAAAGGAGCCAGCCTTACCCAGACTAGAGAAGTGGGTGCAAAGAGTCAACACCCAAGAACTGATCCTGAGAAACACATTTCAGCTCTGTGGCTAGAAGTGTTTGTCAAGGTTTTTTAGCTATTCCTGGCTAATAAGATTTTAAGGCAAAGTGCCTTGAAAGCTGATTTAAATTTGATTATTGCCATTTGGAATTCTCTAGATTCCCCTCTCAGATTTACTGGTCAAAGTCTTAAGGTTACACAAGCCAAAGAAATACTAGAAAAAAAAAAACAGATCAAAAATAAATCTAAATCTTTCTACTCCCTGCTCCATAGAGCATATGAGGATACCAGCATCGTGAAACACATGCTATGAAGTAGATAACACTATCCTGATTTTGACAGGTGAGACAAAAAAGGAGAAACCAGAAAGTTTTGTTACTTCTTACTCACTTTCCAAATTAAACAGTAAATCAAAACAAAACAAAAACAAACAAAAAGAAACAAAGACAAAAACAAAGGTGAGGAATGATTTAATGAGTACAGTGTGCACGATTTGACTATTTGGGTGATGGTTACACTGAAAGCTGAGAGTTGGCAATGGCTCCTACCTGTAATGCCAGCCCTTAGGAGGCCAAGGAGGGAGGATCACCTGATGTCAGGAGTTTGAAACCAGCCTGGTCAACATGGTGGAACCCCGTCTCCACTAAAAATATGAAAATTACCCAAGCATGGTGGAGCATGTCTGTAGTCCCAGATACTTGGGAGGCTGAGGCAGGAGAATCACTTGAACCCAGAAGGCAGAGGTTGCAGTCAGCTGAGACCACACCACTGCACTCCAGCCTGGGCAATAGAGTGAGATGGTCTCATAAATAAATAAATAAAAGACAAGAATTTACCACTAAACAATACATCCATGTAACAAAACTGCCCTTTACCCCTTAAATTTGTAGCAATAAAAAAATGAAGCACTAGAAATAATATGCAAGTCCACTGCTGCTTAACCTTTAGCCAGAGTTCCTTTCATTACACTGCGTACATGAAGGATAAGTCAAAGGAGAGACACAAGGAACAAACTGGAAAGAAAGCACACATGGGGACAAAGCAGATGAGCAGTTTCAGAGTCAGAGGTTTTTCATGAGTGGATGCCAGCATCTCAATCAGGAGGGAGAGCCCTGGGAAGCACATTGTTTCTAGTAGTATCTCACCCTGGAGATGAGAGGCTCTCTCTGAGGGTTTTCTAGTATCCATTCTTTTCTTTTGTGCTAAGATCTATCAAGGCTTCTCTCTGGGATGGACCTCTTCGAGTGAATAAAGACCACTTTTCTTAACAAAAGAACGCTGTCAACAATAAGGATACTTGACTATGACCAATAATAACCTCAACCATGACCGTCACTTGTTGAGTACTCTGTAGCATACACAGGTAGGACTAAGCATGTCATATACATCCTCAATTTTAATCTTCAAAGTATCCATTGGATTATTGGGAAGGTTGAAGGAGATAAACACTTTGTAAACTGAAAAGCATGGTAAATGTATTAATCAGTATTATCACCATTGTTTTTATTGGCCTAAATCTAGCTTTTGTGTATAAAACTCTCAACTTCTCTTTCTGGAAAATCTCTGTCAATTTTTCCTCTTACCTGCCTCTCAGATAAGCTCCCTCCTTATCACCATGGCCACTGACCTTATTAAGTGTCTTGTCATCTTGCGCCAGAACTACTTCTAATTGATCTTTCTGCCATCAGTCTCTTTCTACCTTAATTCATTCCCCCACAGCATCCAGATGTATTTTTTGATATGAAAATATGATCTCACTTCCTCCCATAAATCTATATGATGGATCACTGAAACCTACGAGATGGCTTCCAAACCTCCACTGTGGCTACTAGACACCAGGACTCTGCTTTTACCCAACCGTTCAGGCTCATTACTTGTGATTCCACAATTCTCAACAAATCTGACTCCTTCAGATCACAGTGCTGTACCCAAGCACACATGCTGCCTGAATCAACCTCTGTCACCTTGTTGCATAATTGTGTATCTACCACTAGTAGATGATGAAGCTCAAATATCATCCCCTCTATGAATTAGCTTCCAATATTTCCTTCTATGTCTGCCTCAATCACAGCAGAGTGAATCTCTCAATGACCCTTGTAGCAACCTGTGCATCCTTTGATTACAAAATAATGACAGTACTGTTAATAATAATAACTGCTAGTGTTTTCTCCATCCTGTTTTAAGCTTTATTAAGAGTCTTGTGTAGAATATCTCACACTCACAACAATCTCAAAATAATTTTATAATTGCCCCCATTTTGCAGATGCATGGTCTCGGTTCAGATACATTATTTAATTTTCCAGAGGTTACACCACTCGCAGTAGGGGATGCTGCAGACCCCAGCACCTCCTGTAAGTCCTAAGGTTATAGCCTTCTTCAAAGTCACTGGTTTGTCTCATCCCACATTTCATCCTCCAGATCTGCACTGCCCAGCATGGTAACTGCCACCCATACGTGTCTACTTAAATTTACAATTTAAGTCATTAAATGAAATCAAGCTTTCAGTGCATCAGTTACAGTTCCCCATGACAGAAGCTCCATACCATAGCTGTAATGTTTAACACAAATATAAAACATGTTCATCATCACAGAAAGTACTATTGCACAGTGCTACACACTGGGCAGGGATCTTGTCTCCACACTGGTATCCCTAACACTTAGGACAGTGCAGTTCAATGAAGCTATTGATGAAGAACCAGACTCTTGCTATATTGGCTTGATTTTCTTATATCAGCAATGAAAATCTATCATGTAAATGGGATTGTTGTAAAACAATCTATATCTATAATGTACATGGGATTTCTTTGGAACAAATAAGCAACTCTGGCACTAGATCTGTCAGCTCACATCATTGCCAATCTTACTTTGGAGCAGAGATGTCATGCATGAGATCTCAACTTTTGCCCCAGCGCCAAGGAGAAGAGGGAGTTTCAGCTCCTGAATCCCAGAAAGCCCACCCCCAATCCCACCATGGGTGCACCAAGAAAACGTTGGATCTGTTGGTTCCCATCATTACCAATCTCACTTTGGAGCAGAGACCTCATGCATGGGTGGCTCTCTTCAACCTTTACCCCAGTGCCAGGGAGAAGACATAGTTTCAGCTCCTGAATCCCAGAAAGCCCATCCCAGTTCCACCATGGGTACACCGTGATAAGAGCTAGCCACACAAATGTATTTAACCATTTCGTGTGTTTAGTTCTAGAGTCTAATATGAAATTTCCAAACTGGAAATCTACTTACTTTTTCACTGTTTGGATTGTAAATGGAATCATTTCCCTGGTGAACATTCCATCAGTATGGAATCTCCCAGGAATTCAAGTGTTTTTAATGCTCTGGTCCTATCCTTCCTCCCCCGTCAAAAATGCAGGGGTAACTTTTCCAACCATTACAGTTTTTCTTATTATTAACAACAGTGCTTAGCATTTATTTACCTGTTTAGAAAATGTCCATAATTTAGTCAGCCCTAGGTTTGAACCCTGCATCAACTGGCTTTGTCAACTTTAGGCTATGTATTTATTTCTCTAAGCCTCTAGTTTTCTTTCAGCTATAAAATGAAAATATGATTATTATTATCATTGCTCACTTCCAAGAATTATAGTGAGGCTACAACAATAAAATACCTATTAATTGCTCAATACAGCACACAGTAGTCAATTAACTGTTGTTACTATCAGTATTTTTTAAAATTTTTATTATTGGACTATGTTTTGGTAACTTTATATAGCTTCATACCCTTTATTCTGTTTAAAGTTCTGGTGGAGAAGGTATTAGTCCCTCAGCTTTTGAGATGAGGAAAAGGCTCAAAACAGTTAAGAGAATTGCTCAAGGTCATGATGAGCGAATGGCAGAACCAGCCTTCCACCCCAGCTCTGATGAACTACAGAACCAAGGATCTCCCAGCTCCACCAGGCATCGGTTTCAATTTACAAGAACTGCTCAAACTCAGACCAGTCAATGTGGCCCAGGGCATCTGTAGCTGGCGGCTGGGCTTGCATAGAAAGCACCATTCTATCTGGAGCCTGCGATGCACATCCTCCCTTTAACTCTGTAGTATCCACCAGGGAGTGTTACTCTGCAGGCCTTCCTGAAACAGGCAGAGAACCATTAATAGAGGAGAGCCTTCCATTCTCTGCTACCGAAGACATTTAGATTAACACTTTGGAATGGAACCAAGAAAGTAAATATCAAGGGGAGTCATTCGGCCCTGGCAACACAGAGCAGGTAATGAAAGAAAAAATCAGAGTCATCTCTTTACTTTTAGAGCCTTTATGGGAATGTTACTCAAATGGCGCTGAAACAGCAGAGCATTTACAACTGGATAAAGGTTTTCCCACCCAAGACTCCTGGAATTCATGATGCCAGTGATGCTGAAAATCAGCCATTATCTAAAATCTGCACCTTAAGACAAAGCACACTGCAAACCCCAGGCTTCATGCTCCCCTCAATGTATCTCTGCCTCTGAGCTTGGCCTTGAGAAATACATGTTTGTCTATCATTTAGAAATTTCAGTCAATTCTGCAGGATAAAGAAAAAAAAAGAGAATTTCCTGGAGGAAAAAAAAAAGCAAAGTTAAACTATAACATAACACTTTGAGGAAGATAAAATCGTATACGCATACGTACACACACTCTGTCTCTTACCTGAAAGCATGCTGGTTCATTTTAATAAGAAACAAATTTGAGGTTGACGCTGATGAAGGCAGTTGTACATTTTATCACTAATAAGTGACACAAGGGGCCTTATTACAAAATATTTCTAAACATACAAAATTTTGTAATGGGACCCCCAGGGGCCAGGCCCACAAATTGTGTACTCTGTGTCTGTATATGCACAGCCAAGCGTTTCCACGGTAACTAAGACGGCGTATGTAAGCAGTTCAGAATTGCTGGCATGCAGAAATCCTAAAGCCTGCCGACTTTATTTTTAGTCCAAACGGTTAGATTTCACATTTCATCAGCATTTAGCTTCTTCTGTTTTCCAACAAACACCACACGCACATGCACACTGCACCAGATGTCTATAGTTTATCATGCAAATATTACATAGAAGCGATAATCATTATTAACGAACATAATCACCAAAGTTGGGAGGGATATCATTCACTGCCAGTTTGTGCTCAATCCCTTATGTCCCAGAGTCAAAAGGGAAAAGAAGGAAAAAAAAATTGTCAGCGATCAGATGCATGCTTTAACAAAGAACAGCGTCCTGCCAAGGGCTACTGGTATGGAATTTCTTCCTGTTTTGACAACACTTTTTCTCCCTCAGGAACAGAGGGTACAAAGTCAACAGCTGCCAGAACGGGTCACTGGTTATTCTTCACCCACAGGCTTCCAAATATCCCCCAGCCCCACTCAAGTTCATCTTCTGATGGTGATACCCGCAAGCTTTTGGGGTGTAAGTTATAAGATGGGAGGAAAATCAAACAACAGCCTTCTTGATTTCTCCTCCTCTTTGTTCTCTCTCATCACAGTTGGTCCTTCTCAGTCTGGCCACCTCCTGCCCTTTTGTTTCCCTAGAGCAGAGACCACACTTTTACATCCTGTGGATCACTACAAGCTTGCAGACATTTTGCTTGGCCCACCTAGTGTTTTAAAAAATAAAATAAAAATAATTAGCTGTCAACTCTTAGGGAAAGGGAGGTTTCACATAAAAATCCAAATTTTCAGTAAGTAAACAAGGAAGCAGGGAAGGAGAGAGGGAGGGAAGAAGGAAGGAAAGGAAGGAAAGGAAGGAAGGAAGGAAAGAACGAAGGAATGAACGAACGTACGAATGAACGATCTGCAACACTGGGCCAACATCCCTGTTGTCTAATGGGCGGAGTGGAAAAGATTGGCCTTCTTTAAACTGGACAAGCATGATTCATACTGCTAAGTCTCCACTTCCTTCTAATGCTTTGCCAGGCCCACATCACATGTTTGCTTACTGAGATCCTGTTTTAAGCACTGATCTAGGATTCTCTTCTGCCCCTGAAGAGATCCTGGAGCAATCAGATCTCTTCATTGCCCCCTCACTCCAGGTTCAGACTTGAGGGGAATCATAATTCTCTTAAAATTTTCCTTTCTCCTTTTGTCCTTCCCGACCTCCCTACTCTTCCTCCTTTTCTTCCCTTAAGTAATTCCTAAACACTTCCTATGTACCTAGTCTGTTTCCAATCACTGCGAATGATATACGGAAAGGTCACGTGGCTTATGGTCTCAAGGATGTGGCCATTTTTATTGCTTGATGTTTTTTCCCAAATAATAAGTTAGAATATGAAACTTGAAGGCTGGGTGCAGTGGCTCATATCTGTAATCCCTGCACTTTGGGAGGCTGAGACGGGTAGATCACCTTTGGTCAGGAGTTCAAGACCAGCCTGGCCAACATGGTGAAACCCTGTCTCTATAAAAAGTACAAAAATTAGCCAGGCATGGTGCTGGGTGCCTGTAGTCCCAGCTAGTCGGGAGGCTGAGGCAGGAAAATTGCTTGAACCCGGGAGGCGGAGGTTTCAGTGAGCTGAGATTGCACCATTACATGCCAGCCTGGCAACAGGGTGAGAGTCTGTCTCAAAACACAAGCAAACAAACAAAAATACAAAAAACAAAAAAACTTGACCGTAATTTCCCATGCCATGGTTTTCTCATGTTTAAAATGACCTCACAGTGGTGAAGGTCAAACTGGATCATGTATGTTACATGTTAGAGACTTAGCCCAGGGATTGACAATTAATTGTTAACAATTTAGCAGTAAGACAATCTGGCACCATAGTTAAGAACATGAGCCGTGGATTCAGATTCAAATTCTGGCTCTCGCTACTTACTGGTTGTATGGTCTTCAGCAATATAGTCTCTTTGAATCTCAGTTTGCTCATCTGAAAAGTGATTTAATAATAGACAACTTCATAATAATGCACTGACGATTAATGAGAGTACATACAAGTGTGTAACACAGTGATACCTAGTAAGTAAACTAATGGCACTTTTTTCATTTTTTTATTTTTAAGATTTCTAATATTGGGGTTCAGGGGTTCAGGGTGCCCTCAGCTCCCCTGAGAGGATGTTTCTCTAGGTTGCTGGTTTCCTGCCCTCTCAAGAATGAGAGAGGGGACCATAGCATAGTGCACAGTAAATGCCAGACATGAAAGTGTTTGTAGAAAGTGATTTATTTAGAGGGAGAGAGAGAAACAGCTAACTCTCACACTGAGTGAGAGAACCCAGAAAGATGGAATCCAGGGGAGGAAAGCAGCTTCCACATTGAGTGGAAGAGAATAGAGAGAGATGGAGTTTAGGAGGGGAAGACAGGCTTCCACGAGAGAGTGTGGAAGGGGACTCCAGAAGGAAAATCTATGAGAGAGAAAGATGGCTTCCATGAAGGGAGTGTTTGTGGAAGGGGCCCCAAACATGGAGTCCCTAATGGCACTTTTAAAGACTTTTTTTAAATTAGCTGGACATAGTGGTGCACAGCTGTAGTCCCAGTTACTCAGGAGACTGAGGCAGGAGGATCACGTGACCCAGAAGGTCAAGGCTGCAGTGAGCTATGATGGCATCACTATAATCCAATGTAGGTGACATAGTAAGACCCTGTCTCTAAAACAAATAAATATAATTTTTCAGCACTATTAGGAACACATGATTGGACATTTGGGCAGAAAATGAGAAATCGAAGCTCTGTCGTCAAAAATCAGAACACATGGTACCAGTGATCTATTGCTGAATAACAAAATATTTCTAACACTTCGTGATTCAAAACCAACAAAAGTTTATTATCTCTCACATGTTCTGTGGCCTAGGATTTTTGGAGCAGATTCTCACTTGAGGTCTCTCTTGAGGTTTCAGCCAAGGTGTCAGCTGGGGCTGAAGTCATCTGAAATTTTGACTGGGGGTGGGGGAGCCAATCCCAAGATGCTTTGCTCATACAACTGGCAGCTGGTGCTGACTGTTGGTGAGAGTCCTCAGCGTGTGGTCCTTTCCAGAGGGCAGCTTCAGTGTCTTCAAGATAGGAGCTGGCTTCACCTAGAGCCAATTATATAAGAAACAGAGGGGCAGGTGCAGTGGCACATACCTCTAATCCTAGCACTTTGGGAAGTTCAGGTGGGTGGATCACTTGAGGCCAGGAGTTCAAGATCGGCCTGGCCAGCATGGTGAAACCCCATCTCTACTGAAAATACAAAAATTAGCCAAGCATGGTGATGCATGGTTGTGATCCCAGCTACTTGGGAGGCTGAGGCAGGAGAATTACTTGAACCAGGGAGGCAAAGGTTGCAGTGAGTCAAGATCATGCCACTGCACTCCAGCCTGGGCAACAGAGCCAGACTGCACCTCAAAAGAGAAAAAAAGAGAGAGAGAGAAAAGAAAGAGGGAAACGATAATGCTTTTTATAACCTAACTTGAGACACCACACCCCACCCCCAATCTATACTCTAGGGGTCACACTACCCAGACCTGACTCAGCCTGGGAGGGAACGGCGCAGAGGCACAAACCTGGAAGCAAGCATCACTGGGGCTGCCTGGAAGCCTGGGGTCCACACTGTGATCTTCACACACATATCTGTAAACAGTCCAGTGCTGTGAAAGAGGATGCACTGTATTCTTAATTATTTTATGATTGGTAGAAGTTAGAAGTAGCAGGCATACACCCTTGAAGCCCTGGGCTTCAAGAGAACATGGGTCAGACCATTTCCAGAGTCTCTGACATTTCTAATGAGTTTCCAAAGGAAGGGAAGGTAAACAGTCTACATCTATTATTAGCATATGTGCAGGCTTTTACTTATATATTATCTCATTTGATCTCAAAAATGCTCATCCATGCATTCACTTTAATCAAATACCAACTCTATATCAGATACCATACTAGGTACTGATAATACAGCAAAACAGTCAGACATAAATGTTGCCTTCATAGCCCTTACCAGCCAGCCAGGGGGAAAGAAAGGCTTTGATGAAGTCTGAAGTGTGCACCTCATGCAGTCTTGATGTTCAGATTGCCTAAAAGCAACTTAACAAGTGCTTTCCATAGGCTAGGGATGGCGATGAATGCTTGAGAAGCCTGATTTCATTTAGTTCTACCACCTCCCTTGAAGATAGGTACTCTAAGTGCCTCTAATTTTTATATATGGGGAAAGTGAGCCTTAGAGAATTAAGTCAATGACGCAAGGCTGCGCCGTTACACAGCTAATAAGCAGGACCAGACTCCTGACTTCAGTTGAGCAGTGGGGAGTACATTCCCACTCCGGTTAAGGCTCCTAAGTTCTGTACCCTACCCTGGGGCTGTGCCTTCCTGGAGGAAACAGTGCATCTTTTTTTTTTCCCCATTTATTTATTTTATTGCATTTTAGGTTTTGGGGTACATGTGAAGAACATGCAAAATTGTTGCATAGGAACACACGTGGCAGTGTGATTTGCTGCCTTCCTCCCCATCACCTACATCTGGCATTTCTCCCCTTGCTATCTCTCCCCAGCTTCCCACCCCCCACCGTCCCTCCCCTGTTTCCCCCAAACTGACCCCAGTGTGTGATGCTCCCCTCCCTGTGTCCATGTGTTCTCATTGTTCAACACCCACCTATGAGTGAGAACATGCGGTGTTTGATCTTCTGCTCTTCTGTCAGTTTGCTGAGAATGATGGTTTCCAGGTTCATCCATGTCCCTACAAAGGACACAAACTCATCGTTTTTGATGGCTGCATAATATTCCATGGTGTATATGTGCCACATTTTCCCTGTCCAGTCTATCGTCGATGGGCATTTGGGTTGGTTCCAGGTCTTTGCTATTGTAAACAGTGCTGCAATGCACATTCGTGTGCACGTGTCCTTATAGTAGAACGATTTGTAATCCTTTGGATATATACCCAGTAATGGGATTGCTGGGTCAAATGGAATTTCTATTTCTATGTCCTTGAGGAATCGCCACACTGTCTTCCACAATGGCTGAACTAATTTACACTCCCACCAACAGTGTACAGAGGGCTACTCAGGCCATCAAAGATCCTTGTAGAAAGGCTGAGCACCCCTAGCCCTATTTGATTCATTGCTACATTACCCTCTAGGCTGTTGTGCAGTGAAAGTCAAGGTGACAACAGAAAGCATCCAGGAGAGGGCAGAGAGGAGTGAAAGCTACTGCAGCGACCAGGATGGCCTGCGCTGAACTCATCTTTATTGGCAAGAGGGTAGGGCCAGCTTAGATTGATGTTGAATGGTGGGGCAGACACACATCTGCATATTTTTAGAGGAGTTTTTCAGACAGAAAAAGGAAGACAAAAGCAAAGAGTTCTACTCCTTCTTCCTCTTCCCTTGCCTTCAGGTCAAAAATCATTAGATAGGGGTGAGCACGGTGCCTCATGACGATCTTCCCATCACTTTGGGAGGCCGAGGAGGGTGGATCACTTGGGGTCAGGAGTTTGAGACCAGCCTGGCCAATATGCTGAAACCTCATCTCTACTAAAAATGCAAAAATTAGCTGGGCATGGTGGTGCATGCCTATAGTCCTAGCTACTTGGGAGGCTGAGGCAGGAGAACTGCTTGAGCCTGGAAAGCTGAGATTGCAGTGAGCTAAGATCATGCCCGTGCACTCCAATCTGGGGCTTCTCAGTGATCTGCTAAAAAAATTTTTTTTTAAATAATAATAATCATTAGATGGGATTGAGTAATGTAGACATCCTGGTTAGAGGTTGGAGGCAAGTGGCTTGGGGCAGGGTAAGGAAGGCCGCAGGGCAAGGTTTTGTAGCCTGAGTGGGTAAGTGTGGTGTCCCAGAGGAAGGGTGGCCACATTCCCTACTGGGGAGAAGTGGGCATTCCTTTTGAGGGGTGGCTTTATAAGGGGTCATGGAGGCTAGTGGAGAGAAGTGCCATTTCTATTTAGCAGTATCCTGATACAGGATACTGGACCTAGTGGAAAGCGCAGACATCCTATTTAGGTAAAGAGTAAGAGGCGGTGGGGGTTAGCAGGAAAAGGAAGCCACCTATTCATGAGGTTGGCCAGCACTGAGTGTCGGAGTCCAAGCAGGGAGGGGAGGGCTTCGCTGTGGACTGGCTGATGATGCCTGGGGTGCAGGAGGCTGAGCGGGATGAGTAGATCATCCTTTAGTGGGAGAGCAACTAAGGTGACAGGAGGTTGGCTACCAGGAGAGTGATGGTTAGTAGATGTGACGGTTAATATTGAGTGTCAACGTGATTGGGTTGAGGGATGCGAAGCATTGTTCCTGGGTGTATCTGTGAAGGTGTTGCCAAAGGAGATTAACACTTGAGTCAGTGGACTGGGAGAGGCAGACCCACCCTCAATCTGGGTGGACACCCTCTGAGCAGCTGCCAGCTCGGTCAGAATCAAAGCAGGCTGAAGAATGTGGGAAGACTAGAATGTTCTCGTTTTCTGGCCTCCATCTTTCTCCTCTGCTGGATGCTTCCTGCCCTCAAACATCAGACTCCATGTTCTTCAGCTTTGGGACTTGAACTAGCTTCCTTGCTCCTCAGCTTGCAGTCGGCCTGCTGTGGGACCTCACCTGGTGACTGTGGTCAGTACTCTTTAATAAACTCCCCTTTATACATACACTTACCCTATTCGTTCCGTCCCTCTAGAGAACCCTGATTAATACATTAGAACAAAGTTCTCTTGGTTGGTTTCATAGTTCGCTGGTTACCAACCAGTAGGGCCCTGTCTCCACAAGAACTTCTGAAAATAATCAGAACTTTTTTTTTCATAACTAATTATTGGGTGCTTGGTATACCTGATGGCTTCTCTTTCCTCACAAGGCAGTTTTGTATCACTGATGATGGTGTCAGACTGAGAATGCCCTTCTGGGTTCACTCCATTTCTTAATTCTCCACGCTGCCGGTTCTCCTCTGCATCTTCTCCTCTAGAAAGGACAAGATAATTTATAGTGCTTTCTGGCAGAACCTGGCAAGTGTTTTAGTAAATTTTAAAAAGTGCTTGTGAGAGAGAGAGAAGAAGAAGGGAGAGGAGGAGAAAAAGCAGAAGGAGGAAGAGAAAATAGGTCAGTTTACAAAATAACTCAGCAGTACTCTTCAAAAGTGTCTGAATTGTGAAAGACCAGGAAAAATGCAGAAATTTTCAGGTTAAAAAGTAATCTAGACCCAAAGATCTTTTTTATGTTTATTCATTATTATTTCTAGAGACAGTCTTCCTCCATCACCCAAGCTGCAGTGCAATGGTGCCATCCTAGCTCACTGCAACCTCTAACTCGTGGGCTCCAGTGATGCTCCCACATTGGCCCCTCAAAGTACTAGGATTACAGGTGTGAGCCACTGCACCGGCAAAGTTTAAAATAAATGCCAAAAAAGAAAGTTCAGGAGAAAAGGACAAGAAATGCTTGCGGAGACATTCAACGCCAGAGAAAAAACATTAAAAATCAATTTTACTTTTGCATTTGATAAATCTGCTGGACATCATCTTTAAGAAATATTTTTTAACATTGAAATAATGTTAGACTCACTGAAAAATTGCAAAACAGTACAAAGATTTTCTACGCATGCTTCCACCACCTTCCTCTAATGTTAAGATCTTACATAACCATAGCACAATTGACACCATGAAATTATTATGGATATGATACTATTAACTAATCTGCAGATCTTGCTGCGACTTCAATAGTTGTCTTTCAACTGATTTCTCTTTCTGTTCCAGGAACCTATCCAGGCTCTCAAACTGCAATCGTTATTTTTCCTTAGACCTCTCCAGTCTGTGACAACTTCTGAGTCTATCTTTGTTTTTCGTGACTTGGACACTTTTGAAGAGTGCTGTTATTTTGCCAAACGCCCCCCTCGATTGGGTTTATCTGATGTTTCCTCATTAGATGCTTCCAATTAAAAGGAAGATTTGCATTTCAGACAAGAGTGTCACAGAAATGATGTGCACTTTTCAGAGTATTATGTCTGGGTATCATGATGTTGATATGTCTTATTACTGGTGATGTTAGCCCTCGTCTCTTGGCTAAGGCAATAGCTGTCAGACCTCTCCACTGCCAAGTGAACATTTTCCCCTCTTTAATTAATAAGTATATGGTGGGGAAATACTTTGGGACTACACACATAGCCTGTTGTCATTGCACTTTTTCACCTAATTCAAGCATCTATTGATGGTTCCTGCCTGCAACAATTATTACCATGGTGTTGGTAGAATGTCTATAACCTTCTGAAAACACCAGCATCCCAGATCTAGTTTATTAACTTCCTGTAAGAAAGCCCTCTGTCACCTAAAAGCTGTCCAATCCAGGTCTAATAGATTTGTCCAAGAAGTCTTTACATTGGGACAATAATTTTCCTGAAGCTTCTGCTCAGTGACACTTAGGTCACCAGAAAACAATCATCATTCAATCTTGTATATTCTCTGCCTCTTCTTGGTCCTTCTTAGCTGCAATGAAACACTACACTCTAGGAGCAGCCCAGCAAGCAGAAAGCAGATAATTTTATCACTTCCCTTATAGCAGATATTCCTGTGGGATCTATAAGTTCCCAGCAAAGAAAGTGGCCCAGTGGAAAGCATGTTGGCTAAAGAAAATAAAGGAAGTGTCAGGGCCCTTTGTCAACCAAAGATCACGGACACTCCATAAAATGCAGCTACTGCTCCATTCCAACTTTTTTCAATACCTTTAGTGAACTATTTTCCTAATAGTTTTTTAAAGTCAGTTTTCTGAATCTGCCATTTTATCAGCAGGATATAAATGATTCCAAATGTCAAATGTTTTCAAATAATACAATTAGAACCAAATCTATGCAAGTCAAACCAAGAAGTCTCAGTGAGTCATTTCCATTCTGCTGGTTATGCATTTATGTCTATAATAGAGCTCTCTGTACAGTCTAAGAACCTAGACACTTCTGGGGGATGTCGTGTTCCATGGGGGATATTTTGAGCTCAAAGTGTATTGTTTTTATTTTTCTTTCATATCCTGTAACTGACTTTTGGCTTCTGCATTTCATACACATTATAAGTGGAGTTTTGGATGCGAGTGTGAGAGCTTGTTTATGCAAAGAAAATTTCATCATATTAGATGCAACTCCTTAATATTTTATCAGTCTCAAATTTTAGCTGGAGCTATAAGAGTGAATTAAAATAGCCAAATCCCCTTCTCTTATAACAGTGTTTCTTGAAGCTATGGTTTGAATATGGTTGGTCCCCACCAAAACTCATTGTGAGGCTTGGTCCTTGATTTGGCCATGTAGAGAAGTGGTGCTTTTAAGAGGTGATTATGTTGTTAAGAAGGATTAATATCGGCCAGGTGCAGTGGCTTACACCTGTAATCCTAGCATTTTAGGAGGCCAAGGTGGGCAGATCTCCTGAGGTTGGGGGTTTGAGACCAGCCTGATCAACATGGAGAAACCCCATCTCTACTAAAAATACAAAATTAGCTGGGCATGGTGATGGTTGCCTGTAATCCCAGCTACTTGGGAGGCTGAGGCAGGAGAATCGCTTGAATCCAGGAGGTGGAGATTGTGGTGAGCCAAGATCGTGCCATTGCACTTCAGCCTGAGCAACAAGAGCAGAACTCGCTCTCAAAAAAATAAATACATAAATAAATAAAGGGTTAATATCTTTCTAGTAAGACTTGGTTAGTGCTTCAGGGAATGGATTAGTTCCCATGAAAGTTGGTTGTTACAAAGTGAGTGTGTGCATTGCTATGAAGAAATACCTGAAACTGAGTAATTTATAAAGAAAAGGGGTTTAATTGGCTCACATTTCTGTAGGCTACACAGGAAGCATGGCACTAGCATCTGTTTGGCTTCTGGTGAAGCCTCAGGATACTTGTGATCATGGCGAAGGTGAAGGGCGAGCAGGTGTCTCACGTGGCAAGAACAGAAACAGGAGAGAACAGGAGCAAGAGATGGAGTGGGGAGGTACTAAACACATTCAAATGGCAAGATGTCACGAGAACTCACTCACTATGGTGAGCAAAGCACCAGGCTATGAGGGATCTGACGCCATGACCTGAACTCTTTCCTCTGGACCCCACCTCCAACACTGGGGGTTCAGATTCAACATGAGATTTAGTGAGAACATATATTCAAGCTATTATCAGTGAAGCTGGCTCTCCTGTTGAGCCCTTTGGCTTAATCGCTTCCGCTTCTGTTTCTCTACCATACTATGATGCAGCATGAGTCCCTGACCAGGAGCCAACCAGCTATGGCCCTCTGATCCTTTATTTCTGAGCCTTCAGCATCGTGAGGCAAAATAAACCTCCTTTCTTTATAAATTCTCCAGGCTTAAGCATTTTTTTGCTATAGGAACAGAAAATGGACTAAGACACGATCCTATGGTATTATTTACCCTACGTTTGTGGTACTCCTATTGGTTGAAGCACAGAAGTAGGTTGAAAAATCTTGCAAATTTTCTTTGTTCACTTTTTTTTATTGTACTTTAGATTCCGGGGTCCATGTGCAGATCATGCAGGATTGTTGCATAGGCACATTCATGAAAAGGTGGTTTGCTGCCTCCATCCCCACATCATCTATACCTGACATTTTTCCCCATGTTATCCCTCTCCACCCTCCTTCCCACTATCCCTCCCCTAGCACCCCCCAATGGACCCCAGTGTGTGATGCTCGCCTCTCTGTGTCCATATGTTCTCATTATTCAACACCTGCCTCTGAGTGAGAACATGCGGTGTTTGATTTTCTGTTTTTGTGTCAGTTTGCTGAGAATGATGGTTTCCAGGTTCATCCATGTCCATACAGAGGACATAAACTCATCATTTTTTATGGCTGCATAGTATTCCATGGTATAAATGTGTCACATTTTGTTTGTCCAGTCTATTGTTGATGAGCATTTGGGTTGGTTCTAGGTCTTTGCAATTGTAAACAGTGCCGTGGTGAACATGCACGTGCATGTGTCTTTATAATACAACTATTTATAGTCCTTTGGATATATACCCAGTAATGGGATTGCTGGGTCAAATGGAATTTCTATTTCTAGGTCCTTGAGGAATCACCACAGTGTCTTCCACAGTGGTTGAACTAATTTACACTCCCACCAACAGTGTAAAAGTGTTCCTATTTCTCCACATCCTCTCCAGCATCTGTTGTCTCCAGATTTTTTAATGATCACCATTCTAACTGGCGTGAGATGGTATCTCAATGTAGTTTTGATTTGCATTTCTCTAATGACCAGTGATGATGAGCATTTTTTCATATGTTTGTTGGCTTCATATATGTCTTCTTTTAAAAAGTATCTGTTCATATCCTTCATCCACTTTTGGATGGGTTTTTTTCTTGTGAATCTGTTTTGGTTCTTTGTAGATTCTGGATATTAGCCCTTTGTCAGATTTGTCCATTTTCTAGATTAACATATTAAATTAGGCACACCTAAGAAACCTCCCACAAAGTTGATATCCGTCCTTGAGATTACATATTTTCATTTCATTTAACCCATTATTCTTTGTTCACGCATCCAGGCGATATTTAAAAAATGCTTCAGGCTTGGTGCGGTGGCTCACACCTATAATCCCAGCACTTTGGGAGGCTGAGGCAAATGGATCACCTGAGGGCAGGAGTTCGAGACCAGCCTGGCCAACATGGTAAAACCCTGTCCTACTAAAAGTACAAAAAAAAAAATAGCTTGCTGTGGTGGCAGGCACCTGTAATCCCAGCTACTTGGGAGGCTGAGGCAGGAGAATCGCTTGAACCTTGCAGGTGGAGTGAGCGAGCTGAGATCATGCCATTCCACTTCAGTCTGGGCAACAAGAGAAAAACTCTGTTAAAAACAACAACAACAACAACAAACACTTCAGTTATTAAGTAGTAGATTAGTAAATTTCTTTGCGGTAAGTCAACAAATAGTATATCACTCCAAGAGTGAATTGTCAGGGACACAGCATAGCATGTTGGTAAAAACCAGGGACTCTGGAGAGCCAGATTGGCTGATATTAGATCTCAGCTTCATCACTTAACTGCTGCATTACCAGGGATGGATTCCTTAAGCACTTCCTGACTCAGTTTCCCCATCTGTAAAATTGGGTTAATAATAGTGCCCACTTCATAAGATAGTGGTTAATATTATATAAGTTATATAAGTAGATTGCCTAGAATAAACATCAAGTGATCAGAGGAACCTCGATAAAGATTGGATGGCTTTTATTACTTCTAAAATAAGTAAAAATTCCTTTGGGAAATGGAACAAGATGGGAAGAAAAGAAAACAAGGTACTGAATGAATGGAGAGAGAAACCTTTTATTTTATCTTATTTTATTTTTTCTGAGTTGAAGGAAGAACAGAAAGATCCAGCACAAACTTCCATCTTAAACCAAGCTGGCATCTCTTGTTTTTATCTTTCATGTCTAGAGCCTGAGTCTCCAAAGACCATTGTGAAGGGATTGTGTTTGACTGATCAATCAAAGCAACCCCCTTGCTTGTCTTTTGAGACTCTGAATTAAAACCTCCAGGCAGGATTCTGGGGAGGACAGGACTGGCGAGGAGGCGGGCAGCTACTCAAAGTTGAGTGGGCTTTGATGGCAGAGAAGCAGCTGAGATAAAAGAGCTCCTCCCAGCAGAGCTGAAATTAAAACGGGAAACATTTCATTAGGCCCAGTCTCAGGAAGGGAGCCCTGGGCGGTGAGGAAAAGCCGCGGGGACAGACGCCCCAAGCCAACCCCGTTAGCAGTGGGCAAGGGATCAGGCCACCAGCAAGGACAGTTCTTCCAAGGATACTCCGTTCAGGCTGCTTCAATCAGCATGAGTCCCCACAGATACAGGAATACCAGGAAGTCGGCAACCTCCGGAGTTCAGTATTCAGACTGTGTGGAGAACTGATTTCCACTTACTTGGCTTCAGTCTGTTCCACAGTGTCTACTGGTCGCTGCTCCAGGGCCAAAGTCTCTAAATGCTCCCACTAGTCTGGGCATTCGCTGTCATCAAACAGCTCTTCCTTTCATCAGCCTCTAGCAGTGTTATTTCTTCTGCCTGGAATGCCTTTCCCTCATCTCTGCCTGCCAAGCTCCTATACATCCTTCAAAACCCAGCTGAAATCTCACTTCTTACAAAAAATGCCCTACAGGTTCCATCAGCAATGTCTTTCTCTGATCTATCTGTAGAGTTAGCATTCCCTTGTACTTGCATTTTAGAACATGTCACGAATGTGGTAGGTTACGCTTGGCCGATGACCCACCCTGTTCTCCCAGCACATCGTATCTGTAGGTAGGAGGAGGCGCATATAATTATCTAATTTTCCACAGCAGTCAGAGATATTAGAGGTGAAAATGACCTCAGGCTTCCTTTAGTTCAGACATGGCTAATTTACACAAGATGGGATACTGCTTCTGCCATCTGTGCTCAAGAGGACAGTATGCACCACTCGGAGAATTCTTCATTTCTGTTAAATCTGGACTCAGAATCTTTGTCAACACACTGTTCTAGGCAGTCGCAGTCAACATATTGGATTCAGAATTTTTTTTTTTTTTGTCAGAGACACAAACAGGTAGCCCTTAACACGAAGCGAGTACAATTACCAGAATAACTCACAGAGAGGAAGTAGTAATCAGAGTGCAGGACCTCTAGGGATATGTGGTGATGTACAATTGGTCACAAGACCTTAGAAATTTAGTACACAAGACCTTAGGAATTAACTGATCACAAGATTTTAGGAATTAAGCCCAACCATGGGGCTTCCCGATATATTCAGGCAGTGACTCTAAGCTGGTGGGCAGGAACCCAACTTCAGTCACTGTGGTGGGGATTCACAGCCTCTTATCCAGTTGCTAGGACTAAACCTGCTCACATCCTTGGGGCCCCAAAGGACCCTGCCATGTGAACACAGGTGTGTTTTATGAATCTTCAGTAAAACTTTCCCCAGACACAAGTAGGGCCATTTGCTAGTGTGACTGTAAATTGATGAAAGGTAAAAATCTTTTCAGGGTTAATTGATACTGGCTGCGAACTGAAGCTAATCCCCAAAGACACTGAATAAACAAAATAAAACCAGGTAAAGCAAAAGAAAACAACATCATATTTTATTTGGAATAGAAGACAAGACCTATGTGCTACCCCTGAACTAGCTCAGCACTAACCTCCCATCATATATGATGAACCTCAAATCTAGGAAAGTAAATATCCTAACCAAATAAAGTATAAAATCTGGGGGAAAATTATTGTGCTAATTAAAAATAATAAAATTAAATAAAATTAAAAACAGTAAGAACCAGATCTCTATTTCCGAATTGCCCAGCTCGTACCATTATAGGTACATCACACCGCTTTCTAAAAATAGTGATTTAGATATAGTAGTGCCTATTATACACATTGGTGTGGGCATAAAATTAAATTCCAAATTGCAAATAGAACTGTTGCAAGAAAATAATATTTCCCAAGACTTATTCTACTTAATTGCCTGGAATATTAATATGTATAATGAAAATAAAGAAATCTTCCATCTAATTGGCCTAATTGGTCTCTCTAAAATAAGCCGTATATGCTTTAAATAGCTAATAGGCATTGTGATGTTTCAAGAAAATAAAACAGTATTTAGAATTTTTCAAAAGCTTTAGCTCATGAGACTGTTTTGGCCAGGATCATGTCTTAAGAAGAGTGCGTGACAAAGGCTGGTTGGAAAGACGCTGATGAAAAGGAAAGAACAGGGGTCTTGGAATCTGTCTTTGATTTGCATATTGGCACTGTGACTTATTTGCTGTGTGTACTCATGCTGGAATCTTGAACTCTCTGATTTTCAATTACCTAATCTATGAAACAGGTGTGATAGCTATATCACAGACGGATTTAATGGACTAACACACTCCAAGTGTGTGACAGTAGTGGGTACTTAATAAATACTAATTCTATTGTTTAAATCTTGAGGCATGGGCCTCAGAACTATTTTCTCAGCAACAATGCTAGTCTCTTAAATTAAAATTATGTTTGGCCACTGTTTAATTGCTATATAAACATTTTGGCGCTTGTGCCTCATTCAGCATTTATTCAAAATGAACTTTCTGTGCATGCCAGAGACAATATGCTGTGTTCATCAGCACATTTCATTTTCCTTCTGAAAATGCAGGAAGGCTATTTCCCAGACCCCTGACCCCTACCCTCCTTGAGTTTTGATATGCCTACATTACTGTTCTGGCTGTAAGAACGTAGGTGGAAAGGACGTACCTCATTTCTGGGCTTGAGCCCTGAAAGATGTGCACGATCATCCATGTATTCTTTCACCTATATTTCTAGTTGGAAATTATGGCTTCTAAGTCAGCAGTTCACATGATGGAAGAAGCTTGGAAGTCTGCATCCTTCAGATACTATTTGGAGAAGCATCTCTCAGAAAAGTGACAAGCTGCAAACATTCCCATTAGGTCTCGCATAAGTGAGGAAACAAAAACAAAAACATAGCATGCTAAGCCCTGAAATGTGGGGTGCATGTGTTCTCTTCACATAGTCTAGCCCACAGCACTTCGTCAGCCTCAGTACTGCTGACATTTTGGTCTGAACATTTGTTTGCTGCAGAAGACTGTTTTGTGCACTGTGAAATAGTTAGCTTTACCCACTAGATGCCAGTACTGACCCCTTCAGTTGTGACAACCACCACTATCTGCAGACAAGGCCCAGTGTCCCCTGGGAGTGGGAGGAACTTAAAAATCACTCCCATTGAGACCCGCTGTTCCAGGCTGACTGGAAAAGGAAAATTGGCATAATGTAACAACAACAATAACAAACCCAAACAAATAAAACAGACATATGCAGAGCTGGCAAAATCAAGTGAGAACCCCTTCATGTTTTCTTTTCATTCATTGTCTTTAATACTGGAAACCTCACCTGCATTTTATAGATAGAGTAGGTAAGGAGATTGAAACACAAAGGAGTTACATATCCAAACATACCTGCTATTCCATTACTGTATGTAAACCCAGAAAGCTGGCCTCCTAATGCACTTTTAAATATAGAAACTTTCTGCAAAGAGTATCTATGCACCATTTTCTTGTATATTTCCTGAAGTTTCAGAAGTAGGTTAGGCAAAAGTTGGGTGGATCAAGGGAAAAAATGCCTGGGGACATATTGTTTCATTCTACATCCATTGGACCCTGTGCATCAAGAATCCTAATGACTTGCAAACTCACTGAAATACTGAAAATAGAGCTACAGATGTTATAAAATTATTCCAAAACCAGATGAAGCTAAACTACTTGTTGGTCCTCTCTAGATTCTAGCAGAATCACCAGTAAGAATATATGCCATATATCCCTTAGGATGATATTTCCAAGGAGAGAAGAAAACTGAGCCAGTCAATCTAATGACTGTAATGTACTTAGCAAAGAAAATTAACACCTGCCATCACACATGAGGCTCCTCATGTCTATACTGAGTCCACTGTCTCACCGTAGTGTTACCTGAGGAGTATTAAGGGAAGACACCAAGGGCCCGATTGTTCCTTTAATATACTCAAGTATGTAAGCTGTTGTTATAAGGAGAAAACCAACAAACATAATCAACAAATCCAAAAGTTCCAGAACCCGATACTTCCAAACACATTTATAAAATAAACTTAAAACTGGATTCTCCTCCATAGATTCTCTCAGAACCTCTCATTGGAGCATATGTTTGTGAACCCCAAAGAGAGGACAGAGAGGAAACAATGCTTCTCTGTCTGACTTGAACCTGAAACTTGTTTTTCATGGCAACATAAACCTAAAGGCATACATGCTGAGAATCAGGGTGTATCAGGTGATAATGAAGCATAACTGACTCTTGCACTAGCTAGGGATCTCAGCTATTGGGGATCAAACTAGCCTCTACCAGTAGTAGATGCATGTCTGAATATTTCTTACCCACTTGGTACAATGGGTTGATAAAAAGACCACCCCACCGCATGATAGCGTTATGGGGACTAAGTGAATTTGAAAAGAGCATGTATTAAAAACTTTGGCTTTGAAGTGCAGCAAACCCTGACCTTGACTCATGAACTCCATAAACCTCAGTTCTTATCTGTAAAATGGAGATAATATCTTCTTCAAATGGGGTAAAAACTAAATGACGGCAGTGTGTGTGAACTGCTTAGTGCGGTTGTTGACACTGGAAGCACTGTGCTCTCATCATTATCACCACCACTGCTACGGATGCTGCCTGGGAATCTCTTACAGAAAGAGTTTTCTTATCTAATTTGCCTAGTAATCAATCAAAAATCCAAAGGGACTGTCGAGTAAAATGTTAAATAAATCCTGAGGAATAACGATGAAACATTCATAATATATGCTCTGCACTAAAACATCTTTACAACTCTCTAAGGAATTCATCTTTTTAATGTAATATGTGAGGAAATGCTACAGGGGGATAATATTGATCTGAAAGTCCTTTGGCAGTGACTTTAAATATGGGCATTCTATGCCAGAGATCATGTTAGAGCACCTGGCAGCAGAGTTTGAGGCTGAGGACCTTGTGACTAAGTCTTGGGCAACACTCCCAGGTTGGTATCGCTTGTTGCAATTTCATTACCCTAAAAGCATCCTGGAAAAAAAGCATTCTAAAAACCTTCCTGGACATACAAACCTTAATCCCCACAGAGTTGGAGAGCTATAAAGTGTTTGAGAAGCACAAATGTCCTTTGTGCAACTGCAAGAGGCTCATTTTCCCCAAAGACTTCAACTGTCTCAACTCGGTAGCCTTGACAAATGGAAATTCATCACTTCACATCCTGAGACCTGGCTTCTTGCATTCATGCAATTAAACTCCAATACAATACGTGATTACTGATGTCTCCTGTGCCAGATGCCAGGAACACAAATCAAAGAACAATCATCACGATTAGTTCTTCAAACATTTATTGTGGTTTTACTGTTGGTACCTTTGTGGTGAGGGCTCCCTATGCACTAGGTGGCAATGTAATTCAGCTACTCTGTGTTGCAAGAGACAGAAACTCAGCTCCAACTGACCTAATCAAGAAGGGGGAATGCATTGGGAGGGGCAAGGCTAGGACTTGCTAAGGTACAGCTGGATCTAGGGCTTTCAATGCCGATATCAAAATTGTGTTCTATTCTCTTCTCTCTGCTGTACTTTTCTCTTTATCTCCCCGTTCTCAAGGTAATCCTTCTTCACAATGGCAGGAAGTTTGCCAGAAGCACCACACTTGTATTTACAACCCCCAGAAACTGTCCTGGAAACAGTAAGCATTTCTTGCTGCTGGCTTCATCCAGCATTAAAAAAACTGACTGATTAGACACGTTTGAGTCATATCTTCACCTGAAACTGATCACTGTGGTTTAGGATATAGAAAATGCTGATTGGTAGGCTTCAGTCAATTTCTTATACCTAAACGATTTACCTAAGGAAAAAGAAAATTGGCATGATGTAACAATAACAACAACAAAGCAAAAAGGAAAACAAACAGAAAGGAGAAATGTATGTAGAGCAGGCAAAATCAACTGAGAACACCTTCATGGTTTTTGTTGTTGTTGTTGTTTTGTTTTTTTGAGACAGAGTCTTACCCTGTCACCCAGGCTGAAGTGCAGTGGTGCGATCTCGGCTCACTGCCGCCTCCACCTCCCAGATTCAACTGATTCTGCTGCCTCAGCCTCCCAAGTAGCTGGGACTACAGGAGTGCACCACCACGCCTGGCTAATAATCTTTGTATTTTTAGTAGAGATGGAGTTTCACCATGTTGGCCAGGCTGGTCTTGATCTCTTGGCCTCAAGTGATCTGCTCACCTCGGCCTGCCAAAATGCTGGGATAACAGGCGTGAGCCACCACACCCAGCCATCCTTCATGTTTGGTTTTTAATCCATTGTCTTTAATACTGGAAATTTCACCTGCATTTTGTAGAGTAGATGAAGAGACTGAATTACAAGGCAGTTAAATATCCAAACGTACCTGCTATTACATGCCTGTATGTAAACCCAGAGAGTCGGCCTCCCAATGCACTCTAAAATACATAAGCTTTCTGCAAACAGCATCTATGCACTATTTTCTTGTGTATTTCCTTAAATTTCAGAGGTAGGTTAGGCAAAATTGAGTAGAGCAGGGAAGAAAACTCCTGGAGGCATTATTTATTTCATTCTACAGCCATTGGAGCTTAGATCTGAATACAGCTAGGTGTATCCTGTATCATGATCTCTGAACAGAGTTTCCATGCTATACTTGGACCTGGCTATTTTTTCCAGTTAAATATAAAGGATATTTATTATGGCTCTTAATTTAAGCAACCAAAATGGACCGTAGCTCATTGAAGCAGATAAGGGATTTACTGAAAGGCTATTTTGGTTGTTCACCATAAAAGCTGGAGACAGAGTTTTTTTTCTTTCTTTCTTTCTTTCCTTTTTTAAAGCCAGGATATAGGCAGAATGTGCCTAGGTCAATATCATGGTCCAGGACTAGTTTGGACATCACTGACATTAAATTCTTGCTAGATTGGCTGGCCCGGATGCTACTAGCTCTCCTGTCAAAGACACCTGCAGTTTGCTATAATTTCAGAACTGACTATAGCTGGTGCTGCTGGTGGTGCAACCCTCACTGCTGATGGAGGTGATAAACTCCCTGGAGGCTTCTTTGTGGACTCTCAAGCTCCCAGTTCTGGAGGAGAATGCATTTGATTGGCTGAGTCTAGATCTTGAACCGCCCTCTAGACCAGTGGTTCTCAGCTGGACCGTTTGTCTCAAGGGGACATTTGACAATGTCTCGAGACAATTTTAGCTGTTACAGCTATGGGATCTCACCCATAGAAGCCAGAGATGCTGCTAAACATCCTGCAATACCCAGGACAGCTTCCCACCGCATAAGATTATCTTGTTTAAAATGTCAACAGTACTGAGATTGAGAAACCCTGCCCCAGCTTCAGGGAGTTTTGGAGAAATTAGTATGCTAAAACTTTATGTTCTATTGTGAGAAGAGCTCCGCTTCTCCAAAAAAACTTCTATAATGGAAAATTCCTTAGACAGAGGAAGAGAGTTCTGATGTTTAAAAAAAAAAAAAGTTCCCCTATAAATAGATACCACAAAGGCATCTTTGTTCGTATCCTAGAATCCTCCTCATTTATTTCTAGCATCTACTTGCTTCGATACTATCCCAACCCTTTTCCAAATTCTTTGCCCTGACATTTACCCCCTGTATATCTGCCTTTGGATCTAGTGCAGCTTGATGTCTGATGCTTCCCAGGTACCTCGGCTTGACCATGTGAACCTGCCCTTTCTACTGCTTCACCAGAGCCCTGTGGCTCTTGGGATCCTACCCTGGGACAACTTCTAGAAAAATAAAGCTCCAGTATTCCTTTACCTTCCTTCCTGGCTTTCTCAACAAGGCTGCCAAGTCCATATGGAGAGAACACAGCCAGATCACGCCATGCCAGCATGTCTGATGCAGCATTTCCAGTTATCAAAGCTCCTGAATGGATTCCAGCAAAGACACCAATATTCAGAAACCAGTAGCCATTTTTATGCGTAAGACTCTAAGTTTCAGGGACTGAATGGCCTGAGCAAGGAAACTTGATGACCTCGGGTGAAAAGAAATACTTAAGATACAGGCTTTTGGGGCCTCTCGGAATCCTATGAAGAAGGAATGACCAGTTGGCCATAATAAACAGTGCCGTTGGAGGCCTTAGGATGGAATTGCAATTCCAACTAGAGTGAGTGACTCCACTCTCCTGGGTACATAACACTAGGCTCCCAGAAGAGGCCAGGAGGTCAGGGAGGAATTAGAAAAAACAAAAATCATCAAATATGTAGTGTTCTTGCCTCTTAACCTGTAAGACACCATACAACTCAGAAACCTCTAACCAGAAAATCATCCTTAGACAAAATTGCAGTTCAGACAGCATAGAAACCCAATATATGAAGCACTTTTTCAGCTCAGCAAGCTTCTTCGTGTCATTTCAAAATTGCAGCTGACACTTTAATATTTAAACAGAACAGAAGAGATATGGATTATTTATTTTCTTTTACTTTAATTTTACTACTGTACCAGTTCCCAACTTTATTTTTAACTTTAAAACAACAAAGCCCTAGATTTTAACAGCAGCTTCTGCTTGATTCATCAGGTTGTGAATGTTAACCTGACACTTACAATCCATAAAAGCCTTTTTCAATGCCATTGTCCCATTATCTACTTCTATATTGCTATGAAATTACATGGAAAATATTTTTTGCTCTGGGCAAAACTAGTCATATAGAATTTGACAATGATCTATATATTTATGGAGGAAAATTAATCTTCAATGCTTCAAAGTTTTTATGCCTCATAATTTTATCAAAAATGTCCAAATGCATTATAATGGAGCTTCCAGAGACATGAAAAATGTCCCCCTTTTTCTCTAAGATTGAAAAAAGAAAAACGCTACACTCTCAGGATGCTTTTGAACACACTGTCTGGTTATGCTGTTTAATGGACCACTCAACAACTGTAGCAGAATCTCATGGAAACCTAAAACATGGCAGGAACTATGTAATAGCCTGTTTGAGACCAGTCATGGATAGTCCTACAAAGTGGTTGTATTAGCCTCAGCGGTTTTAGAATACCATTCATCCAATCCAAGAAATATTTTAAATCCACATTAACAAAAATTAAACTACAGCTGTTTTAATAATCACATGTCACAGAAACCCAATTCAAGCAAAACAAAAAAATTCATTGATTGCCTCAAATAACTAAGAAGTCCCAGGATATTGGTGGCTTCAGTCTCATCTACTTTAGACAAGGTCCCAGAGGATGTAATCAGTCATCCATGTCTTTCAGTCCTCAGGTGGGTCCACCCATGCCACACGTGTAATGCTCACAGCCTCCCCAGACCCACGTATTGGAACTCACCCGACCTATCACTACAGGACTAACTTCCTTCTTATGTCTGGCAGAAAAGTCTCAGAGGAGACTCTGAATGGCTTAGCTCAGATCACATGTTCATCTCAGGACCAATGACAGTGACCCATGAGGTAAAGCCCTCTGACTTGGGTCATATATTCTGGTAGGTGGGAAGCCTGGGCTAGTACCAAGTCTATGAAATGGTATCTTCAAAAGAGCTATTGCTGCTTCAGCAGAAGACAGCTGGGCAGGCAAATATGGGATTACTAACGACCAGTGGCACTGGGTTTTGGTGACCATACTTCCATCTGTGGTTTCATAACCTATTTGGTCTGGTCTCCACTAAAAATGCCAGCAAGAGGTGTTTCTTGGGTGGATTTTATATTGATCTGACTAAAGATTTCTGTTTCTGCATGTGGCAAAACTTAAATTTTTATTCTTCTAAATTAGGCAATAGTGTTGAAGTTCTCTGTCAATCAAGCCTTTTTTTTTTTTTTGAGACAGAGTCTCTGTCACCAGGCTGGATTGCAGTGACGTGATCTTGGCTCAGTGCAACCTCCACCTCCCGGGTTCAAGCGATTCTTCTGCCTCAGTCTCCCAAGTAGTTGGGACTACAGACACCTGCCACCAAGCCTGGCTAATTTTTGTATTCTTAGTAGAGACAGGGTTTCACCATATTGGCCAGGCTGGTCTCAAACTCCTGACCTTGTGATCCACCTGCCTCAGCCTCCCAAAGTGAGTCACCATGCCCGCCCAAGCAAGCCTATCTGAACTATCTTTTCCCACTCTCTTCTAAGGTCCTTTCCCTTTATCTCTGATGGTTTACCATGCTTTCTTCTGAATACATTTATAAGACCAACAAAAAAATCCGATGAACTTGAAAGATGTAGTTACATAATAAAACCTTTTAGCATCTGTTTCCTGGAGATCACAAGAAATTGGGCACTTGGTCTTCCAAGCTGTATGCATTGTAAGAAGAAAATTGGATTTGATTCTGTGATTACTCTTTGGTGTTTATGCACTTATGGGCTCATACATATATTCGGCAAATATTTGGTGAGCATCCATTATGTCCCAAGCACTGTACTAGGGTCCCAGGGATACAACCAGGCTCAACCCAGCTCTCCTGGAACTTGGAATCTAGGAAAAAAGACAGAGTGTTCAAATGGTCATAGACAACTATGACATATGTATGTATTGAGGGCAGGGGTGGGTGGTGGTACATACAATTATGAGAGAGACAATGAAAGGGAAATAGGCCTAGTTAGAGAACTCAGCAGGAGGCTTTCTGGAAGAAGTAGTGTTTGTATTGTGATCTGAAAGATACATAGTGATTAACCAGACAAAAGGAGACTGTAGGGGCATAAAGGCAGTTGAGATTTTCTTTAAGGTTCATTTTCCTTTCCTTTAAGGCTCATTTTCCTAGTCTCAGTCAGGGGAACTGACTTTTGGGTAATACTTCAGTATTTTTATCCACATTGTCAAACTTTCATTGAAAAAACATCTCATGGAGTGAAAGGCACCAGTTGGTAGTAAAACAATATGTACTTCAATACTTTGTAGGTATTTCATGAGAAACGTTTTAGAACAAATATATATCATGGTATGCTACAGGTAGTAGCTACATATTTAGTAGCCATTGATTGAGAAAATTCATAAAGACAAAATATTACTATAAATTTGATGTTTTAAATGACTTTGCATTGTTTTCTTTATGCTTATTTGAAAAGTAACCATATTAAAAGATATGAATCATATCCCTGTTCTAAAGATAGTGCCTGGTTCACCTAAGGATTGGAGAACTTGCTGGGACAGATTCCTGCAGCTCATACTCACCCCTCAGGATACTGTAGCTCACAGGTTGTGAACAACAGGAGACATCTGTTACTTGTGGGTTCTGCTCCACATCCATTCATTTTGTGAAGTACACCCACCCCCTGTGATAATGATGTACCCGTCAATCATCATTATGTCTGCTTCCACCATCTCAGTTGTGGGCACATAAACCAGGCTAGCCAGAGTTCCTTTGGGGAACTGACATGGATACTGGAAGTAAAGCATTACCCTATTAAATTTCCTGAGACCAGGTACTCTAAGTGTCATAGAAGCCCAAATCGCTAGGGTCATCTCCCACCATGCAGAAGATGGCCCCATCTGGGAATAAAACCAAGAGCCCAGAGATGGAAAGACATGCACAGGCCAAAAGGCCTCATGTGAACACTTGGATTCATGCGGGCTTTAGGCCACTCCACCTCTGGAGGTGGGTGAGCTAATGACTTCCACTCCTGTCACTATCCTAAGTTGATTTGAATTGTTTTTCTCCTACTTGCCACCACAAGTGCCCTATTACTGTAATCTCCACTAGTCCAAGCATTTGCATTTTGTGCTCATGGGTAGAGTCCAATATCATACCGAGAGTCAATTATTACTCAGAGAGTTAATTATTATGCACAGTCAATTATTGCACAGGATCAACTATCACACAGGGAGTCAGTTATCACACAGGAATCAGTTATCACACAGTCAGTTGTTACATAGTCCATGATTACACCGATAGTCAGCAATTGTACAGAATTATTACACTGAAATTCAATTATTGTAGAATGTGATTTATTTACACAGAATCAGTTATTATACAAAGTCAGTTATTACTCAGGGAATTAATTACTACACAGCAAATCAATTATTACATAGAGAATCACGATGATTTATTGTCACACACATTCACGATATGTTTGAAATCCCTATTTCTTTGTCAGAATGACTACCATGCCATGCTCCCCTAATTTGGGATTCTAGCATTTCTGATAGCCAGCTACTGTTACTTCTAAGAAAGAAATTCTGCAGTGTTTGGAAAGGTATACCATTCCAGGGACAAACTCGGGAGACTTTTTCAAAGAACTGAAGTGTCCACCAGAAGGTCTTACAATACATTATTTATGTAAATGTATTATAAAACAGAAAATGAAATTACATGTATGCACAGTATGTTCTTAACCACATACAGCATAGATTTGTGAATATAATTATCCCATCTTCCATAAACACGTATGCATAAGCACATATGTATAGGCACCCAGATACACACACACCACATATCCAGAAAGATGTAATAACTATGATATACATAGATCTTAACAATCTAGAAAAATACAACTATGATATATACAGATTAACTTATGATAGCCACTGTGTGAAACACTTTATAAATATTGCCAAGCTATTATAGTGGTTAGTCTCACAGACTAAATGGAAGCAACGTTCAGTAGGATTTTCAGCAATGCTGGAAATATTCTATAATCCTCACCAGCCAAGACAGTAATGACTAGTCACCTGTGGGCTCTGGGACCTTGAAATTTTGCTATTGAGACTAAGGAATTGAACTTTTCATTGTATTTAATCTTGCTTAATGTAAATTTAAATTTAAATGGCTACATGTGACCAGTGTCTACCATATTGAAAAACACAGCCCTAGAACCTGTATGCCTGGGTTCAAATCTCCGTGTGATCATTTATTACCCATTTCACTCTGACAAATTGCTTGATTTCTTTGTCCCTTGGTTTTCTTCTCCATTAAGTAGGGCTCTCAACAGTACCTATCCCGTATACCACATTTCTCTCACATGCAGAGGGCAATGCTGTTTTCCTGTCTGTTTCATAGAAATATGGATTGTATTGGCTTCCTAGGACTACCATAACAAATAACTACAAACTGTGTGGCTTAAAGCAGAAATTTATCTCACAAATCTGGAGGCCAGAAGAAGACTAGGATTGATCCCTCTTGGAGGTTCTCAGCAAGAATCAGTTTCATTCCCACTTTCTGGTGGTTGCTGGCATTGCATGGTGTTCTTCTGCTTGTCAATACATTTGCCATCTCTGCCTCAGTCTGGACATTGCCTTCTTCCCTTTGTGTCTGTCCAAAATCTGTATCCTGTAAGCTAGTGTTTCTACAGAATCTATCAGCCTAAGCATTGGTCTATATTCTATGTCTCAAATCGTCAATCTTTCTTTTTCTCCTCTTTTTATTTATTTTGGGGGTTTTTGTTTTTTGTGGATTTTTTTTTTTTTTTTTTTTTTTTAGACAAGGTCTGGCTCTGTCTCACAGGCTGGAGTGCAGTGATATAATCACAGTTCACTGGAGCCTTGACTTTCTAGGCTCAAGTGATCCTCCCACCTCAGCCTCCCTAGTAGGTGAGGCTACAGGCATGATGCGCCATACTCTGCTATTTTTTTTAAGATGGGGTTCTCACTACATGGCCTAGGCTAGTCTCAAGTTCCTGGGCTCAAGCGCTCCTCCTACCTTGGCCTCCCAAAGTGCTGGGATTATAGGCAGGAGCCCCAGCACCTGGCCTCAAACCTTTCTTTATAAGAATATATGCCATTGAGTGTAGGGCCCACCCCTTAACTTAATCATATCTTCAAAGACCCCATCTGCAAAAAAAAGTCCAATTCAAAGCTTCCAGGGATATGGACTTGGATATTTTGTGTTTGTCACTATTCAACTCACTTATTTTTGTAAGTTGATCTTTACCTATTTTACAATCATTTCAATAAGAAAAAAGTACTATTTTTAAAAGGAACATGTATATACATACATACACTTCCCTCATATAACTGCTTCCCATTCTGTACAGCCCTGAAGGACCCATGTTTCTGCTTGTGGCGGGATATGTAAATCTATAGTAATTATTACCCTGATGAAAAGAGTACATGATAAGTCTTAATGCAATTGCATGCTCTGAAACAAAGGACTAATTTAAAGCAGTGGATGACATTAACCTGTGTTCCCATGAGTACATTAGGATTTTCAAAATACAGCACTTTCTTCTTGTACTGCATGCATACAAATGGGACTCAATTTATTGCAAATGGTATTTCCGAGCACAACGCTCGTGACATAATTAAGAAATGTATGCAGCCTATTACTAATTTAACACTGTTCAAGGTTCTTATCAAAAAGCCGTGTGTCGCCCCACAGTGTCACCATCAGATTTATGCATTGTAAATACAAATATATTTTATTCATAGTGGATTCTTGCAACTTCAATTATGCAATAAGTATTTATTTGGAATTCGTTCTCCCCCCACCCCCTCCCGCCCCTACTTGATAGCCATCATTAATTCATGTGAAACTGATTAAGCGTCTTGTAAAGCTCTAGCAAACACCTTAGAAGACAAACTCAATTTGTAAGGACGAAGCTGTTGTCACAATTATTTCAAATGAAGAAAAATAGTAGCCTCTGGACTGAATAACTTCAAGGCTGATGCTTAACAGAATGGTAAGGTAGAATACTTTGATTTTTGTGGCACCAAATTATTAAGTATCCTTCTCCTCTCCTATGGGAACTTTCAACGCTGGAGTCCAACTGAGCACTTTAGCTTCCTGCTAATATTCAGTCTTCTTCAGTTCCTTAAATGCAATTACCATTCATTCCATTTCTGGCCAAAATTTAGGTATCATTTAGATCTCCCACTTCTTACCACAAACAAATCAGTAAGCTCTGTTGCCTCTGTCTCCTGTAGATATATACTTGACCCTTTGAAAGGTGTAGATCCGTTTATACTGGGATTTTCATCCACTTGTATCACACCTGCGAACACAAAAACAAGCCCTCCATTTCCTGCCCCTCCTCTTCCTTCTCAGACTACACAACATGCCGACAAGAGGGATGAAGCCTTTATGATGTTCCACTTCTGCTACATGAATAGTAAGTTTTTTCTTCCTTGTGGTTTTCTTAATAACATCTTCTTTTCTCTGTGACTTTACTGTAAGAATACAATATGTAATACATACAACATACAAAACGTGTTTTAACCAGTTGCTTATTATTAAGGCTTCAGGTCAATGGCAGGTCGTTCGTAGTTCAGTTTTTGTGGAGTCAAAATTCATACATAGATTTTCAACCTACACGAAGTGAGGGGGTTACCCCAAACCTCCATGTTGTTTAAGGGTAAATTGTAACTCAAAGTCACTTCTTACTAGGATGATCAACATGTCCAGGGTTGCCCGAGACTTTCTCAGTTTTATTAGGGTGGTGTAAATGTAATTGTGCCATGTACTTAAAATACTAAGTTTTCAGTACCCATTGCCATTAAATGGTAAAACCTGCAGTTACATTTGTACCAACCTAATAGCAATGAAAGTCCCATATCCCAGGAGCCTCCTCAGTCCCAGATAAGCCAGTGTGGTTTGCAAGGACTATCTCCATTTTAAAATAGAAATTTCTCCCTTTTATTTATCCTCAGTAAACGGAAATGGTTAGTCATCCTATTTGGTGGATATTGGATATTGAGTGGTTTGGTAACCATCCAATGGTTGGTCACGCCTTCCCTTTTGCTTTAAAATCCACAATCCCCTCTCTCCTTGACAAGTGCAGTTGTATCTGGTTCTGCTCTTTCCGTGCTCCGGTTACATCTCCATACTTGTTATATTAACCCCTTGCGAAAAAACCCTTCATTCAATTAAACTTCTTACCATGGCGTGCAATGCTCCATCATATTAGTTTCCGGTGGTGGCTGTTGTTATTATCCACAAACTTAGTGACTTAAAACAACACAAATGTACTAGCTTGTAGTTCTGAAGATTGGAAGTCTAAAGTCAGTTTTGCTGACCTAAGGTTATAGCATTGGCAGAGCTCATTTCTTTTGGAGGCTCTAGAGGACAACTTTTTCTTAGCATTTTCCAAACACCCTCATTCCTTGGTTCCCAGCCCCACATCACATCATCTTTTTCCCTCTGCTTTATCACATTGCCTTCTCTTTCCCTGTCTGAACTCTCCCACCTCTTACAAGGACCTTTACAGGAGGGAGCCCCAAGACCCAGCTGCGGCCTGTTAGGAACTGAGCCGCACAGCAGGAGGTGAGCAGCAGGTGAAAGAGTGAAGCTTCATCTGTGTGTACAGGTGCTCCCCATCGCTTGCATGACCGCCTGAGCCCTGTCTCCTCTCTGATCAGCAGCAGCATTCAGTTCTCTTAAGAGTGCTAACCATATTGTAAGCTGTGCATGTGAGGGATCCAAGTTGTCTGTTCCTTACAAGAACCTAATGCCTGATGATCTGTCACTGTCTCTCATCGCCCCCAGATGGGACTGTCTAGTTGCAGGGAAACAAGCTCAGAGGTCCCACTGATTGTACATTATGGTGCGTTGCATCATTTTTTCATTATACTTTAAAATGTTAATAACAACAGAAGTAAAGTACACAATAAATGTAATGCACTGGAATCGTCCTAAAACCACCCCCGACTCCGGGTTCATGGAAAAATTGTCTTCCACAAAACTGGTCCCTGGTGCCAAAAGGTTTGGAGACTGCTGCTTTAGAGGACAACTGGTTTCTTTGCCTTTTTCCAACATCCTCCTTCCTTGGCTCCTGGACTGGCATCACGGTCTTTTCTCCCCCTGCTTTCTCATCACGTTGCCTTCTCTATCTTATCTTCTCTATCTATCTTATCACATTGCCTTCTGTCCTATTTGACACTCCCACCTCAAGCAGTGATCTTTACAGGGACCCTTGTGACTTCATTGAATTCAGGGGATAATCCAAGATTGTCTTACAACCTCCAGTTTCTAAAGGTAATCAGAACGGCAAAGCCCTTTTTGCCAGGTAAGGTCACACATTCACAAGGTTCTTGGAATTAGGATGTAGCCATCTTTGGAAAGGAGTTGCTAATCAGCCTACCACATCTGCTTCATTTGGTCTCTGCTTCATCTTTGGGGTCTTAAATGATGCCACTGTTGGATCCACACAGCATGGTCCACTCCTCACCTAAGCTGGCCTTCTTTCAAGTCATTGAACACACTGTGTTTATTACCCATATGAGATGTTTGCACTTGATGTTCTCTTTGCCTGAGTTCATTCTTCTCAGGTATTCAGAGGATTGAGTCTTTCCCGTTTTTAAGTATCCAACTCAAATGTCACCACATCACAGAATTCCTCTTTGGACACTTCCATTCACTGTCAACCTGACACTCTTTATTTCTTTGCATTGTTTAGGGTGCTTTTTTTTTTTTTTTTTTTTTTTTTTTTTTTTTTTTTTTTTGAGACAGAGTCTTGTTCTGTCACCAGGCTGGAGTGCAGTGGTGCAATCTCGGCTCACTGCAACCTCTGCCTCCCGGGTTCAAGCAATTCTCCTGCCTCAGCCTCCCGAGTAGCTGGGACTACAGCTGCATACCACCATGCCTAGCTAATTTTTGTATTTTTAGTAGAGATGGGGTTTCACCATGTTGGCCAGGATGGTCTCGATCTCTTGACCTCATGATCCACCCGCCTCAGCTTGCCAAAGTGCTGAGATTACAGACGTGAGCCACCGCACCTGGCCTTAGGGTGCTTTTGATATAAGTAGAGACAGCCCAACTCAAACCAGTTTCACAAATAAGATGCAACGTGTCATGTAAAGTAGGTAGAGAGATCTACAGCTGGTATATTCAGCTTTTCAATGATGTCATCAGGAACCTAGGTAGGTGACATTGTCCTGCTCTCCAACTCCATGGCCACAAATCGGTGTGAGACTCTGAGTATTATATGTAAACACAACTAAGTCCATGAGAAGAAAAGGCCATTGTATCTATCTGTATTGTATACAAAGAGCAAAAGAGCTTTTTGCAGTTAGGCCCGGCCTTAGCAACAGACTTTGCCCCACCTCTTGTTAGCCAGAGTTGGATCACCTGCTCACCTCTAAACCAAACACTGCCAAGGAGAAAGGGATTACCACACTTGGTTGCTAATCAGAATGTATGTACCTGGTGCTTGGATATCTAAACACCAAAATATGAAAGTAGATGTTAGAGAAGTGATCCATCTGTTTTACACCAATTCTCTATTTTATTTTACTTACCGTGCCTATCACTTTTAGCAATGCACTTCTTTTATTGCCTATATTTTTCTAATAAAATACAGATTTAATAAAAGTAGGTGCTTGCCTGTCTTGCTCAAAACAGTATCCTCATTCCCAAACAGTGTCGGGCACATAGTAAATGCAATATAAATCTTATTTGTTGAAATAATCTTGTTTGCTAAAATAACTCTTATGCCAATTCAACTTTCATTCTTTCATATTTTTTTCTTTGTATCTATTCAGCAAATGTCTACTGAGTACTGTGACATTCTGATCACTATGCTAGTAAGTAGAAATAGAGCCTTGAAGAAGATAAACATGATCTTTAGAAGCTCTCAGTTTAAAGGGGGGTAAAATTAACAGAAGCAATATTGAAATAAGTCTTGATTTTTTCTACCTCTACACACTTGACAATTAAGCCCAAAAGTTCCATACCAAAATGATTTTCTTTGTCATAGATTCTCAAACTTCCTCGTTCCTTACAATTGTCTGGGTTACCAGTTCTACTCTACTTTTTAAATTATTTTGTTTTTATTTTTAATTGGTGTGGGTACATCATAGGTGTATATATTTATGGGGTACATGAGATGTTTTCGTACAGGCATGCAATGCATCATAATCACATTTTAGATCATGGGGGGGGGTCTCCATCCCCTCAAGCATTTATCTTTTGTGTTACAAACAATCTAGTTATATTCTTTTCATTATTTTAAAGTGTAGAATTAAGTTATTAACTATAGACACCCTACTGTGATATCAAATATTAGAGCTTATTCGTTCTTTCTAACTGCTTTTTTATACCCACTAACCTTCCATACCTCACCCCCAATGCCCCACACCCCACCCTTCCCAGCCTCTCATAACCGCCCTCTATTCTCCATGTCCATGAATTCAATCGTTTTGATTTTTAGATCCCATGAATAAGTGAGAACATGTGATGTTGGTCTTTCTGTCCTGGTGTATTTCACTTAACATCATGACCTCTAGTTTCACTCATGTTATTGCATGGGTGGCTAGTTCTAAATGCAGATGACTGAGTGTATTAGACAGTATTATCTAGAGTAGAATCATCAACAGAACATACAGAGAAAGATATAAAAGGAGCTTTATGATGGGAATTGACTTATGTGGTTATGAAGGCAAAGAAGTTTCATGATTTGCCATCTGCAAGCCAGAGAACCAGGAAAGCTGGTGGTGTGATTGCATCTCAGTCCAGAGGCCTGGGAATGGAATGTAGAGCCAATGTTGTTAGTCCTGGCCTAAGTCCAAAATTCCCAGAGCCAGAAGTGCCATTGTCTGAGGGCAGGAGAAGATGGATGTCCCAACTCAAGTGGAAGGAATAAATTTGCCCTTCCTCCACTTTTTTGTTCTACCCCTCAACAGATTGGATGGTGCCCATCCACATTGGTGAAAATATCTTTTTTTTCAGTCTACTGATTGAAATGCCAGTGTCTTCTAGGGTCACTCACATAGACACACCTAGATATAATGTTTTACCAGCTATCTGGGGCGTCTCTTAGCCCAGTCAAGTCAACACATAAAATTAGCCAATACACTGTCTAAATCTCTTGCCTGAGGTTCTGAGGATCTGACTGATTAAGCCTAAGTGGATTCAAAGAAACTTTGCTTTCATGTTTTTCTGAATAGTTATGATCAGGTGGCTCATGGCCCATCCTTTGAGTAGCTGGGTTCTATGGGGCCTTATCCTTTCAGGATGAGATTAATGCAATCTTACCATTGGGATAACATAAAGAGCTTTCCAAGGAACTTTCCCCCACATTCGGAAAGGCTTCCTTATAGAGTTTCCAGGCAAAGCACTGTTAAATTTTAATTTTGTATCAATAACAAAAAATTTTATATCTCAGGCAATACTTGGAATAAACTTTTGCTAAAAGAAAATTGTTGTTTACCTGCAATTCAAGGTTAACTGGGTACCCTCTATTTTTATTTCCTAAACGTGGCAGCCCTACTTCTTAGAGAGGTATAAACAAATGTAGGATACTTTGAGAATCACTGAAGTCTAGTGTAACAAGGACTATGATAGCATGAAGTATAGGAAGTTACATAAGCATAAAGTCAGGCAGGGTAGGGACAGGGGACAGATTCAGGTTGGAAAGTCAAGGTTGCCTTCCTATAAGAACTGACCTTTAGGTTAAAACTTAATGGATGGGCAGGTACCATCTTTCAAATGCAGAAGAATGTATTTTGCAAACCATGGGTGGGCTATCAGCCTGGAGACCAGAAGCATAACATCCTCTTGGCATTTATTACAAGTACATCCCTACGAATAGGATGCTGAGGGCCAAGGGGACCATGGTGTCAGGTGACAATGGAGGGAAATTCCCAGGACACGCTAACAAGAGATCTGTGCTAAGTATCTGAAACTACCATAGGGCAACCTGCCCAACTTATCAGGACTTTGAAACCCTCTCTTCTGGATGATGCCCAAGGATTTTGACTAAATAATTTTGAGTCAAAAATCTCGTCTTTGTTCAGCAAGCTGAGTCCAGTGGTTCTCAACTTGGTTACGTGAGAATACTTTAAATCTATATATCAGTGACTCAGCTCTACCTAGAGCAAGTAAATCAGAATCTCTCAGTGAAGGATAGGCCTAGGCATGGATTTGCTTTAATGCTCTGGATAATTCTACTGTGCAGACAGGTCTGAAACCACAGCCTTAGGTAAATCACTTCACTGTTGAGCATCAGCTTTCATAGTTTACAGAAGATATATATGAGAGATGCCATCCTTTGCAGCATTGGTTGTATGAGTTAACCGAGAGGATAAATGGGAAAAGCACTGTGTAGGTTCTAAGACAGGGGACAGTGGAGTCAGACGGTCTTGGTTTGAATCCTGGCTCCCAATCTTGGTGTGACTGGGCACAAGCCATTTACCTCTCTGGGTTCACTTCCTCCTATAAATGTGGACAACAAAACCTATTTGATAGGGTTTTTGGGTGGAATAAATGAGCTAATCCATATGAGTGTTGGATATGGCAATTGGCATATATGACTCATAAACATAGGGTATTATTGCAATGACAAACTGTGTTACCAATGCACTATCTTATTGACAGGGGTCTTTCAGATTATAAATAATCTGATCTCATTCACATCTAGGTGTTAATATCTGGTAAAGTCAAACAATGAATGTACAAGAGGCAGATGTTGAGTTGTGCAAACAAACATTTGAATGCGTATATGCCCATGTTTTCCAGAGTAATTCCATTTGACAAAGGGCCAATGAAACCTAACTGTAAGACTTATGGCTTCACGAATGATCTGTGAGGGAGATTCTCCGGGACTGGAAGACCCCTCCCCAGACCTATAAAGACAATGTCTTACAAATATATACACCATCCTGAGAGTTGTTAAAATCCTTTCACTTGAATTTCTTCCCTGGAGTGCTACTCCTTTTGAGTAAGTCCCATCAATGAAGAATATGTGGGTCCCTCAGACAAGAAGTGTTTTATGCCAAAGGTGTAAAACAAGAGTCCTTTGAAAATTGTTTGTTTTTTTTTTAATGGAACATAAAGAGGCACTCTACTTGGTGTTTCACTTTCCTCCATCATCCTCTTGTTCTAAGCTAAAATTTTCTTTGGACGAGGGGAGAATGGCTACTGGAGAGGAGCCACCAGCTTATTATCAAAAGACAAAATTACAGGCAATTTCATTATAGATTTAATTGACTGTATTAGCCTGTTCTCACGCCTCTAATGAAGACATGACTGGGTAATTTATAAAGGAAAGAGGTTTAACTGACTCACAGTTCTACATGGCTGAGGAGGCCTCACAATCATGGCAGAAGGCAAGGAGGAGCAAAGCCACGCCTTACATGGTGGCAGGCAAGAAGGAACTTCTGTAGGGCAACTCCCCTTCATCAAACCACCTGAACTGGTGAGACTTACCAGCACGAGAACAGCACAGGAAACACCTACCCCCATGATTCAGTTACATCCCACCAGGTCCCTCCCACGACACATGGAGATCATTACAATTCAAGGTGAGATTTGGATGAGGACACAGAGTCAAACCATGTTACTGACTTTTAACAATGATTTATGAATCAGGCAGCTTCCATTCCACAAAACGGAATGGTTGCTCCCTTTGGACAATAGCAGAAGAGTGGGTTTTTTAACATGGGAACAAGGAAATGGAGCAATAGAGGAAAAAAATCTAATTGCTTAACATCAAGTTACTTCCAGTTACCTTTTCTGTAAGAGTGAAATCAGAGGGGACATTCTTATTATGCTGACTCAAGTAGACTGGAACCTCCTGTTTTCAGGAAAAACTGGTCTGTTTGGGGATCTGTCTGCTTCCTTTAAGTTTTAGTTTGATGATGTGGCATTTAGCATGAGTGACTCCACTTGGATTGGTCCAGTCTACCGGGGCCCAGTGCAGGAGTTCAGTCCAAAAGATCTGTAATTTTTGTTTAATGCTATGCTGCAGCAGGATTTAAAGGCAGAGATTGAGGGAAAGATGCATCTTAGATGGGACAACCTGGAAAGGCCATTCTGGAATAGAAAAGTAAATGAAGTACAGGGAAGGGAGATGCTCTGAGAAAGGGCATCCCAGGTAGAGGGGTCAGCACACACACAAAAAATCATCTTCCAGAATAAAAGTGATCAGAAAACAATGACATGATCCTTATTAAATAACAATGAAATTTGGTGGAAATAGATTTCCTGGCCTACAATGATCAAGAGACAAACCAGGATCCTTCTTTCTTAATGATGCCACCACTTTCTGAAATGCAGTGTTGTCATGAAGGCCTAGAATGAATGTGTTTCAAAAAGGAGACTGTTTGATCATCAAAGCAAGTGCTTGGAACACTCATCCCAGGACAGGGAGGTGAGAGACAGCTAGCCCCCAGATTCTCAGCTCTCATCTCCCCAAACTCCTGGCCTCAGCCCATCTGAAGATCACTCACCGGCAGACTCTCTTATCACAAAGTACAGACAGTGGCAGCTACCAAATCTTCCAGCTTCTCTGAAGTACTGTCCAAAGCCCACCTTTCCCAGGACCACAGATCTTCTCCTGGGTGAAATGATCTCGGACTGCTTCTGTGACAAGCTGGCTGGCTCCTAAATTCCTCTCTCCTCCTACACATGCTACTCACATCTTATAAACCCCTTCTTGATCAACTCGGATGTCACTTTCTCAGGGGAGTCTGCAGTGATCAAACAGACAATATCAGTTCCCCCTGGTATAGACTCTCAGGACTCCCAAAGAGCCTGCCCATGTGTGGCTGCATGAGATAATGTAGTTAATATGTCTATTCACGCTGTAACCTCCTTGAAGCCCATTTTGTGTTGCTGAAGGGTCGAATCATGATTCTCTTGCAAATATAACATGAATGCTTGTCAAACGATTCTATTTAAGCCTTTAGTTAATGCAGAAACTCATAATGTTACAAATAATTCAGAGAAGAATCCGAATAGCATATAAACATATAGACATCAGGAATGTTGAAAATACTTTACAAGTGAAAGCAAAACTGGCAAAACTGATTGATGTCCACAGGGCAAAAATCAGTTGCTTTCCATGGGACAGAATTTGCATGTCTATGGACAAGAATCATTTGCTTTGCTATCTGTTCTCCACAACTTGCAGAGCCGAGAAATAGCTCAAAGATGGACAGGAACTGAGATGATGCTGAGATGTTGAGACAGAACACCCACAGTCTTTTTGGTTCTTGTCAAAGTGGTTCCCAGTTTTGCTCATTGTTTTCTTCAACTGCTCCTCAGAGTGCTCACAACATAGTAGATGCTCAGTGAGTATTTATTATTAAATAAAGGGCAGTTTGGGTATATTTGTTAAAAGATAATATATTTTGAAGCTGGTGGGGTGGTTCTCAGTTTTAACCTATCTTAGGGTTCATATCTGCTCATGTCTAGTAAACAGAAAAGTTCAACCAGGGTCTTTGGAGAATGCTTATCCTAAAAGACACATTTGGCTCAATCATAAATTCTCTTTGGTGAGAAGAGGACACACACATGCATGTACAAAAACACAGACCACTGTCATTACATGAGTGCCCTAAAATAGGCTAGATGCTATGCGAAAGCTTAAGAAAATAGCATTCTAATGATATCATGAATGTAAAAATGTTTTGAAAATGGTAAAATATCAAGTGAGTGGAGGTTGAGAGAGTGAAATATCCATTCTAAATCTGTGTCGTATGGATTTAGAGGCAGGAATACTTCAACTCAGCCAATATAATAAATAGCATTCCCCAAGACTTTCAATTTATCCCATAATTTATGCAATAAAAACCTCACCTCCTTCCTTCTCTTTTATCACATCTATGAACTTTCTACAATTTCTCAATCTTATCTCATGCTTCATGTATGTTTACTTACACTAGTTTTATCCAAGGCCCTGGGAGGAAGCCTAGCCATGTACACATATATGGTCATAGGTTTTCTAAAAATGTCAAAGACAAAATATTTTACCTGATCTCATTTAGGACTATTAATGATATCCCATCAACTCCATTAATTACACTTCCTCTTGTGCTAGGGTTTTCCAAATCGTGCAGGCATTTTTGTGATCGATCAAAGAGATTTGAGTGGGAGATACATTTAGTTGGAATGGGTCTGACATATTAATGTAGTTTTCAGTCACTTTGGTGGAAAAATAAACTATTGCTACATCCCACTGTAGAAATGGCTTCAAGGAATATGTGTTCCACCCACTATGTATACCCATCAGGAGCCATAATACAAAAATTCTGGGAAAGTTTATTTCATCTTGTGCCTGGGTCCTGTAGCCCCAAGCTCTGGAAATATGCAAGTAGTGAGGGAGGAATAAGACTTGAAAGAAAGTAGAAACAAGTCTGTAGAAAATTCTTCCAATCATAAGATATATAAAATGTGTATAACTGACTTGGCTGTCACTGATAACTACTCAAAATAAAATTTACAGCTAGTGCTCGACTTATGACAATGATTGGTTCCAATAGACCAGTCATAACATGATTTGGTCATAAGTTGAGTAGGCTACATGCACGCGGAGATGGTAGTGCTGCCGGAAGCTGGTCCGCACTGTCATATGCCCAGCTGGGCAATGTTTGCACTGCCAGACGCGGAGCAGTCATGGCTAGCGATTGTGGTCGTAAAGTCAAATGGTCGTAAGTTGCATAGGTCGTAAGTCGATCAATACCTGTATTACCAAAAGGAGTATACTAGAAAAATACAGCTAATACAGTTTTAATAAATCATATGTATATATGAATTATATTAAATAAAATTCATTAGATCTTCTGAATGTTTAGAGCAAAACCCTGCAATCCTCCTCCATACAGTTCTCACTGTGTAGACATGTTTTAAAAAACACAACCATCAATAATAATAGAAATACGTCCCAATCAACAAAACCATAATTCTTTTCTATGAAAAGTATTACATAATTGTTGTCATATGAAAAAGCAATAAAAAATTTGCTGCTGAGATGAATAAGACCATAGAAGTATATCAAGGAGATAATAGATATAGAATATTACAATATTTCTCTGCTTTTTTTGTAATGTTTATGCTTTTTGGTAAGATTATAGAAATTTGGGCAATTTTTGGTGATTTATATTCTAATTCTAAATAAATGTTTATTTTTGTAACATGTTTTTGCTTGCACTTTTACAATCTTTTACCTACAGAGGGCCTTAAAATTCTATAACCATCAGGTTTCATATAGCCTGGAACCGGCCCTACTCATGGCAGATCATTTTATGGTCAATATCATTACTCATCCTCACCCTATTACTAGTTTCCTTATTTTCTCCCTATCCCTCACCCCCAAATTTAAGGATGGGGTGAAGGTCAGGGATATCTTATTACATAATTCTTGATAATTTTTATGTGATTCACCGCATAAACAGAATTTAAAACAAAACCTATATGATTATTTTGATAGATGCAGGAAAACCATTTGATAAACTGTAGCATCAAATTAAGATAAAAACCCTCAACAAACTAAGCATCAAAGGAGCATACCTTAAATTAATAAAAACCATTTATGACAAGCCAACAGCCCACATCATACTGAATGGTGAAAAATTGAAAGCATTTTTCCCAAGAACTGGAACAAGACAAGATTCCCACCTTCACCACCTCTAATCAACATAGTAATGGAAGTCCTGCCCACAGTGATCAGGTAATAGAGAGAAATAAAAGGCACCCAATTTGGAAAAAAAGCAAGTCATGTAATCTCTGCTGACGACATGAACCTATACCTAGAACACCCTTAAAGTCTCCTCCAAAATTTTCCTAGATTTGATCAATGACTTCAATAGTTTCTGAATACAAAATTAATGTACAGAATTCAGCAGCATTTCTATACAACAATAATGATCAAGCTAATAATCAAATCAAGAAATCAATCCCATTTACCTTCAAAAAAATACCTGGGAATACATTTAATCAAGGAGGTGAAAGGTCTCTACAAGAAAAACTTCAAAACACAAATAAAAGGAGTTCTAGATGACACAGACACCTGGAAAAACATCCCATCCTCATGGATCAGAAAAGTCAATATCATTAAAATAACCATATAGTCTAAAGCAATCTATTTGGTTGGTACAAAAGTAATTGTGCTTTTTGCCATTACCTTCAAAGGCAAAAACCTCAATTACTGTTGCAACAGCCTAATACAAGTTCAATGAAATTCTTATCAAAATATCAATGTAATTTTTCACAGAATTAGAAAAATAATCCAGAAGTTTACATGGAGCCAAAACAGAGCCCAAATAGCCAAAGTTTTCCTAAGAGAAATCTGGAAGCATCACATTACCTGACTTTAAATTATACTACAAGGCTATACTAACCAAAACAGCATGGTACTGGTATAAAAATAGACATGCAGATAAATCAGAGAACACAGAGAACTCAGAAATAAAGTCACATACATACAGTCAACTGACATTTGAGAAAGTAGAGAAAAACATGTATTGGAGAAAGGAGTTCCTTATTCAATAAATGGTGCTGGGAGAGTTAGATTGCCATAAGTGAAAATCAAGAGTGAATGGACAACCTGCAGAATGGGAGAAAATATTTGGAAACTGCATTTGACAAAGGACCAATATCCAGAATCTACAAGGAACTTAAACAATTGAACAAAAATGACAAAAACCATGAAAAGGCATTTTTCAAGAGAAGACATACAAATGGCCAATAAACATATTTAAAAATTTAAACATCACAAATCATCAGAAAAATGCAAATTAAGACCACACTGAGATACCAGTCAGAGTGACTACTATTAAAAAGTCAAAAAATAACAGATGTTGACCAGGATGCAGAGAAAAGAGAACACTCATACACTGTTGGTGGGAATGAATCTAGTACAACTTCTATGAAACTAGTATGGAGATTTCTCAAAGAACTGAAAATGGAACTACCATTTAATCCAGCAGTTCCACAACTGGGTATCGACCCAAAGGAAAGTATCTCATTATATTAAAAAGATACCTACATTTGTATGTTAATTACAGAACTATTCACAATAGCAAATACATGAAATCAATCTAACTGTCCATCAATGGATGATTGGATAAAGAAAATATACAATATTTCAATACTGTACATATATAATAGAATACTACTCAACCATAAAAAAATGAAATGGGGAGCTTATTCTGGAATGTCTAGCTGGGCCCAATTTAATTACAAGATTCTTAACAATGAAGGGAGGCAGACAGAAGAAATGACTGAGAGAAAGAGATGTGAAGAGCAAATCAGGGTCAGAGAGATGCTGCATTGCTGACTCTGGGGACAGAGGAAAAGACTGCAGATGTGGGCAGCCTCCAGAACATGGAATGCCAAGGAAATAGATTCTACCATGGAGCCTTCATTGAGGAGTGCCACCCTGCCGACACCTTGATTTTTAGTTCAGTGAGAACTATATCAGGCTTCTCACCTTCAGACTGTAAGATAACATATTCATGCTGTTTTATGCCACAAAGTTTGTGGTAATTTGTCACAGCAGCAGTAGAAAACTAATGCATAGCATATCAGCTTGAGCAACTGAGACACTGAGATATGGGAACACCATGTTAAACAAGATGTTTTAGATTATTGATTTTAAAAATGCTAATACACTGTTGGTAGGTATAGCTCAGTTCAGCCATTGCGAAAGGTAGTGTGGCAGTTCCTCAAAGACCTAAAGACAGAAATGCCATTCCACCCAGCAATTCCTTCCCTGGGCGTATGCCCAAAGGGAGAATAAATCATTCTATTATAAAGACACATCCATGTGTATATTCATTGCAGGACTATTTACAATAGCAAAGACATAAAATCAAGCTAAGTACTCATCAATAGTAGACTGAATAAAGAAAATGTGGTACATATATACCATGGAATGCTATGTAGCCATAAAAAGAATGAGATTATGTCCTTTGTAGGGACATGGATGGAGCTTGAGAGCATTATCCTTAGCAAACTAACAGGAATAGAAAACCAAATACTGCATGTTCTCACTTATAAGTGGGAGCTAAATGATGAGAACTCATGGACGCATAGAGGGGAACAACACACACTGAGACCTTTCAGGGGGTGGAGGATGGAAGGAGGGAGGAGGATCAGCAAAAACAACTAATAGGTGCTATGCTCAATACCTGGGTGATGAAATGATCTGTACAACAAACCCCCATGTCACAACTTTACTTATATGACAAACCTGCACTTGTACCCCTGAATTTAAAATGAAAGTTTTTTTTAAAGACAAAAAAAATAGAAAACTCATTTGAACTGACTTAATTATGAGGAGAATATATTGGCTGGTATGACAAAGCAAACTAGATCTAGATCCCATGCAATGGATAAACCAATCATGGTGACCTGAGGCCCTGTAATAACTTAATGGATTTAACCTAAGCCGGGAGGTCCACCCAACACCCTTCCAAAGAAAGGTTCTATCGGCATCACCTGGGTCCTCAAATGCAAATAAGGTATGGTCCGGAAGGGAGAAGGCAAAGAAACTCTGAAAAGGCTGCCACAAATGTCCACAACAAAGAACATTGTTTTTTTGTTTTTGTTTTTGTTTTTTTTCCTTTTAACTGGTCTGTGAAAGGCAGACCCAGAACCGGACTAGTGCAGAGACATGAAAATAAGGCAGGGAAAAAAAAAAATTGTGGCTGTTGGAACACACATCTCCTGCTTGGTCAATCAACTATTTTTAAATACTGGATTTCACCTTCATTCTAGTTAAAATAGTCTGGTGCTCTTTAAGTCTGTTATTGGTGTATAGGAATGCTTGTGATTTTTGCACATTGATTTTGTATCCTGAGACTTTGCTGAAGTTGCTTATCAGTTTCAGGAGATTTTGGGCTGAGATGATAGGGTCTTCTAAATATACAATCATGTTCTCTGCAAATAGAGACAATTTGACTTCCTCCTTTCCTAATTGAATATCCTTTATTTCTTTTTCTTGCCTGATTGCTCTGGCTAGAACTTCTAGTATTATATTGAATAGGAGTGGTGCGAGAGGGCATCCTTGTCTAGTGCCAGATTTCAAAGGGAATGCTCCCAGTTTTTGCCCATTCAGCATGATACTGGCTGTGAATTTGTCGTAAATAGCTTTTATTATTTTGAAATATGTTCTGTCAATACCTAGTTTATTGAGAGTTTTTAGCATAATGGCTGTTGAATTTTGTCAAAGGCCTTCTCTGCATCTATTGAGATAATCATGTGGTTTTTGTCTTTGGTTCTGTTTATGTGGTGAATTACGTTTATAGACTTGCGTATGTTGAACCAGCCTTGCATCCCCGGGATGAAGCCTACTTGATCATGGTGCATAAGCTTTTTGATGTGCTGTTGCAATCGGTTTGCCAGTATTTTACTGAAGATTTTTGCATCTATGTTCATCATGGATATTGGCCTGAAGTTTTCTTTTCTTGTTGAATCTCTGCTGGGTTTTGGTATCAGGATGATATTGGCCTAATAAAATGATTTGGGAAGGATTCCTCTTTTTGGATTGTTTGGAAGAGTTTCAGAAGGAGTGGTACCAGCTCCTCTTTGTATATCTGGTAGATTTTGGCTGTGAACCCATCTGGACCTGGGGTTTTTTTGGTTGGTAGGCTATTAATTGCTGCCTTAACATGGATGAACCTGGAAACCATCATTCTCAGCAAACTGACACAAGAACAGAAAATCAAACACCGCATGTTCTCACTCATAGGCAGGTGTTGAACATTGAGAACACATGGACACAGAGAGGGGAGCATCACACACTGAGGTCTGGGGGGGAACTAAGGGAGGGGCGGCAGGGGGTGGGGAGTTGGAGAGGGATAACATTGGGAGAAATGCCAGATACAGGTGATGAGGAGGAAGGCAGCAAAACACATTGCCATGTATGTACCTATGCAACAATCCTGCATGTTCCTCACATGTACCCCAAAACCTAAAACGCAATAAAAAATAGTCTAGTAGTCTGGCCAAGAGGTTGATTAATAAACCTTCAAAATCTAGTCATCTTTAAAGGATTTATTCCAGTCCATTTCGATGATCTTGTGTTTGTTTTTGTAGCTTAAAGGCCACCAAGGCAGAGTTCCTCTTGGTTGATTCTCTCTTCCACCAAATGTTCCATCACTATTGTTTTATTGCAATCTATTTAGAAGAAATGGGCGATTATTTTTTCCATGATGCTGGGAGCCCTGAGCTATGTTTGTTTATTGCTCATCTGTGCGCCAGAACACATCCTCGGGATTCAGCTGCCAATGTAAGGGATTAAGGGGCTAAGTGAGTTTGACTAGAGTAGGAGTCTTTCAAATGTGCACCTCTCCCCAACTCTTTTGCAGGCAATTTTTATTTAAATAACACACACACACACACACACACACACACACACACACACACCCTCCACACACAGTGCTTGCTACAGCCTGGCAACAAATCAATTTCCTAAGATCTAGTCAATTTATTCCACCTTGGAAAATAAAAAAATGTGCAGGTATAACACATGCAATTATTCCAATATATACATACATTTATATATATATTTGAATATGTATTTATTAGTTATATGTATGATTGTATATATAACTATTCAATATACATTGAATATTTCTATTTTGAATATTTATATTCAATATATGAGTTATTTACATATATAACTGTTATATATAACTATTCAATATATATAGAATATATGTATTCTATATATATATCCATTAGTAATATATATGATTATATATATAAATTCTATATATTACTATATGTACACCTAACTAATGAATATATACATATTAAATACATGTATTCCACACAGATGGAAATACATACATGTCTATTAGTTATATATATATGTTCAATATATTGATTCATTATTTAATATAATATATAAATATATATATTTTTATATTTATATTAATGTAAATTATATACTAAATGTGTTTCTATATATATAAAACTAATGAATATATATAACTCTGAATCTTCATATATATAAAACATTTCCCTATTCAACCCACTGGTCAGGGTAAGTGCTATCTTATTTCTTTATATATACACATATATAAAACATATATATATATATACACACACACATACACACACACACACACACATACATACATATATCCATTATATCCATTATAGGTATACATATATATATGTGTGTGTATATATATATACACACGCACACACACACACACACACACGCATATATATATATATTCATTAGTTAATCTACTTTTCTCCTTCAGTTGGAAGTACCCCAAAGGAATATCTATCCATCCCTCCTGCCACAGAACAGATCATTCTCAACAGCAGTGGAAATCAAATCAGCTCCATTGCCTGGGAATCATTCCTGTCAGGAGCGCTTTAGTTTTAACCTAGGTAAGGGTACGCAGCCTTTCTCCTTGCTTAGTTATAGTTTCAGCTTCAAATTAGAATGTTTTTAAATAATGAAATGACCAAAATCATTTTTAAGTTACCAAATGAAGTTGATGGCATAATGAAAATAGCAAAGGTTTAAAAATTGACATGAACTCTTAGATTTGAATATTTATGCTCATTATTTCAAGCTTTTTACAATAGATTTAAATCTTTTGTATGTCAGAGAAGACTTTTACTTGCCAAATTGTCTTTCTTTTTTTGAGAAGGAGGCTTGCTGTTTTTGCCCAGGCTGGAATGCAATGGTGTGCTCTCCGCTCACTGCAACCTCCGCCTCCCGGGTTCAAGAGATTTTCCTGCCTCAGCCTCCCGAGTAGCTGGGATTACAGGTGCATACCACCACACCAGCTAATTTTGTATTTTTAGTAGAGATGGGGTTTCATCATGTTAGCCAGGCTGGTCTCGAACTCCTGGCCTAACGTGATCCACCCATCTTGGCCTCCCAAAGTGCTGGGATTACAGGTATGAGCCAGTGCACCCAACCTCTTATTTGTAAAGAGAACAAGGTATTCTTTACAGACACATTTCCAGTCTTTTCCAGGTCTGAGATCAAGCCTTAATTATTCTTACCAAGAGTAAACAAAGCAATTAAACAAAAGACCCCACTGCAGGAAGCATTTCTGTATCTGAAAACAGGGCACCCAGGGGTTTTCCAGAGTTGAAGGAAAAAATAAACCTATTTCTAAAGGTCATCTCCCCTCTCTCTCTTCAGCCCTGACTGCTCCTCTCAGAGAAGGAGCAGGAAATCAAAGATCCTGGCGGATAACCGCTAAAGCCATCCTCTCTCTCATTAGCATTAAGCCCTACCCTTGAATCCTGTCTCTGTCAACATCTTAGTCCATCCCACGCAATATAATGGCTACGTTATACTATGTGAATTTTATACTGACTTTAAAATAAGATTAAAAATACATAATTCAGAGAAGAAAAAACACCAATGATGGTGGTGTTTCTGAGGATTTCCTAGCACCGTGCACTTTGCACCTATTAGCTCATTAAATCCCCAAATGCCTAAGAAGCAGGTATTGTTGTTACTTTATAGTTAAGGGAACCTAGTTCTCAAGAGCTGTTGTGACGTCTTTGAGCGCAATCGTAATCTCAACACTCTTCTTTTTGGGCTGAATCATAGTGTTGTAGAATGTTTAGCACCCCACCATCCTTCTACCAACTAGATGGCAGCAGCAACTCCCTCTGCCAGTTGTGATCAAAAGTGTCTCCAAACACTGCCAGATGTTCCTTAAAAGACACAATCACCCTGGCTGAGACCCTTTGCTCTCCTATGGCATAAACAGCCCACTTATTTAATTCTAGAACCCACATCCCCTATCATCATGGTATCAATTACTAATTCTGGATCTTCATATAGATAAAACATTTCTCTCTCCAACCCATTGTCCAGGGGGGAAGTACTGTTTCCTCTATTTTTATAGAGCCCCTTTCATAAGCTTCCTCTTCTATTCCTTTGCTGTCATTTTTAATCCTTTCTAATCTGACTTCTCTTGTTAAATAGCATCCCTTATCCCCGTCACGCAACTCGGTATTTCCTCTTTCTCCTTCTCTCTTTCTCTCTCTCTCCAACCATGCCATTCCATAGCTCTGCTGATCAGCATTGCACCACCTGATGGTCATCCTTGGGCACACCCCCAATACCCCCCCTCGCCACCCCTGTTCTTAATCATTTTAATCGCTGTGTTCTCTGGCTCTGTCCTCACTGCTGTATACTTCCTCCCATCCTCATTGTGCAAATATACTCACATCATACAAATCCCATAAATTTTTAAAATTTTAATAGACATTATATTGATCCATAGTAAAGTTTATTTATTTGGGTCAGGCATGGTGGCTTATTCCTGTAATCCCAGCACTTTGGGAGGCCGAGGCAGGCACATAACCTAAGGTCAGGAGTTTGAGACCAGCCTGGCCAACATGATGAAACCCCATCTGTACTAAAATTACAAAAATTAGCTGGGCGTGGTGACACACACCGGTAATTCCAGCTACTTGAGAGGCTGGGGCAGGACGATTGCAGTGAACCAAGATCATGCCACTGCATTGCAGCGTAGGCAACAGAGTAAGACTCTGTCTAAAATAAAGTTAATTTTCACTTGGGGTTGCTTGTTTACATTTAGGACTCCAGGACATATCTGAGAATCCACAGACCGTATTCTTGCCAACAATAGACAAAACAATCAATATGGACATCGTGCTTATTCTTAAGATAAATGCCAGTCACTCAAGACCACCTATTTTAAAATTTTGAGTAGTCCTCAGCTTGTCCTCAATATGGGTGGATGAGAGATGGGAGAAAAGGCTGACAAGACAGCTGACTGTCCTATCAGAAACGGCAAACTCTGAATCTAACTTCTATTTCAAAATTTAATCCTCCCACATATCAGTGGCAAAAGTATGATGGTGTTAGTGTGATTATAATTACCAGGGACTCTGTGTTTGAATTTGGAATTTTAAAGTAGATGGCACACTCTTGGACTGCATTATTTCAAGATCATTTATATGACATTTGCTGAAATATTGGAAACTCCAAGCTCTCTTTCATTTTTCTTTTACTCCCTAATTGCTAAAATAATAGTAAGAAAAAAATTACTCTGCTTCAAAGTTCTTCATTGCTAACTAAAAACCATAATTCCACCTGTCTGTCATATGTGGATATTTAGATTTAATTAATGGAAAAACAGCGATCAAATCTTGAGACCTGTACTTCTGTGTGACAGTGTATCTACACAGGCCCTTAGTTGCAAATGGCAGAAACCCAACTCAAGCCAAGTAAAGGAGGAAATTGGTTAACTCCTGCACTAGGAATTCTTACATTCCTAGGGGAGTGGATTGGGAGATGTGGGCACAGCTAGACGTGGAGATTTGAACTGTACCTTCAGGACTGTCTGTGTTCCCATTTCTACCTTTGCCGCCTCCTTGCATGATTCCCAGGGAGTCAAACTGCAAGATAATCCGCGGAAACTCCAAATCTATGGCATTTTGAGCTTTCTGTTTCGGAGAAAAATCTACCAGCCAGGAAGGGTCTCAGGGAAGTTTCTAATTGGCTCATTTGGTTTATCCCTGAACCATTTATTGAGTTCAGGCTGGTAAAGCATTTTTATTGACCAGTCCTGGGCCATCAAGCTCAGGGTTTGAGATTTAAAGCTCTATTAGGACCACATAGAATGTAGAAATGGCAGGTCCCCGAAGTAAAAGCATGGTGCTATCAGAAAAGAGGGACATGGATGCCAGTAAGTAAAAACAAGATACCTTTATCTCAGGCAGAAGTTTTTTTTTTGTTTTTTTTGTTTTTTTTTTTTTTTTTTTTTTTTTTTGAGACGGAGTTTCGCTCTTGTTACCCAGGCTGGAGTGCAATGGCGCGATCTCGGCTCACCGCAACCTCCGCCTCCTGGGTTCAGGCAGTTCTCCTGCCTCAGCCTCCCAAGTAGCTGGGATTACAGGCACGCGGCACCATGCCCAGCAGATTTTTTGTATTTTTAGTAGAGACGGGGTTTCACCATGTTGACCAGGATGGTCTCGATCTCTTGACCTCGTGATCCACCTGCCTCGGCCTCCCAAAGTGCTGGGATTACAGGCATGAGACACCGCGCCCGGCCAGGCAGAAGTTTTTATTCCTTAAATACCGTGAGCTATGTAATCCTCCCATAAGATCATTCTGTTAAAGATCAATACACTTGTATCGAGGCAGGAGAATAGGGTCTGGGCAGGGAACATAAGGACTTCCTATAACTAAATCAAATAGAAACACTTCAGCTATGACTGGAAATATCCTCTCTATTTACATAGGGTATACACCCAGTAAATGACTTTGTAACTTTACCACATCCTCTTCATTTACATAGGGTGTACACCAAGTAACCAATGGACACCTTTAGAGGATATTTAAACCCCGGAAAATTCGGCAACTGGGCTCTTGAGCCCCTATGCTCGGGCCTACTCCCATCCTGTGGAGTGTACTTTCATTTTCAATAAATGTCTGCATTTGTTGCTTCAGTCTTTCCTTGCTCTGTGTGTTTTGACCAATTCTTTGTTCAAGATGCCAAGAACCTGGACACCCTCCACTGGTAACAATATAAGGCTGGGGGTTAAACTTTGTTAAAATTTGCTGTTTCATTTCTACTACTTTCAAAACCCTTCTCTGTTCAACCTGGCTCTTTCAACAGTTCTAATTAGAAGCTAATTCTAGGAAGAGATAATTCCCAGGTTCTCTTTTTCTCTCTTTTTATCTGCTTGATTTCAGAACTTCCAGAGAGAAAAAGTGAATCTCATTCCCACCTGAAAATAGTTCCTTTCAGTAAGTTGCCTCACTTGTTTATTCTTGCAATGGTACTTTAAATGATATATTTCTATCAAATTTTATATCTCAGATTTTAATATGCTTTCTTCATTTAGATCTGTATTATCTAATATAAGCGACACTAGGCACATCTAGATATTTAATTTTAAAATTAAATTAAGTAACATCAAGTACAAGAAAACATTCAGTTCTTCAGTTGTGTTGGCCATATTTCACGTTCTCAAAAGCCACAGGTGCCTGGAGGCAGCCATATTGGGTAGCACAGTGTAGAACATTTATATCATCAAAATACGTATTATTCAACAGTACTGATTTAGATCAAAATGTTTTCTGTATTAAAGATAAAATTCCATTTTTCTAAATATATCTTCCATCCATACAGCCACCCAGTACAAGTAGAAAATTAAATGATAAGGAGTGGTCTATGTAGAGTGATGAATGTACATTATAAATCATGGACCATTTATAATGGGTCCTTTTTTTAATTTATTTATTTTTTGATACAGAGTCTCACTCTGTTGCCCAGGCTGGAATGCAGTGGTACAATCTTGGCTTACTGCAACCTCCACCTCCCAGGTTCAAGCAATTCTCCCTGCCTCAGCCTCCCCAGTAGCCAGGATTACAGGCACCCACAACACATCTGGCTAATTTTGGTATTTTTTAGTAAAGACGAGATTTCACCATGTTGGGCAGGCTGGTCTTGAATTCCTGACCTCAGGTGATTTGCCCACCTCAGCTTCCCAAAGTGCCAGGATTACAGATGTGAGCCACTGCTCCCGGTCTATAATGGGCACTTTAAATTAGTATTATAAAATACTCAGTTGCATGTTTAAAATTTACAATTTAGATTCTAGTAAGTTAAACGTTTCTTATTTTCCTCATGTATTCACTCAGACTAAGCCACAAGCGTATCAGCCTTAACTTACATCACTTACTCCCCATTTAGTCTACATTTTGGCCATACTAAATGTATCCGAATTCCACAAAGGTTTTAGAATCTGTCATAACGTAAGTCTTATTTGCTAGTCCCAGTGCATGGAATAATACTTCTCTCATTTATTCATCAATGCTTTTTCTCTACTCCTCATTGGATATTGGATATTTGTTGCAATATCCCTTTATATACCTGAGTCAGGGAATTTATGACAATTGTATTGTGATTAGCCCTTTGTATATGTACCTCCTTTATTCTTGTCTGTTAGGAGCAGGGAACCTGTGTGACATCTGCCCAGTTCAGCCTAGAGCACTATGTCTATTACATGTTGGGTTTCAATATCTGTTTTATAAGTTGAAGTGGGTTAGAATGCTATTTAAGGCCCTTCAAATTGTGACTCTGATGTAAACCTCCACCTCATCCCTGTTGCTGTTACAGAGACTGCATCTTAACCACCTCAAACCATTCATTCATTGTTTTCTGAACACACCATGCACTACCTATCCTCATATTTTTGAACAAGTTTTTTTACTCTCACTGGAAAAATATTCTTCTTTCCCCCCTAGTATTCCTCCTTCACTGCCAAGCTCAAATAGCCTCTCTGGAAATGTACCCAATGCCTACTTACCCAGAACATGATTTTCTCTGTTCCATTCTCCCAAGGTGTTCTCTCTTTGAATATCTCTTTTAAAGTATTTATCACAGCCTGATTTTCATCAGCATTAGTCGTGTCCAAGTCTATCTCTCTCACTAACTCTTGACCCCTTCAAGGACACACACTATGTTTTATTCATCTTTATTTTTCTCTTGCACTTAGCACAAAAAAGTTACCACAATTGACACTAGAAAATGTTTGTTGAATTGAATTGCTGTGCAAAGAAATACTTCCCTTAAAAGACGTAAAAGAAAAAGAACAGTGACAGCTTCGCTGAAGAGAACACAGTGAACTGAAGGGCCACAGGCTTTGATCAAAACCCTGCCCCAGGAACTCTCCAGCTGCTCAGATATGGTTTTCTAGCATCTGTGGGAGCTGTGGAATCTCAGAAAGGGACAATGTGATCTGGGCTGAGGGAGGAAGAAAAACACAAGCAGACCAGAGGCAATGACTCTGCAACACTGTAGTTTATTAATGTTTGGCAGAGTTCACTTACCAGAGCACGCAGTGGAGGGAAGCTGAAATCCTTGGCGAATGAAATGTCTAGAGGCTCCAGGTTTTATACCTGTGTTTAGTTCTCATACCAAAAAAGAAAGAAGATTTTTGTGGATAATATTTTAAATGATTGTGAGAAGTTAAACATAATTATCTAGTCTCAAGCATCAAGGAAAAATATTCAAGTGTTTAGAATAACAGAAATTTCCATCCAGAAGGGATTATAAATATCATCTTCTCCACGGATAGCAAATAAAAGAGATGTGCTACTAATCGCCCTTTCCAATGGCTCTGACACGTGATTGTAAAACAGCCGCATAATTATTTCTTGAAGAGTGAGGATGTGACCTCAGATTCCTTCATAACACAATGCCAACACCACAGGAGTTCGTCTGTGAGATGAGATTATTTGCTATCCCGTTTCACTTGTGAGACGAAGAAAGTAGAGCCTGAGGGGAAGGCAATACTCCCAGGTGACTCAGTGAATTAGTGCAAATTCTGTCTATATTCCAGTTCAGTTACCTCTCCATACACCATGCTGATCACCTACTTGTTCCTTTCCTGGTCGTAGCTCTTATAATGATGTGTGCATTCCAAACAAAGCATGCATGTCTAAAGCTCACAACACTTTATGGTGGCACATATGATTTGTCATCCACCAGTAAGTCTTACGATTGCATGTTCCCCTAAGTAAAATGTTTTCTGACCAGCCAATCTTTATCCTAAAATAAATCACAGTCTTTTTCTTGGATATCAGCTTTATTATCAATTCCCTGATATGGCTGCACAGGGCACTCCCTGGCAGGCATCCTCAGAAATGAGCTTTGCTGAAAATCTTCAGGCCTCCAACCTTGCCTGAACGCTGCTGCTCTACATCAAGGTTGCCCAGATAAAGCCTGGGGCTGCCAGAGGGTGCACAGCCTGGGTTCCAAAAGCTTTAGTGCTTCCTCCCTCTTCCTTTTAGTGCAGCTGTTTGTAGAGCTTCCCAGAGGGAGGACTTGAAAGGGACTGTTAATAACCCTGCTCAGAGCTCCGGAGGAGAAATTAAGCCTTTCTGCAAATTCAGCATGGAACTGTTTTTGGCAAGACAACGATCTCAGATGGCCTCTCTGGCAATGGGGCTATTTTGGGCTTAACCCTCTAAGTCTTTGTGCTTTGGATGAGTTTGACTTTAATGACCCTATTTCAGTTCCAGAGGTGGACATCTGACCTAAGGTAGGCATTTAGCATTCTTACATCATTCTGGTCACAGTGATAGTGTCCAATCTGGACCACTGAGAGGCCACCCTGACACTTCTCCTAAAATTGATTTTTATAAAACAAAAACAGCAACAACAGAAACTTTGCTTCATCCCTTCTTAGCATTTATATTGTCACAGAAACCTTAGAACTGGCATTTCAATGTTTTAACCATTTAAGGAGAGTCTTCCTGAGAATGAAGGGAATATAGAGAAAATGGTTCAGAGATTGACAAATGACATTCCTTGGTCCCTTGATTCCACCAGGCCTGAACTTCATCCTTGTTCAATGCAATTCCTTGGTGTAATAAATCTGCATACTTGATTCGTGTGTTAGCGTTAGGTGTCTGTTGCTTGCAAATTCAAGTGTTCTGATTAATAAATCTACACATGAAAAATAAGGGCTATGGGGCCGAAAGAAATTGGGTAACCTAAGTTCAACAAAATTAAACACTAGAATATTCTTCTGACTGAAATTTCTCAGATAATTTATTATGTAAATGCATTCTTCAGTTCTCCAAGAGAGAGTGTAAGCTGGTATATAACAATGTCTTGGGAGATTATGTAATTTATGATTCAGTGGACGTAATTGTAAACGGAAATAAAAATCATTGGTAATGTTGTGTCTTATGTATGACATTAGAAATATGTATGTTTTACTAATGTTTCATTTAGGTATATCTTAGGCACAAATTTTAAATAATACACAGTAATATATATGAGTCTGGTAGAAAGAAAAGTCTGATATTAATTTCAAACCTCTCCTCACTAAGAAATTGCAGAAAACTCATAGTCTGCTCAGAACACTACTAAGAGCTAAAATTTATTGAGTGAATATCATACGCTAAACAGAATGCCCTTTAGGTGCATTAATTCATTCAATCACCACAACATTGTTATGCAATGATTGCAATTCTGTTCCCGTTTGACAAATCAGGAAACCAGGGCTTAGGGAAGTTAAGTGACTTAATAGTCATGTGTTCGTTGCAGAATCAGGACTTGATCCCAAATCACTATGATGTCATTGCCCAAGTTTTTAATCACTGCAATTAGAAAGCTTTTTCTGTTTGTTCTAGATCTTTCTATTACTCTCAATTGCACCCCACATTTCTTGTCTTGTACTGATCTGTTTGGGAATATTATTTCTTCATATAAATGTCCTTATTACAATGAATAGAAATTTATTAGGAGTTACATAGGAAATTTTCCAAATTTAGCTTATAGCATCCTCTCTGTTTCTCTTGGATTCCTATTATATATTTGCCACTGGTTGATTATGACCCTGGGAAAGTTCATTGCATTTTCTGTCCCTTTACCCACTCTCATTAATCTGAGTGTTCTATTGGGGTGAACAAATGATGTATCTCCAAGATCCCTCTTCACAGCAGGATGCTCTGTCCAGCTATGAGAAGTGTGGCATCAGGGATCTCCAGCTGTCATTTGCAGGGTCTGTTTCAGCTTCCGAGAGCACCCTGGAGTGAGATCACAGTCTTCCTGGGCAGCCTGAAGCCAGTCTTTAAGCAAGGGCAAGGTATAAATGCCTAGTCATTTCCGCCCAAATTGATTCAACTCATGGGCAACATCCTCTTAGACCTCCCTGCCTCATTGGCCAAGACCCTATGGCGACCTGCATTGCATTTGACTTCTCCTCAGTGCAGCTTCCTCCTCTTCTTTTTCCAAGTGTTAATTTCTAATACCTTGCTTCTCAATCTGCATCTCAGCATCTGCTCTGATGAACACAACCAGCAAGACTCATGGACGTGCCTCTGTGTTCAGAGCCCAGGTCATTGGCACCATTTGTATATACTCATTCTTTGTGATACATAAAGTCATTTCATGTTGGGTCCATAGATTTCTTCATCCACTCAGCAAAAATGTATTAAGCATCTCTAATATGCCAGGTACACAGTTTAATTAATTGAGCATGTACTGTATACCAGGTGCTGTGCTAAGAAATTGAAACACATTGGTTTATTCAATCTCCTTAATGACAAGGAAGCAGGCTTGAAAAGGGTACATTATTTGGCAGTCACCCAGTAAGTAATGGCAGAGTGGTCATTCAATTTCCATTTGCTCCAACTCCAAAGTTTACACTCTTTCTACCTCCACTTTGTACGTGGCCAAGACTATGGTCAGATAAATCAGTGTTTGCGTGGCTTATGCTGTGTCTATAATCTCTGCATGCATGGTGACTTACAGCTGTGCTAAGTGGATATCTTATAAAGAAATAACTTCTAAGACTCTTGAATTAGAACTTAGTTCATACCATGCCAGTATGGAGGGGATCTTCCTTACAAAATTGTATGCCTCTACCTCGTGGAAGCACTTCATGAAATTCAGTTGGAGTTTTTGGTTTCCAAATTTCATGATTTCCTGTGATTCCCTATCCAGAGGAGAGCTTGTGATTTAGGTTTTCCTCCTCCGAGAAAGCCCAGTCTGCTGTTTTTATTTCATGCCTTTTCTCTGTGATCCGGCCCACTTCCTCCTTTATGGACACATGAAAACATTGTCTAATTAGCAGGAAATCATTAATGCAAAGGGTACAAATAAAAATAATGTTACTTATTAGTAGTAAATAATAATGGTCTTAAGTAGCAATAAGAAATAAAATGATAATAGCAGTGATGGCAATGGCAGTAATAAATATAACTTCCGTGAGCAGTTACCATAAACCAGGTGCCATGCTAAGCACTTTATATAAATTATCTCATTTAATCCTGAAAACAACCCTTAACAATGGATAGTATTAATTCCAAATTTTGTAGCATGTCATTTATTTAGAAATGCCTAGAATTGTTCTGTACAATATGGCAGCCACCAGTGACATGTGGCTGTTTAAATTTGAATTCAGATTAATTAAAAGTAAATAAAATTGACAATTTAGTTCCTTTAACTCACTGCCCATGTTTTAAGGCCTCAAGAGGCACATGCAGCCAGTAGTTACAGATGGGACAGCATAGATGTGGACATGCCCATCACCACAGAAAGTTCTGTTGGATAGTGCTTGTCCAGAGAGTGTCAATTGCTTGTCTATGTTCAGCTAGCTGCAAGGAGGCAGGCTAAGCTCTCAAGCTACGACTGCCTTTATCATTAATGTGATTAAACGTTAGGCTAACATGCTTCCCTTGCTGAATACTTGCTTTCTGTCCTTAAGATAGACATGAAAATGGTCTTATTTCTGGTTAAAGAAAAGATAAAAAGAGAACATAACCTCTCTTTGTCTTTTCAAAACCAAGTAACTATCCCAAGAAATTCAACCCAGTGAACTTCATTCATAAGTGTAAAATTTTTTCACATATGTGCTGAGTATTTGTGGTCAGTAGAATAGTGCTCCCCCAAAGATGTCTGTGCCCTAATCCCTAGAACTTGGCAAAGAGGAATTAAAATTGCAGATGTAATTAAGGTTGCTAATCAGTGGACCTTGAGAGAAGGAGTCTCTTGCGTTATCTATTGACTCTCTTGGTTCGTTGTAATCGAAGGATTTTTATAGGTTGAAAACAAGAGCTCGGGTGACGGGTCAGAGTGAGGCAATGTAAGTCAGACTCAAATCTGTCTGGCCAGGCCACTGCTGGCCTTGAAGACACCTTGACTTCCCAAAGTGTTGAGACTACAGGTATGAGCCACCGTGCTCAGCCTGCGTTACTAAGTTTATGGTAAACTATTACAGACGCAACAGAAAACTAATACAGTGTCACGTATAACCCAACACTATCAGAGGTGTTAGGCACAGAAAGACCTTTTGGCAACATTTCAGTATATTTTAGCAGGTAGTCTAGTAGAAATCATTTTCTTGTGCCCAAAGTTGGAGCATGGAGGCTGGGAAAAGATGTCCATGGTAGGTAGAAGGTTTGCTGAGGAAATCAAATATAAAGGCAGAGAGTGAGTTATAATTGACAGCCTTCAGAGAGTACCAGATGGCTGTTAACTTTGCCTGTAGTTTCTGAGTACTTTTAGGTCAGTCTTTGGAGATGAGTATTTCAAATATTCTTACAGGCTGCCAAGGCTGAAATAGATAGGACCCAATGACAACATTCCTCTTTCCTATTATTTACTCCTACTATGGAGTAAATAATAGAAGAAAGGAAAAATAAATATGTGTAAATGTGGTTCTTGGTGATTAAGTTTCATATTATTATCTGGCTGACTGATCAAGTAACTGTGTATCACTTAGCCTCACCTCCATAGAATCTAAATTTGTTTGGAACATAAACAGTGATTAAAATTAAAACAAAAAGGGAAAGATAAATGGAACAACCAGGAACTTTCTCGATGCCCATTTTTTCAGGGTCATTGCTGACCTAGAGTTGCATGAATAAATAAATAAATACATAAATAAACCGCAAATAAATAAACTAGGTTATTGCCCAAACTAGAGAGTTTAAAAACAAAGCTCTTTGAAATGTACATGAATGGAGTATTCCAAGAAATTAAGTCCTTCCCACCTCACTTTCCAGCCTCTGGCCCCCAGAAATAAGAAAATGACTATTACAGATGCTATCTGCTTTGTTCTTCAGGCTCTGACACTATTTAGTTTCATTTTAACACAAGTTAACAAAAGTTTGGCGTTGAGTTTTCTTGCTTAGCCCATCCAGGAATGAATGAGATAAGCAGGAGACGGCTGGAGACAGGATTGAATGACACAGGTACACCACTCTGTTATAACAAAAGAGGTGGCAAGCCATTGAATGTAGAAATAACAGAGTGTCACAGTTTGGAGGTACCTGGAGAAGATGTGAAAAATGCTACATGTGGAGAATGTCTGAGAACATCTTAGAAATTCGTGTCCAGGGAGGGAGACATCACACACCAGGGCCTGTTGAGGGTTGAGGGGCTAGGGGAGAGATAGTAGGGAGTGGGGGGATTGGGGAGGGACAGCATTAGGAAAAATACCTAATGTAGATGACAGAGTGATGGATGCAGCAAACCACGATGGCACGTGTATACCGGTATAACAAATCTGCACGTTCTGCACATGTACCACAGAACTTGAAGTATAATTTTAAAAAGACACACATACACACACACACACACACACACACACACGAAATCTGTGTCCAAAATGAGGGGGCTGTAGTCACTCAGATGGGTCATTTAAGGATCTTCCATTTCATAATAAATGGTTGGAGGTAAATAATGATTAAAATATGTATATGTGGATTTGGCGTGTAAATCGGTGAGCTTTTCCAAGAAGCCCTTTCTTAGCCGTCAGGTTGTGCTGAGCTCCCTTCTCTCTGCTGATGGAGCCCCAGCCAAATGCTTCTCCCAAAGCCATTAGCAATACCTGCTTCACTCCTCGAGACCAGGTTTCATAGCTTCTTAATATGTGTGCTCAGGAGTGTCTCCTGAAGTTTACAAATGATATATTTAAGGGCACCTCTCTTAAAGAAGAATTGCTGGGGGGAATTATCTTAAAACTGTGTTTTCACAGCAAGTACTTTATTTTCTTTTTAAATTTTAGCGTGTGCAGTAAATCCTCACTTAACATTGTTGATAGGTTCTTGGAAACTGCAACCTTAAGTGAAGTGAACTAGAATAAAACCACTTTTTTTCATCAATGCTATACAAAAGGATATTTAAGCAAGCAATGTTATTTGAGAATCTGCTGCATATCATTTCACTTGAAGTTGGAATTTCTGAAAACTTGTCAATCATGTTTAGTGCATACTTATTGTATGTTCATTTGGAATGATTTTGCAAATGGAGCTAATCCAGTTTTGGAGGGAGTGAGGCCCGTTAAACCCATGTCCCTGCAGATTTGTTCTTCTGCATCGTGAGCCTGTGGACCTTGCCTACCCCAGTGCCTTGTATGTGGCAACAGTTCAGCAAATGTTGGCTAAACTGAATGAAAAGACTTAAAAATGTATCAAAATCACTTATGTGGACTACTGTTTTCCTGGATGGTGCCAAATTGGATTGTTCATAATGCAAAGGATAAGTACTTGAGGGGATGGATACCCATTTTCCATGATGTAATTATTACATGTTACATGACTGCATCAAAACATCTCATATACCCCGTAAATATACATGCCTACTGTGTACCAACAAAAATTAAAATTAAAAAATGCTATTTGATACTACCTATATGTCTGATTCTGAACCTATAGAAATGCAGACTCATCCCCAAAATAAATACAAATGGAGACTGTGGATGTTGATGGCAATCAGAGGAGATATTTATTACAGTGCATTTGAATATACCCCACTCAAGTAAATTCAAGGAACAGTGAAAATATTCTCTGAAGAACTTTATCTCAACATTACTTTTCTTCAAGCACATACAAATAAACACAATTCTATGTGGAGCTCTAAACTGGGTCCTCCAAAATATAAACGATACTTCAGAAAATCTGATGAAGAACAAAGACATTGCTGACATTTAAAAACTCAGAAAGTAGAATAAGGGTTAGGGGAGACGAGAGAGACAGAGAGAGACTAAGGTACTTAGAGTTAAATTTAACGTATTGTTACGTTGAATTTGTTTTAACAGAATGAAACAACTATATTCAAAAGCAAAGCAGAATTGAGACTAGGGCCTGGTGTGGTGGCTCACGCCTATAATCCCAGAACTTTGGGAGGCTGAGGTGGGCAAATCACTTAAGATCAGGAGTTCAAGACCAGCCTGGCCAACGTGGTGAAACTAAAATACAAAGTACAAAAATTAGCTGGGTGTGGTGGCACGCACCTATAATCCTGGCTACTCAGGAGACTGAGGCAGGAGAATCATTTGAACCTGGGAGGCGGAGATTTCAGTGAGCCGAGATTGTACCGCTGCACTCCAGTCTGGGTGACAGAGCCAGACTCTATCTAAAAATAAATAAATTAATTAAAATGTTTAAAAAAGAATTGCGTGAGAAGGGGGAAATATTAAGCAAGCCTACACATTAATAAATAAATTAACCTGTTTCTAGAATTTGTCACCCTGCCATGTGATGTGTAGGGGTTTTTGTCTCTTATCATTAAGATTCTTTTCCCCTTTAAATTTTCTCTGAGTCCTTTCTCCTTGTACTGAAAATGGTGTTCAATGAGATTTGGCGTGGAGTTCAGTTTTCTTTCTTTTCCTCTTTCCTCTCTTATTACTTGCCTACTTGCCTCTTGGAGGCTTTTCTTTTTTGCTCTCTCAGGATCCAAACAAGCATGCTACGCACAGAAAGATCACTTCATTTCTTCGCCAAGTGTTTGGCAAATGTCTGCTGTGTGCCGGACACTAGCAAACACAGAGGGAATTCAACCATCACTGGGACGAGCCCTGGGTGTCCGTGGGCACGAGGAAAGTGCTGGAGAAAGGGGCTGGGAAGTCAAGTGATGGATGACGTCAAGGAAGGCATCAGAGAGAGCTGTAAGAGTCCAGGAGAAGAAGTGTATGATTCTGTGTGAGTGGAGTGGGCAGAAACAAACAAGCAAAAATGTTTCTGCCCGGGCATGGTAGCTCCCATCTGTAATCCCAGCATTTTAGGAGGCTGAGACAGGAGGATCACTTGAGCTCTGGAGTTCAAGACCAGACTGGGCAATGTAGCGGGACTTCATCTCTATGAAAAATATAAAACTTAGCCAGGCATGGTGGCATGCACCTGTAGTCCCAGTTATTCTGGAGACTGCAGTAAGAGGATCTCCTGAGCCCGGGAGTTGGAGGCTGCAGAGAGCTATAATTGTGCCCCTGCGCTCCAACCCAGGCAATAGATCAAGTCTCTGTCTCAAAACAATAACAACAACAACAACAAATGGTCCCATAGTAGAACTAATGCCCAAGCTGAGCTTTGCAATGCAAGTTAAGAATACCTGGGATGATGTTGGGGAACGGAAATTTCACTTCTAATCAGACTTTTCCATAATTCCTGTAGTTAAAGAACTCTCGGCCCGCTTCCTTCAAAGCATACCATCAGCCCAAACTTCCAGTGAAGTTCATAAATATTGTTCAGCTCCACATGTAATTTTCTTTTTGCAAGATGATTACGAGAGGGTTAATGAAAAGAGCCCCCCAAAATGTTAAGCTCCAGGACGTCGGATGATGGAGAGAGAGGATCCCTTGAATCTAATTTAAGCTAAAAAGATGTTTGTGAAACCAAAAATAAATCTTGCTCTGGAGTGATTACCAGATGAAACATTTTAGTTAATGGATGGTGAACTGACCCGTATTTCATGTTTCCAGTCAATGTCACTCTCTGTGCTACCTGAAGGGCCTGAGTGTTAGGCTGATGAATGTTTTGTGGGTTTAAAAGACCATTTATCACAACCACAGCTAATGCCATTTTCCGAAGCATAATCCAGAGGCGTTTTGTGAAAAGCGTTTTCTGCCTGAAGGTGTCCCCTTTGTCACCTTTCTAGACTGTGGGTGGAAGCCACCCAGCTTCTCAATGCCTGATGATTATATGGTAGCATATGGTTTCCTGCTCCTTCACCTCTTTTTCTTTGAATGTGTATTTTAGATTCAGGGAGTACATTTGCAGGTTTGTTACATGGTACATTGTGTGTTGCTGAGATTTGGGGTACAAATGATCCCATTACCCAAGTGGTGAGCATAGTACCCAATAGGGAGTTTCCCCTTCCTCCCTCCCTTCCTTCCTTCCTTCCTTCCTTCCTTCCTTCCTTCCTTCCTTCCTTCCTTCCTTCCTTCCTTC
>NW_022437039.1:4859563-4978336 GCF_009761245.1 Sapajus apella | reverse complement strand
TTCCTTCCTTCCTTCCTTCCTTCCTTCCTTCCTTCCTTCCTTCCTTCTTTCTTTGACAAAGTCTCACTCTGTCGCCAGGTTGGAGTGCAGTGGAGCAATCTTGGTTCACTGCAACCTCTGCCTCCCGCATTCAAGCGATTCTCCTACCTCAGCCTCCCAAGTTGCTGGGACTACAGGCACGTACCACCACACCCACTTAATTTTTTTTGTATTTTTAGTAAAGACAGGGTTTCACTATGTTGACCAGGGTAGTCTCAATCTCTTGACCTTGTGATCCACATGCCTCAGCCTCGCAAAGTGCTGGGATTACAGGGGTGAGCCACTGTGCCCTGCCCCCATAGGTAGCTTTTTGACCCCAGCTCTCTTCACATTCTCCTCTCTCAAGTAGGCCCCAATGTCTGTTGTTCCCATCTTTGTGTCTTTATGTGCTCAATGTTTAGCTCCTGCTTACAAGTGGGAGCACGCAGTATTTGGTTTTCTGTTCTACGTTTGTTTGCTTAGAATAATGCCTTCCAACTGTATCCATGTTGCTGCCAAGAACATGATTTTGCTCTTTTTTATGGTTGTGTAGTATTCCGTGGTACATATGCACATTCTCATTATTTGATCCACTGTTGATCAACATCTAGGTTGATTCCATATCTTTGCTATTGTCCTCCACCTTTTTGTTCTGGCCTAGCCCCAACAGGTTCCCTGTTTCCTCCCTCTTTTCTTGTAATCCTTTTTCCCTGCCCTAGTAGAAATGGTGATCATGGCATATTGTTATGTGTATATTCACATACGAGTTTGATGCCTTGAAATTCTCTACCCAGTGACTAAAAAGCTCTTTTTAGAAGACCAAGTATGAAGGAAGAGCAGTAACTGGGTGAAGATGGTACCTGGGTAAAGTGGAGGCAGAGGGGAGACAGATAATGAAAGTGGACAGAAGGTGGGCCAATAAGACACGCATGGACAGCTATGTACAGTGGCTCTGGTAGTACTGGGAAGGTGAAACCACACAGAGAGATTTGCATCATCCCAAGGGGCTGCCTTGTCAGCTACAGAAAAGATTAATCCAGCTCGGCACAGTGGCTCATGCCTGTAATCCCAGCACTTTGGGAGGCCAAGGCTGGTGGATGACCTGAGGTCAGGAGTTCGAGACCAGCCTGACCAACATGGAGAAACCTCCTTGCTGCTAAAAATACAAAACTACCTGGGTGTGGTGGCACATGCCTATAATCTCAGCTACTCGGGAGGCTGAGGTAGGAGAATCACTTGAACCCGGGAGGCAGAGGTTGCAGTGAGTGGAGATTGCACCACTGCACTCCAGCCTGGTCAACAAAAGCGAAACTTTATCTCAAAAAAAAAAATTAATTCATTTGTATTCATAGACTCATTAGATTTCAGTGATATGTCTAAGAACTATTGTATTGATAGGTAAAACAGAATTTTACCACAGTTAAAGGCCCATGCATACACTTTAACAAAATCAACAGTTCCTATCTCATGTGAATTGTTTGGTTGGATTACATTGTTCATGTTGAGATGTTTGTTTTTAATAAAATGTTTAAGTGTAAAAAAAAGCATGCAGAATAATCTGAGGAGCGCCTGTGCTCAGCCAACCCACATTGTCAAACATAATTTATTACATCTGCCTCAGATATTTCTTCTCCTTTTTTAGAAAAATAAAATTCTTTATAATAGAACAATTTATAACCCTTTGGGTATATACCCAGTAATGGGATTGCTGGGTCAAATGGTATTTCTATTTCTAGATCCCTGAGAAATCGCCACATTGTCTTCCACAGTGGTTGAACTAATTTATACTTCCACCGACAGTGTAGAAGCTTTCTTATTTCTCTACATCCTCTCCAGCATTTGTTGTCTCCAGATTTTTTAATGATCACCATTCTAACTGGTGTGAGATGGTATCTCAATGTGGTTTTGATCTGCATTTCTCATGCACATGTATATTCACTGCAGCACTGTTTACAATAGCAAAGACTTGGAACCAACCCAAATTCCCATCAATGATAGACTGGATAAAGAAAATGTGGCACATATAGGCCATGGAAAACTATGCAGCCATAAAAAAAAGGATGAGATAATATTTTTTTGCAGGGACATGGATGAAGATGGAAACCATCATCCTCAGAAAACTGACACAAGAACAGAAAACCAAACACCACACATTCTCGCTCATAAGTGGGTTTGGAAAAATGAGAACACATGGACACAGAGAGGGGAACATCATGCACCAGGGCCTATTGGGGGTAGGAGAGCTAGTGGAGGGATAGGGGAGGGATAACATTAATAGAAATACCTAATGTAGATGACAGGGGGATGGATGCAGCAAATCACCATGGCATGTGTATACCTATGTAACAATCCTGTACGATCTAAACATGTACCCCAGAACTTAAAGTATAATAATAAAAAAAAGGTTAAAAAAATAAAAATAAAAAGCTACCTCACCACCACCAACAAAAAAAGATGAGCAGTTGTAGTACAGAAGTGATTTGATAACTACTACAGACAATGTACTACAATCCTGATGATTTTGTCCATCGTTAGCCCTATCTCCAAATCTCAACTACACAGAGTTACAAAGTTGGAACTTCATCTTTTATTAAGGTAGAAAACAAGAATATTAAGATCTCTTAAAGATCATCTGAAAATTATATTTATATACATATACACACATATATACACAAATGTGAGTGTATACACACACACGCACACATACATATACATATATATATATATGTATATGTATACCCGTTTGCTTGTATTCACTGAAAAAAACACATCTGCTCTATATATTTCTTGTACTAAATAAAGGAGCTGGAAAAAATCTATAAAGTAAATTCAGAAAATGTTTGACAAGGATGCCAAGACCATTCATTAGAGAAGTTATAGTCTTTGTAACAATGGTGCTGGGGCAATCGGATGTCTACATGCAAAAGAATAAATTTAGGCTCCTATATTACATGACACAGAAAACATATTTCAAAATGTATCCAAGGTCTAAATGTAAAAGTAGAAACTATAAAACTCTTAGAAGAACACACAGGTGTATTTCTTAATTAAAAGATAGTTACATTGGATTTTATCAAAGTTAATAACTTTTATGCGTCAAAAGACACTATTAAGAATGTGAAAGCCAAAGAATGGGAGAAAATATTTGCCAGTCATACAGATTATATTAATATATAAAGAATCCTTAAAACTCAACTAAAAAGTTAAATACCCCAATTTAAAAATTGGCAAAGAACTTAAATAGGCATTTGTCCAAAGAAGATATTCAAATGACTAATAAGCACATACAAAGATGTTCAGTATCATTAGTCATTAGGGAAATACAAATCAAAACCACAATAATATACCACTTCACACCCACCAAGATCACTATAATCAAGAAGACACACAATTACAAATCTTGGCAGGAATGCAGAGAAGTTGGAACTTTCATGCATTGCTGGTGGGAATGTAAAACAGGGTAGCTGCTGTGAAACTCGTCTGGCAGTTTCTCAAAAAGTTAAATATAGCGTTACCACTTGACCAGCAATCCCATTGCCACATACATACCCACAAGAGCTGGAAATATGTATGCACATAAAAACTTGTGCATGAATGCTCACTGCAGCATGATTCATAATATTAAAATAGTAGATACAATGCTAATACCCATCAACTGATAAACAGATAATTAAAATGTAGTATATTCCTTCAATGGAGTATTATTTATCAATGAAAAAGAATGAAGTGACGATACATGCTACAACATGAATATACATTGAAAATATTGTGCTAACCAAAAAAAGTCAGACGCAAAAGGCCACATATTATATAATGCGATTTTTATGAAATGCTCAAAATAGGTAAATCTATAGAGACAGAAAGTAGATTAATAGCTACCAGGACCTCAGAAAAGGCAGGAATACAGAGTGACTATTGATAAGTTTAGGGTTTCTTCTGGCGGTGATAAAAGTATTTTAGAATTGGATAGTGTTGATGGTTGTGAAATCTCATAAATCTGTTAAAAACCAGAATATTACACTATAAAATAGCTAATTTTATGATGTGTGCATTATCTATTAATTTTTTAAAGTAAATTTAAAGAAAACAAACAGGTCTTCATTGTAAAAATGAGCTAAAGAGAAATATCTAATATAGAGAGAAAGAAAAGTAGATGTCATGAAAAAAAACTTGGCTTTAAATTATGCAAGGCAAGTAAGCAAACATTGGCTGATCAGCTATCAACGTGTTTCTACCATCTCGTTCCTAACAACTTGCATGTGGCTATAGAGCTCACACTTTTGTCCTAAACTGTAGACCTCTCTGTTCAGGTGTCTAATTGGTGTCTCAAAATCAAGAAGTCAAAAAGTAAATATTTTCCAGACTATACCCATTCTACCTCCAGTGAGCTACAATAGCTTTCCCATCCTAGTTGATGGCATTGCATCCTTCCAAATACACAGGCCCCATCCCCAGAGCTGAGCTCCACTGCTCAATTATTCTCACACTCCACTTGCTATCCACTGGAAAGTGATTTTGCCCCTACCTTCAGAACATGTTCTGAATCTGGCACTTCTCCTTGCCTTAACTTCCTCCATCCTAACATGAGTGACAAACATCTCTCTTGTCTGGATTTCCTCTCTGGCTTCTAACTGGTATCTTTGGTTCTTCCATTGCCCTAAAATACAATAGCCAGAGTGTCCCTTTGAAAATGGAAGTCAGTCTTGTCATTGTGTCTCAATTCCCTTGCAACGTATTTTTCTTAGAGCAAAATCCCTACAAGAGCTTGCCTCTGGTCACCTCTTTAACCTCTCTTCCTATCTCCCCTTTGCTCCCTCTGTTTGGCACAATGGTCTCCTTGCTGGGAGACCCATTATGCCGGGAGTTCCCAAATATGCCGGGAACCCATTAGCTGTGGCCACAGGGTTTTTGCACCAGTTTCTACCTAGACTCCCTATTTAAGCATGCAGCTCCACACACCAAGTATGCCTGACTCTCCTTAATCTGTCCTTTTTCACTTATGAGCACCAAGGATGTGAGCTGCATGAGAGCAAGGACCTTTGTTTCATTTCTTCATGGATGTACTCCTGAAGTTTATAATACTACAGCAGTATATTACAGGCTAAGAGGAAGGAAGAAAGAAGAGAGGGAGGGAAAAAATGAGGGAGGGGAGGAAGCAAAGAAGGAAAGAAGGGAGGGAGGGAGGAAGGAAGGAAAGAAAAAGGGAGGGAAGAAATGAGGGAGGGAGGGAGGAAGGAAGGAAAGAAAGAAGGAAGTCAAGGAAGGAAGGAGGAAGGAAAAGAAAGTAAGAAAAGGAAGGAAGGAAGAAAGGAAGACAAAGATTAGTGTATATGAGCTCTAAGCTTCCTATTCATGACAAAGAGCTCAGGCTCTGGGATCTAAATGACTAATGTGAGCAACCACCTCTATGTCATTGCCAAGTAAATTATGTAGATCTCTGAGCCTCAGTTTCTGTGCCTTCAACTTGGGGATAATTCTATTAACATCATGGCATTTTTATGAGCATTACCTGAATCAGCAAGAAATTCTTCGGAACTGCCTCTGGTCAAGGCCTTCCTCCATGATAAGACCTCGCTCACTAACTCTATGGGACACAATGCTATCGTCATCAACCTCAAAAAGGTTTCCACAGAGCCACTCAGCTTAGAGGCTCTTCTGAAGAGGAAGTTGCTAACACTGCAATCGGCTCTGTTCTGTTTCTCTCAGCAGGATCCCCGTCTTCCTGCCTGTTCAAGTGTGTCTTCTCAGCAGAGTCAACAACAAGGTGCCTTTCTGGTCGACTGATTCTGAAGCATCTTGACTCACACACTGTGATGTTTCCCGTGCCATGCCATTTCTTAAACATCTTCCAACAGTCCTTTTGATTTTTTTTTTTTTGGTGGGAGGGGTGGGAAAACCCTCAGTAATCAGGTTTTCTCAAATTTTCCACTTAATGATCCTGATTGGGTCAAACACTTGAAAATTATGTTAAGAGGCTTGGATCAAGGTGAGCCAAATTGAGTTAGATCTAATTCCCTGTAGCTTCTGGGCCACCGTCACTAAATGCAAAGTTGTCTTGTGGCAGCCCAGCAGGGGGAAAGTCACAGACGTTTTCATCCTAATAAGAAATGGAGTATTGGCTGGGCTTAATCTCAGAAGCTAGAGTTGGTTTTGATTTATTAAATAAGACATCAGTAAAAAGAAAGAGCCTAAGCAAGCCTTCTCTGGTTAAATGTAAAATTACATTTAAAGCAGAAAGCAAACCCATATCCTAAGAAGAGAGGTGGACAAAATCACTAAAAGGGAATAAAAGAATAACATATAAAATATGACTGGTGGTGAAAGGAGGCCCTAGTGAAAAGGCTCTGTATATTTAAAGGGTAAGAATCAATATCATAGAAGAAACGAATGGAAGAGCACGAGTTCACCTTTAAACATATAAAATAGAATTAAGGCTCATACTTGCAATCCCAGCGCTTTGGGACATCAAGGCGGGCAGATCACCTGAGGTCAGGTATTCAAGACCAGCCTGGCCAACATGGTGAAACCCTGTCTCTACTAAAAAATATAAAAATTAGCCAGGCGTGGTGGTGGGCACCTGTAATCCAGCTACTAGGGAGGCTGAGGCAGGAAGAATTGCTTGAACCTGGGAGGCAGAGGTTGCAGCAAGCCAAGACTGCAACACTGCACTCCAGCCCGGGTGATAGAGTGGGACTGTCTCTCAAAATAATAAAATAGAATTAAAATACAGGTAGAATTTCTTTCCAGCATTTTTTGAGGAATATTTTCAAACATAGACAAATGTTGAAAGACCAGTACAATGAACATTTATATACATGCCACACAGAGCCAACAATTGTTAAATTTGGCCAATTTGCTTTATGTTTAGCTGTCTTTCTATATATATGTATAGCTATATATATATATATATATATATGTATATCTAGATATACATATATATCTACATGTACATATGTATATCTACATATAGATGTACCTATGCATATACATATAGATATATACCTATGTATAGATACACCTATACATATACAAACCTTGCAGTGTTGGTTTAGACTTTGTTCTATGCATATATGTAGATATATAGTATATATACATGTATGTATATAGAAAAATAGGTATACATATATACATATATAAAGATAGGTATACATATATACAAATATATAGAAAGATAGGCATGCATACATATATATAGAAAGATAGGTGTATATATAGAGATACACACATGTGTGTTTATTTGCTGATCTAGTTGAAAGTAAGTTGCAATCTATGGAGATATCCCCTTTATTGTTCTTTATCACATCTATTTGATTCTTCTCTCTTTTCTTTTTTATTAATCTGGCTAGTGGTCTCTTTTGTTGATCTTTCTGAAAAACTAGCTCCTAGATTTATTGATTTTTTGAAGGTATTTTTGTGTCTCTATCTCCTTCAGTTCTGCTCTGATCTTAGTTATTTCTTGTCTTCTGCTAGCTTTTGAGTTCTTTTGATCTTGCTCCTCTAGCTCTTTCAATTTTGACGATAGGGTGTCAATTTTAGATCTCTCCTTGCTTCTCATGTGGGCATTTATGGCTATATATTTTCTTCTAGAGACTGCTTTAAATGTGTCCCAGAGATTCTGTTATGTTGTGTCTTTGTTCTTGCTGGTTTTGAAGAATGTCTTTATTTCTGCCTTCATTTAATTGTTTATCCAGTCAACATTCAAGAGCCAGTTGTTCAGTTTCCATGAAGCTGTGCGGTTCTAAGTTAGTTTCTGAATTCTGACTTCTAACTTGACTACACTGTGGTCTGAGAGACAGTTTGTTATGATTTCCATTCTTTTGCATTTGCTGAGGAGTGATTTACTTCCAATTATATGACCAATTTTAGAGTAGGTATGATGTGGTGCTGAGAAGAATGTGTATTTTGGGGATTTGGGGTGGAGAGTTCTCTGAATGTTTATTAGGTGTGCTTGTTCTAGGTCTGAGTTCAAGTCCTGGATATCCTTGTTAATTATCTGTCTCATTGATCTGTCTAATATTGACAGTGGGGTGTTAAAGGAGATATCGCCACAGATTCCACAGAAAAACAAACCATCATCAGAGATTATTACAAACAACTCTGTGCACATAAACTAATTAACATTGAAGAAATGGATATATTCCTGGACACTTGCATCCTCCCAAGCCTAAACCAGGAAGAAGTCGAAACCCTGAATAGGCCAATAACAAGGGCTGAAGTTGAGGCAGGAATTAATAGCCTACCACCCAAAAAAAACCCCAGGTCCACATGGGTTCACAGCCAAAATCTACCAGACATACAAAGAGGAGCTGGTACCATTCCTTCTGAAACTATTCCAAAAAATCCAAAAAGAGGGAATCCTTCCCAAATCATTTTATGAGAACAACGTCATCCTGATACCAAAACCTGGCAGAGACTCAACAAGAAAAGAATACTTCAGGCCAATATCCACGATGAACATAGATGCAAAAATCTTCAATAAAATACTGGCAAACTGATTGCAACAGCACATCAAAAAGCTTATGCACCTTGATCAAGTAGGCTTCATCCCAGGGATGCAAGGCTGGTTCAACATACGCAAGTCTATAAACATAATTCACCACATAAACAGAACCAAAGACAAAAACCACATGACTATCTCAATAGATGCAGAGAAGGCCTTTGACAAAATTCAACAGCCCTTTATGCTAAAAACCCTCAATAAACTAGGTATTGATGGAACGTATCTCAAAATAATAAAAGCTATTTATGACAAACCCACAGCCAATATCATACTGAATGGGCAAAAACTGCAAGCATTCCCTTTGAAATCTGGCACTAGACAAGGATGCCCTCTCTCATCATTTCTAATAGTATTGGAAGTTCTAGTCAGAGCAATCAGGCAAGAAAAAGAAATAAAGGATATTCAAATAGGAAAGGAGGAAATCAAATTGTCTCTATTTGCAGAGAACATGATTGTGTATTTAGAAGACCCCATTGTCTCAGCCCAAAATCTCCTGAAACTGATAAGCAACTTCAGCAAAGTCTCAGGATACAAAATCAATGTGCAAAAATCACAAACATTCCTATATACCAATAACAGACTTAAAGAGAGCCAAATCAAGAATGAACTGCCATTCACAATTTCTGCAAAGAGAATAAAATACCTAGGAATACAACTAACAAGGAACATAAAGGACCTCTTCAAGGAGAACTACAAACCACTGCTCAACAAAATAAGAGAGGACACAAACAGATGGAGAGATATTCCATGCTCATGGTTTGGAAGGACCAATATCGTGAAAATGGACATACTGCCCAAAGTAATTTACAGATTCAACGCTATCTCCATCAAGCTACCAATGACCTTTTTCACAGAACTGGAAAAAACCATCTCAAACTTCATACGGAACCAAAAGAGAGCACACATAGTCAAGTCAATTCTAAGCAAAAACAACAAAGTGGGAGGCATCACACTACCAGACTTCAAACTATACTACGAGGCTACAGTAATCAAAACAGCATAGTACTGGTACCAAAACAGAGATATAGACCAATGGAACAGAAGAGAGGCCTTGGAGGCAACACCACACATCTACAACCATCTGATCTTTGACAAAGCTGACAAAAACAAGCAATGGGGAAAGGGTTCCCTATTTAATAAATGGTGTTGGGAAAACTGGCTAGCCATGTGCAGAAAGCAGAAACTAGACCCCTTCCTGACACCTTACACTAAAATTAACTCCAGATGGATTAAAGACTTAAACATAAGACCTAACACCATAAAAACCCTAGAAGAAACTCTAGGCAGAACCATTCAGGATATAGGCATAGAAGAGGACTTCATGACCAAAAGACCAAAAGCATTGGCAACAAAAGCCAAAATAGACAAATGGGACCTAATCAAACTCCATAGCTTCTGCACGGCAAAAGAAACAGTCATTAGAGTGAATAGGCAACCAACAGAATGGGAAAAATTTTTTGCAATCTACCCATCTGACAAAGGGCTAATATCTAGAATCTACAAGGAACTAAAACAGATTTACAAGAAAAAAACAAACCCATTCAAAAGTAGGCAAAGGATTTGAATAGACACTTTACAAAAGAAGACATATATGAGACTAACAAACATTAAATAATGCTCATTTTCACCTGCCATTAGAGAAATGCAAATCAAAACTACATTGAGGTACCATCTCACGCCAGTTAGAATGGTGATCATTAAAAAATCTGGAGACAACAGATGCTGGAGAGAATGTGGAGAAATAGGATCACTTCTAAACTGTTGGTGGGAGTGTAAATTAGTTCAACCATTGTGGAAGACAGTGTGGTGATTCTTCAAGGATCTAAAAATAGAAATTCCATTTGACCCACCAATCCAATTACTTGGTATATATCCAAAGATTATAAATCGTTCTTTTATAAGGGCACACGTACACAAATGTTCATTGCGGCACTGTTTAGAACAGCAAAGACTTGGAACCAACCCAAATGCCCATCCGTGATAGACTGGACAGGGAAAATGTGACATATATACACCATGGAATATTATGCAGCCATAAAAAACGATGAGTTCGTGTCTTTTGTAGGGACATGGATGAATCTGGAAACCATCATTCTCAGCAAACTGACACAAGAACAGAAAATCAAACACCACGTATTCTCACTCATAGGGGGGTGTTGAACAATGAGAACACATGGACACAGGGAGGGGAGCATCACACACTGGGGTCTGTCAGGGTAAATAGGGGACGGACAGCGGGGGGGGAGTTGGGGAGAGATAGCATGGGGAGAAATGCCAGATATAGGTAATGGGGAGGAAGGCAGCAAATCACACTGCCATGTGTGTACCTATGCAGCAATCTTGCATGTTCTTCACATGTACCACAAAATCTAAAATGCAATTTAAAAAATAAAGTAAGTTTCAGACATCATGACACTTGATTTCTAAATCCTTCAGCACACATCTAAAAATTAGTACATTCTTCCACATAACTCAAATTGGCTTTTAAGATTCTGGTCCATAAATCTTTCAGATCATAAACTCAAGGAAAAATATTCATTTCACTGTCTGTAAATTGTGTTTGGTTTAGAATGACTTTGGGAGAAATACATTTTGGTTTTGGATTTGTAATCTCACTGGGTCTATTCAGTTTGTGTGATTTATTCTACAGAAAAGACAGAGTGGCAAATCTGGATTGCCCCTTCCCTCAAAAGATTGGACATAACATCACTCTCTGGGGTTTAAAATATGACATTAACACCTGGAAAATTAGAGAATGAATATATAATATCAGCCTGATGAAATAGAATGGTGATGAAATCTGTAAGGCTGGACTTGAATCAATATGTTGGAAAAAAAACTCAAGTTCTTCAGAAGGGGTTGGTAATGGTTAAAAAGGGAGATTTACAGATTCCCATGATAGTGTCCAGCCAGCCACTATACAAAGGACTTTGGACACTAGCAAATCCACATTCCACTCTTGCAGTGTTGGTTTAGATTTTGAGTATGTTCAACCTGAATGTGATGATAGGTATATCTGGAGATCACTGATTGGTACCATAAAACAGGCAATTCCTACATTAAAAAAAAAAAACTCCTTGCCTTTGTTTAGAATCTCATGCTTACCAAGCAACCTTTGGAAATGACCTAGCATCTCTGCTAACTTCCTTGGTCAGCCAAAATAATTATCCAAAGTACTTGGCTGGTCCAATTTTTACATTTATTTCATGAATTGACCTCCATCACCAAGCGTCCTCTTTCATTCATTCATTAATTTACTCATGTCAAACCCCTACTCTGTGTACAGTATGTTGATAAATCCTTCTCCTCCTCCTAACTGATCATTGAATCATCTCATTTCTTCTTCTTTTTTTTTTTTTAATGCTCAGTGTTCATCTTTAAACTGGAACATAATCTCCTTTCTTCCTTAGCAGGTCTCTTTTGAAATTTTTAATTTTTCCATAAGTAATTGGGGTATAGGAGATAGTCATCCCATTTCAAAAGTGTTCTAAGGTAGACACATTTTCAGCATTTTTAAAATGGACATAGAAGTTTAAAGAGTTAGAATCAGTATCTGAATTCGACCCGAATTGAATTCAGGTTGACTCTGGGCAGATCAGACCTACCTACAACACTAACAAACTATTTCTGAACCCTCAAAACAAAGAATCCCTTCCTGGACCATGGCCATAGCAAATTTTAGGAAAGCAAATTTCACATGTTGGGAACCCAGAGAGCTGATCAGTCAGTTCTTTTCCTGTCTATCCCAGTCAGCACCTCCTCTTCTGTTTTGAGGTGTAGCTTTATCTGAGACTCAGAAGTGGAGTAAAACCTTGCAGGATTTCAATGAGACATAATTCTGAATAGAGTCTGGTTCAACCAGGGTTAATAATTACTGTAATATCTGAAATAATATACTGGAGGATCACCAGAGGTGGGCAGGTGGAAAGGGGAAGGAGAAGACTAACAATCTAATCATCAGTATAAACACTTGACCAGCACCATGGAAGAAAGAAGGTTATAAACGTATCATATATATTCAATAAAGGAAGTTCAAAAGACCCTCAGGCTGGCAATGCTTGGTCAACCAACTGTTTACTTGATTCATTTATATTGAAATATAAATTCATTTTTTAAAGTAAGATTTTATAATTTAGATTGAGTCTTTTTAGGCTGATTATCTCTCAATTAGTGGGAACTGGCATGAGTTTTTTATTGCTGCCTAACAAATTACTGCCAGGTAAAAACAACACTCATATATTATCTCACAGGTCAGGAGGACAAAAGCCAGGTATGGCATGGCTGGCTTCTTTGCTCAAGGTCTTGTAAAGCTGAAATTAAGGTTGAAATCAGCCTGGGTTGAAATCTCATTGGAATCTGGGTTCCTCTTCCAAGCTCATTGGTGGTTGTGAGAATTCAGTTCTTTTGGTTGTAAGACTGAGGTGTTCAGCTCCTAGAGACCAACCCTCTCTACTCGCAGTTCAGAACAGAGCAGCTTTCTTTCTTCCTTGAGACCCACAGTGGGAATTTCAGTGATCTCACACTTTTTGAAGGTTTTCCTGATTAGGTCAGGCTGCCTGATATAATCTCCTTTGCTGTCACCTCAAAGCCAGCTAAGTGACCTAGCTGTGGGATTGACATCCATTATATTCACAGGTCTTGCCAACACACACAAAAAGGGGATTATTCAAGAGTTTGGGTCATCAAGGCTGGGAAATTGAGGTCATTGTGGAATTCTGCCTACCACAATTTAATACTGCTTATACCTGCTCCTTTCTCTTCATTTTAGCCAACACTGCTCTGGCTGGAACCCTTAGTACCTTTCCCTTACATCTCCAGAAGTGCTTCCTGATGGGTGTTCCAAGACTTTCCTCTCCACATGAGCTAGCACACTGCTACCAGGTTCATTTTTTACTGCTCTGACATCTCCAGTGAATCTCCAATCACTCAATGAATAAAGTCAAAACCTTTCGCAGGACAGGTTCCCCACCCTGCCCCACTCTTCCTGCCAAACTTATTTTCCCTGCTTCCCTATTAACAATTTTTACAGGATATATAGATAGGTTTTTAAATTAATTTTGGACAATGACATCTTTAACAGGTGCAATCCCACACTCCATCCTCTCAATGATGGCTTAGATTTTGTATTTCATTCAGAGTGTAGCTGATGTTCAGGAGGGAGGGGTTGCCAGAATCAATTCAAATCATACTTAGGTGATGGTGCAGATTACCTGCTTGCATGAATATCCAAGTTCCCTTGGATATTCCAGATAACCTCACAACAGGAAAAACAAAGAAACAGACTCACATTTTAAGTCATATTGTAATAGCCATGCTCATTAGCCATTCTAAGAATCTGGCTTCATTAGCAGGTGCTTAGAGAGTTCAGGTAGCTATTAGTGATATTCCCGCCACGAAAGGGTGTGTCCCGGACTCCCAGAGGCAGCTTAACTTTCCCATCCTACTTCAAAATGAGATTTACTCAGTTACAAATTGTACATACTAAATGAGCAAAACTATTAAACAAGGAGGGCTGCTGGGCCAAATAGCTGAGCATTTAACGGCACACCATGGCATTACCATTTTTATGGTCTTTTAAGGCAGTTGGAAAAATACCAGCTGAATGAAGAATCAGGTAATTTGCAGCCATGTTTTATAAATTACCACATGCTTGCATAAAAAGTAGAGTGTCCTTCTCATCTGATAATATTTGAGACAGAGATACTTGAAAGAAGTCAGTCTGTATGAGACAGAGTACGTTTGCTAATCACCAGGAGCACAGAATTTCCTTCTCTTCCCTTTCCATACTGATGCTTTAGAGAATTAAAATATACTGGGTCCTGGCCTTCCATGTGTTTCCCCGTCCGATCTGTTTTCAGTCATAATGAGGAAGGCAGATAGCTATTATTAAGAATGAGAAGAACAATTTTCTAAGTTGCTGCCTTTACTTTTGCAATTTAAAATGGAAGCAAGGCAACTCCTCAGTCACTCCATCTCCTGCTAACCCTAATTGCAGCGTCAGCTTCACCTTCAGCTGATTTTTCCCTCTCGATTGAAAAATTCAGGGAAAGAAAAGTCATGTAACTCTGTTTAGCCAGAAGCTGTGCATTTCTGGAAGTTTAAAAGAAAAGTAAAGGGAAAGGCTAATTAAACAATTCCTCCCACTTACGTTAAAGTCATTTAGAAACACCTGAGTTTGTTAGCTGTACTAGAAGTGAAATCATGCTCCAGGTAGAACAGCTTTTCACAAATGCTAGCCTGATCACAACAGGGGATATGCAGAAGATATCACATGCTGAGTCACAATGTTGCATCCCAGAGTCCCCAGGAAGCCATACTTTGCATGGCGGCTTCAGGGAATTAGCATGGAGGGGGTAAATGGAACTGGCAACATCCAAAAAGCATCAGTGCTGTATTTCCACCTGGAAAGTTCTACTCTGAAAATAGAGCCATCAGGATTTGTGTGAGAAAATAATGAAGTGATGGGAGAACCAAGATCCCCAAACAAAAAGAAAGGAGCTTGTGATGTTTCCCTCCCCGTGTCCATGTGTTCTTATTGTTTCTATAAGGCTGTCTTTCTTACAGAAAAGGAAAAACCAAGGTTTCTATAGATTTGCACATCTGGAAAAAAAAAGTTACGATGTATTTGGTTTAAACAGATGCTAAACACACAAAAATAATATATGTCAGCTACAGAAGACGTTTTTTCTTTTAAGTTCTGAGATACATGTACAGAATGTGCAGGTTTGTTACACAGGTATACATGTGCCATGGTGGTTTGCTGCACCTATCAACCCATCATCTAGGTTTTAAGCCCTGTATGCATTTTGTATTCATCCTAATGCTTCCCTCCCCACTCCCTGACAGGTTCGGGTGTGTAATATTCCCCTCCCCATGTCCATGTGTCTTATTGTTCAACTCCCACTTATGAGTGAAAACGTGGTGTTTGGTTTTCTGATCCTATGTTAGTTTGCTGAGAATAATAGCTTCCACCTTCTTCCATGTCCCTGCAAAGAACATGAACTCATTCTTTTTTATGGCTGCATAGTATTCCATGGTATATATGTGCCACATTTTCTTTATCTAGTCTATCATTGATGGGCGTTTGGGTGGGTTCCAAGAAAAAGACTTGTTCTTTAAAGTTGGGCTCAACTATCTGTTTTTTTTTGTTAAAAAATTTATTTTTAAAAATGTTGTGGGTACATAGTAAGTGTATGTATTTATGGGGTACATGAGATGGTTTGATACAGGCATGCATTGTGAAATATGCACATCGTGGAGGATGACATATCCATCCCCTCAAGCATTTATCCTTTGAGTTACAAATAATCAAATTACATGCTTTACGTTATTTTAAAATATACAATTCAGTTATTATTGATGATCTGCTTCTTTGTGAAGACTTGCTGTATATCCCTATGTAACAATGATCTCTATTTTTGTGCCACTGTTGAAGGTGCCAACTAAGTCACCAGCTATACCTTGCACATTTTGTAACAGTTCTTAGTTTACGTGCCTCTTCATCCTGGAGAACAGGGTTGTGTCCTGTGGTTTACATGCGCTCTGACACAATGAGTCCCCTAGTTCTTGGTGGATATGAATGCTCAGGTTAGGTGATGATTAAATAAATAATCATCCTAATATTTAGAGCTATATACTAGCTAATATTTACTAAACTCATGAAATACATTAACCAGTATGCTAAGGGATCCACATATTCTAACTTAATGACATCTCTATTTGTTGGAGAGCTTTACATATGTACCAGGCTTTACATATCTTATCTCATGTAACATTTTTCTTCTGAGAACGCTTTGAGGTAGCTGCTATTGTCTTCAGCCCCCACATATAGAAACTGAAGCTTAGTGAGACCATGATGGGTGCTTGAGAAAGGTAGTTGGAAATTGTGAAGTCAGACTTCAGACCTACTTATGTTAGACTGTAAGTTTCATGTGATGGACCAACTGAATCAATCAATCAATTAGTAAGGGACTATATTCCTGGCGTTAAGACCACCTGTGTGCAAATCCCAGTTATTTCCTAGGTAGCTGTGTATCTTTAGATATGTAGCTGTGTGTTTTCACTTAACCTTTCAAGCCTCAGTTTCCCTATCTGCAAGAAGATGGCAGTACGTATGTCGTGGAGTAGGAATCAGAGATAATGACAAAGAACATGATAAGAGCATGGCTCAACAAAGAACTAAGAGGCAAACTTCCATTAGAAACCAGCAACCCTATTACTGGGTATAAACTTGAAGAAAAATTGGTTTACCAAAAGGACACATCTACACCCGAATTTTCATCACAGTGCTGTTCACAAGAGCAATAACATGGAATCAACCCAGGTGCCCATCAGCCGTGGACTAGGTAAAGAAAATGCAGTACATATACACCATGGAATATTCTGCAGCCATACAAAGAATGAAATCTTGCCCTTTGCAGCAACATGGATGCAGCTGGAGGCCAGTATTCTAAGCGAATTAACTGAGAAACAGGAAACCAAATACTGCCTGTTCTCACTTATAAGCGGGAACTGAACATTGAGTACATGTAAATATAAGGATGGGAACAACAGACACCGGGGACTACTAGATAGGGGAGAGAAGGGGGACGCAGGAGCCGAAAAGCTACTTACTAATACTATGCTCACTACCTGGGTGACAGGATCATTCATGCCCCAAACCTCAGTGTCGTCCAATATACCTAACAAACCTTAATGTGTACTCCCCAAGTCTAAAATAAAAGTTGGAAAAAAAATCAAAAAATACTCAGCTCAACATCTGGCTCATAGGTGTGGCTCAGTAACTGCTCTCATCCTTCATGATTGACAGCATTCATTATTCTTCTATATTGTTTTCTCATTACATCATTACATGATTAGTTATAACTTCAGAGTTTGTGTGTGTGTGTGTGTGTGTGTGTGTGTGTGTGTGTGTGTGTGTGTGTCTATGTCTATTTAACAACTTTATTGGAGTTTAATTTGCATGCCACAAAATTCACCTATTCTAAGTACACAGTTTGGTAAACTTTAGCTTATATATACCATACCACAGTCAGAACCAAAATCCAGTGTTAGAACATTTCCATCACTCCAAATAGATCATCTAATGCCTATCTGCAGTCAACCCTTGCACCTATCCCCAGCCCCAGTCCTTGACCTGCTTTCCATCTTGCCTCTTCTGGAATTTCTACACTGATGGTATATATACACCATGGAATACTACTCAGCCATAAAAAAGAACAGAATAATGTCTTTTGCAGCAACTTAGATGGAGCTGGAGGCCATTATTTTAAGTGAAGTAACTCAAACATGGAAAACCAAATATTGTATGCTCTCATTTGCAAGGGGGATTTAAGCTATGAGGATGCAAAGTCTTAAGAATGATGTAATGGACTTTGGGGGTACTCCAGGGGGAAGGTTGGAAGTGGGTGAGAGAGAAAAGACTACACATGGGGTATAGTATAAACTGATCGGGTGACAGGTGCAGAAAAACCTCAGAAATCACTAAAGAAATGATTCATGGAACCAAATACCACCTGTACCCTAAAAACTATTAAAATAAAAATTAGAATTAAAATAAGCATGTTTTTTCCAGAAAAAATCTATATTTTTTTCCCTCGAACTCTGCTCCATCTATACTAAACATCTGAGTTGTTTGTTAAACATGAAAATTCCCAGGCTCCACCATAGACTTACTCAATTGCCATCAAGTTAAGGCCAGGAAATTGTCATAATTAAGAGTCACAAGAGACTTTTTTGGATAATAAAATGTGAGCACCCTCACCTGCAAATTTCAGGGTTGCAAGACTGCCCCTGGCTATATTAAATGAGATCATAGCTAACAGAGCCCATGTGGCTGAGCAGGAAGATGGAAGGCGAGGAACATTCTCCCAGAAGTGATAATCTGGGCAATCATTCCCGTCCATTGCTCTTCAAAAACAAATCCCTCAGAGGGTCCTTTAAATTTAACTGGAGGCAGGCTGGCATCCCCTTCCCCAGAAGAAGCCCCCACGGGACCCCAAAGACAGAACTTCCTTGGCTCTCATTAATTCTTTCTCCCTAGGGAGGAAACAACCACGCCATACACAAAGCTGATTGCTCCTTTGGCCATCCCTAGAGACTAGAGCCTGAACTTGCAGCTGCTCCTGCAGGATTTGCAAATCATCCTCTTAGATCGCCCTCTGTGGAGCCTGCTGAGGCTACAGGATGTGTTAGCTGAATAAAGTGGCACTCCCAGACTCTGAGGTAGGGCCCAGGGTATCCTTGGGGACAGTGTTCTATGTCAGGGAGGCTTTCTGTGATCATGTTCAAATCATGACTGGGACTCCCTGAGGACATGGTGATTCCTCCAGCCATGAACTACCCACATTTTAAGGAGTCTGAGCATGCAGAGGGCCTGGATCAAGTTTCTTTTAGGCCAAGGTTACAAACTCAAATGCCTGCAGAGGCCAGCCATGTAAAGGAGTGCAGCCAGAAGGAAGGGGGCTATAGCAATTTGCAGAGTGCCTGTGTTATCTAAAAGAGACTATCTATTCTAGGTCTTTTGCAGCACCTTGGATGGAGCTGGAGGCCATTGTTTTAAGTGAAGTAACATGGAAAACCAAATATCATATGTTCTCACTTATAGATGGGATTTAAGGTATCAGGATGTAGTCATAAGAATGATACAATGGACTTTGTGAGTAGTCCGGGGGAAGGTTGGAAGTGAGTGTTAATGGTCGCCATGCAGGTGGCAAGACCCATGTTGTCAGAGCTCTGATATGTTAAGACATGCTGAATCCAGATTTGCATGTGAAAGCTCTTTATTTTATAATGGTCAGATAATCCTTTACAAAGAAAAACCAGTATAGGACATACCAAACATCTGTGGGCCATTCAGTGGATCACATAGGAGCTAGGCGGTCTTCCTGGCTGTCTCCACATTTCCACGTGGCTTAGACGATGTTCCAAAGGGAAGGCACGGGGGATGGCATCATGCTGACCTACATTTGAATCCTAGCTTACCTTGACCTTTCTAATCACAAACTCCGTTTTTCCATTAACAGCACTGAGGCATAATTGATACACACAAAAAAAGACCCGCACAAATTTAATGTATACAATTGGATTATACAGTTTGGACATAGGCCCATGAAATCATCATTGCAATCAAAGTAATCCACATATCCATCACCTCCAAAAGTTGCCTTGAACCCCCTCACCGCCTTTTCTTGTGATGAGAACACCTAACAAGAGGTCTGTGTTTTCAAATGTTATAAAGGCACGATAGAGTAGTGTTAACTAGAGGCACTGTGTTGTATAACAGTGGTCCAGAACTGATTCTTCTTGTGTAACTCAAACTTCATACTCATTGAACAACAACTTCCTGTTTCTGCCTTCCCCAGTCCATGACAACTGACGTTCTATCGTACTCTCTGTTTCTATGAATCTGACTTTTTTTTTTTTTTTTTTTTGAGTTGGAGTTTTGCTCTTGTTGCCTAGGCTGGAGTGCAGTGGTGCAATATCTGCTCGCTGCACCTCCACCTCCTCGGTTCAGGCGATTCTCATGCCTCAGCCTCCCATGTAGCTGGGATTACAGGCATACATCACCACTTCTGACTAATATTTTTGCATTTTTAGTAGAGATGGGTTTCACCATGTTGGTCAGCCTGGCCTCAAACTCCTGACCTCAGGTGATCCACCCGCCTTGGCTTCCCAAAGTGCTGGGATTACAGGTATGAGCCACTGTGTCTGGGATAATTTGACTATTTTGGATGCCTCAAATAAGTGGAATCTTGTAGTAATTGTCTTTCTGTGACTCGTTTATTACACTTAGCAGCAATGTCTCTCAGGTTCAGCCATGTTATTGCTTATGGCAGGATCTCTTTTTTAAAGGCTAGATAAAATTTCATTGTATACATATAGCATATTTTATTTCTTTATTCATGGGCATTTATGTTGTTTCTATATCTTGGCTATTGTGGCTAATGTTGCATTAAACATGGGAATGCAGATAATGCTTCAAGATGCTGATTTCACTTCTTTTGGATATATTTTCAGGAATGGAATTGCTTAATTATATGGTAGTCCTATTTTTAAATCATTTTGATTAACTTCTATACTATATTCCATAATGGATGTACCATTCTGCATTCCTACCAACCATGTACAAGGGTTCTAATTTCTTCATATGCATCTGTCCCCTCATCTGAAAGACAGAAAAGTAACATACTTCTCTCTGGCTCTTGTGAAAATTAAATCAAGCAAGGCATGCCTGATGCATAGTAGCTGCTCAGTAGACCTAGCTCTCTCTCCCTACTGATTTCATTAATTCAACAAACATTCTTGAGTATCTACAGTCAGCAGGAATGGAGCTAAGTGATGAAAAAGATGTATAACCAATTGTATGTTTTGTAGACATCCAGTAGGGAAAAGATAGAATGTAAAGCAAATAATACCATTATTGTATATCACCTGTTGGGAAACTTTTATTTTAAACCAGTGGATTGCAACTTCTGGATAGAAACTTCCTCTTCTAAAATACCATGAAAATATAAAATGTCATCAAGTGTTCACTTCAAGCATTCGCTCAAGGTAAAATCACAACCCAGTGCTATAGATGCTATAAAAAGTGGTTTCCTAGACTAGAACACCCTGGTGTGGCCAGCCTCGTACCCCTATCCAGACCTCCTAGAAGCTATCTGGTGCAGTTTCCACTAATATTCTCAATACCTGAGAAGGAGCAAACTAAGTGGGGACCCCTAACTTGTCCCTATTTTTATGAGAAAAAGGTAGAAAGAGTTTCTGGGAAGAAATGAGTGAAACAAAAGAAGCAAAAAACAACAACAAGAAAAAATATGCCTATTTATGAGGAAAAAGAACTGAAAGATAAGCATACATCTCAACGGAAAGCATACATCTCAAAGCTGAACCATGGAGGACTGAGCCCAGGACATTTAACAAAATCTAAGAGTCTGTGCAGAGCATGGTCTCTAACAAAGAAAGCACTTTCCTTCAGGGAAACTATTTCCCTTAGTCCACAACTTTAGGCTGCAAGAAAAAGCAGACATAATATTTAATACATGGCTCTCAAACTACGGTTTAGTGTGCAGTCTCCTTTGTGATGAGAATGGGGTCAAGAAATCACCTGTGTTTTGAGAGCAAAAAGAAGACCTGAATAGACAGATCTGCCTAAGCATTAGGGAAATGATGGAGAAATTTGCAAAGTAAAGCTAGGAGGAGAGGAATAACAGAACACAACAATCAACCAATCAATCAATGCAAAACAGGAAAAAATAAGCCCAACCTGGAAGGATAGCTAACAGAACAACAAACAAAGAATTACAGAAATGGTCAAGCTATAGTACTAGAACAATTATTTAATGTATAATAACTCAAAGGTAAGATAAAATGACAAATAGAAATACATATGAGAAAGCAAATATGCAAGGGAAAAAATGAGGAAGAGTAAGAAACTGAAAAGATATTACTGAAAGATAAGTATCTCATCTAAACGAAAGACTTATTATAATCTTGGTAAATACAGATAAAACTTACAAAATATTCAAGCAGTCAGAGAGAAGATATTATTTGGAAAATCACAAGAGAGAAATAGCAATGATTTAAAATAAAGAACATGAGTCTCTTCTAGGAAAAAGTACTCAACAAGTGGAACAGGAAAAATAAAAGTCTTTGAAGATACAATACAAGAAACATTTTCTGAAATGGAAAAAAAGCAATACCACCGAATCTATATAATTTAAAAACATACCATTTTCCAAGAAAATATGATAAGAAATGATCTATATGAGACATATTTTTTCTCCAAGTCTTTTAGGAGATAAAATCCTTTGTAAAGAGTAAAATTCTCTTTGGTCTTACATTTCTCCAAAATTATATTTAATGCTAGAATAAAATGGAGCAATATGCATACAAATGTGATTCAGAAATATTTCCAGCCAAAGGAATCAGCTTGTTCTAAAGGCAACACATAGAAAGCCTCCATACAGATTCAGGGAATAGATTTTTTTTTTTTTAAAAAAAGCTGTCATTGCTAAAATTATGGTTCATGGGCATCGCTGGGAATGAAGGAAGATTACCAGACTCTACTGTAAACCTAGGAAAACAATCTGCATTTTAACTAGATCTCTAGATGGATCACTTGGATATGTTTGACAGTACTTAGAAGAGGAGTTAATAGAATGAATTCATGAAGGAAGAAATTGTGGTCAAAAGACTATGAATATTTTCTGTATTTATACATAGTACTGATATTTGGCAATTGTGAAAATCACAGTTATAAAACAAAATGTAAAGTTTATAATACTCGGTAATGTAAAAATTAATAACATAACTAAAAAATGTAGAAATTGTAGTGAAGTGAGGCTGGGTGGGTTACATTAGTGTTTAAGAACTTCATCTTTTATAGCAGAGTCAAATAATATCCTATTAAAAACAAAAGTAGTTTAAAATGATGATTCTGATTTCTTAATGTTTTTGTAACATCTTAACGTTAGAAAAATCTTTTAGGAAATTATATCTTCTGCAATGAAGAAGTACTTCAATCTCAGCTGTACTGTCAACTTCACTTGGTTTTCTATTTTTGAGTGCTATGAAATGTGATTATTTTAATAAAACAATGGTGTTAGATTAAATAATTTATTCTTAAATCTGTGTTTATGCACAAAGTGATATTAACCATGGCATTTGCCTAATATTAATGATGGTTCTTTAGGATGATAACGTGGGATGATTTGCAAATGTCTTTCTTTGTACATTTTTGCTTAGTACTTGTGTAATGAGCATGTATTTCTTTAACAATAGGCTGCAAGTAATCCTAAGAGAGAGCAAAGCCACAGGCCCTATTTCCACTATAGTAGAAAAGAGGACAGACTGCTTGGTTCAAAGTTCTCTCCTCTTCAGTTTCCAGAAAACCAAGTTTAGTTCCATCCATTGATATCGTCAGAAACATGTGTAACCAGAGCAACTCCATCTTGAATAAGAGCTGGGTAAAATAAGGCTGAGACCTACCGGGCTGCATTCCCAGATGGCTAAGGCATTCTAAGTCACAGGATGAGATAGAAGGTCAGGATAAGATACAGGTCATAAAGGCCTTGCTGATAAAACAGATTGCATTAAAGAAATTGGCCAAAACCCACCAAAATCAAGATGGCAAGAAGAATGACTTTGGGTCATCCTCACTGCTACACTCCCACCAGCACATGACAGTTTACAAATGCCATAGCAACATCAGGAAGTTACCTTACATGGTCTAAAAAGGGGAAGCATGAATAATCCACCCTTTGGTATATAATCCGGAAATAACCATAAAAAGGGGCAACCAGGAGCTCTTGGGGCTGCTCTGTTTATAGAGTAGCCATTCTTTCATTACTTTACTTTCTAAATAAACTTGTTTTTCTTTGCACTGTGGACTCACCCTGCATTATTTCTTGCATAAAATTCTAGAACTCTTTTTTGGGGTCTGAATCAGGACCCCTTCTGACACCTCAGTAAACTACAACATTCAAGAGGGCAGGAAGTATACAGGTCTTCATTATCAATGCAAGTTCCTTGTATTTAATATGCCAGATGACATGAAGTAGTCAACACATATTCATTAGTGAATGAAGCCCACTATCTCCATGGAGGCTTCAAGATAAACCAAGACTCCTTTTACACATTTGACGATGGTTGGGATGGCTGACTTGAATTTTAAGTAACTAAAAGACTGAGAAATCTGGTGACCTTTTCTCAGCAAGAGTCAAGATGTGGCTAATTTAGACTGTAGGTGCTCAGCAGTTGTAAATCTGATCCTTAAGTTTGTATGGACATGACTTTTTCATGTTTGAATGTGGCTTAATTAAGCAAAATGTCTTATGTGAGGATTCAAATCCCTGTGTAGATTAAATGAGTCTATTTAGGATCCACGAAGACTTTGAAAGTTTTTCTCCCACTGTAGTACATTGCATTACATCTCCTTACAGCAGGAGAATAAAGTTGAGAGAGGGGAAGAGAGAGGGAGGGAGAGAGAGAATAGCTGCATGTTGGAGCTCTGTGGGATCTTGGAGACCATCAGGAACAACCTCTTATGCTACCAAAGATACCTACTCACTGTCAAAGAAATACAGGCCATGCCGATGAAAGTGGCTATTTCCTGCCTGTCTTGAAGTAGACTCCATGGATAGCAGTGTGGCATAGTGGACGGATGTGGATGGAAGCTGCAGAACGGCTCAGTCCAGGTTCTAACTTTGCCCAGAAACACATTGAACGAACCTGGCCAGGTCAATTTCACTCTTTCGGGCCATCAGTTTCCACTCCTTTGAAAATTAAAGAATCATGGTAGTATGTACCCATCAGATTACATTATTTGAGCTGTGGAATATTTATGTAACAATAACAACATCATTAGTTTACTTGAAAACTGAACAAATAAAAAGAGCTGAGATATTTGGGTTGGATCCAAGGCAGGGACTCTCATCCTTGAACACTTGCCCCCACCATTTTCAGTCAAGATTCCATACAGCATTGACGTTAAGACTGACTTCAAGGAAAAAAAAAATAAATTTAAATACTTAATTGTTATAACAAAAGGAGCAAAAACCAGAGAGTCATGACTAAGGATGTTATTTCTTTTTAAAAAATCTTTCGGTATTTTTTTTTATTTTTTATTTATTTTATTGCATTTTACATTTTGGGGTACATGTGAAGAACATGCAAGATTGTTGCATAGGTACACATGTGGCAGTGTGATTTGCTGCCTTCCTCCCCATCACCTATATCTGGCATTTCTCCCCATGCTATCTCTCCCCAACCCCACTGTCCCTCCCCTCTTTCCCCCCAACAGACTCCAGTGTGTAGTGCTCCCCTCCCTGTGTCCATGTGTTCTCATTGTTCAACACCCACCTATATGAGAACATGTAGTGTTTGATTTTCTGCTCTTGTGTCAGTTTGCTGAGAATGATGGTTTCCAGGTTCATCCATGTCCCTACAAAGGACACGAACTCATCGTTTTTTATGGCTGCATAATATTCCATGGTGTATATATGCCACATTTTCCCTGCCCAGTCTATCATCGATGGGCATTTGGGTTGGTTCCAAGTCTTTGCTATTGTAAACTGTGCTGCAATGAACATTTGTGTGCATGTGTCCTTATAGTAGGACTATTTATAATCCTTTAGATATATACCCAGTAATGAGATTGCTGGGTCAAATGGAATTTCTATTTCTAGGTCCTTGAGGAATTGCTACACTGTCTTCCACAATAGTTGAACTAATTTACACTCCCACCAACAGTGTAGAAGTGATCCTATTTCTCCACATCCTCTCCAGCATCTGTTGTCTCCAAATTTTTTAATGATCACCATTCTAACTGGCGTGAGATGGTATCTCAATGTAGTTTTGATTTGCGTTTCTCTGATGACCAGTGATGATGAGCATTTTTTCATGTCGGCCTCATGTATGTCTTCTTTTGTAAAGTATCTGTTCATATCCTTTGCCCACTTTTGAATGGACTTGTTTTTTTCTTGTAAATCTGTTTTAGTTCTTTGTAAATTCTGGATATCAGTCCTTTGTCAGATGAGTAAACTGCAAAAATTTTTTCCCATTCTGTTGGTTGCCGATTCACTCTAATGACTGTTTTGATTAGGTCCCATTTGTCTATTTTGGCTTTTGTTGCTAATGCTTTTGGTGTTTTGGTCATGAAGTCCTTGCCTATGCCTATGTCCTGAATGGTTTTGCCTAGATTTTCTTCTAGGGTTTTTATGGTGTTAGGTCTTATGTTTAAGTCTTTAATCCATCTGGAGTTAATTTTAATGTAAGGTGTCAGGAAGGGGTCCAGTTTCTGCTTTCTGCACATGGCTAGCCAGTTTTCCCAACACCATTTATTAAATAGAGAATCCTTTCCTCATTGCTTGTTTTTGTCAGGTTTGTCAAAGATCAGATGGTTGTAGATATATTGTGTTGCCTCCAAGGCCTCTCTTCTGTTCCATTGGTCTATATCTCTGTTTTGGTACCAGTACCATGCTGTTTTGATTACTGTAGCCTTGTAGTATAGTTTGAAGTCCGGGAGTATGATGCCTCCCGCTTTGTTTTTTTTTGCTTAGAATTGACTTGGCTATGCGTGCTTTCTTTTGGTTCCATATGAAGTTTATACTTTAAGTTCTGAGATACATGTGCAGAACATGCAGGTTTGTTACATAGGTATACACATGCTGTGGTGGTTTCCTGCATCCATGAATCCATCATCTACATTAGATATTTCTCTTAATGCTATCCTTCCCCTAGCCCCCAACCTAGAATGTTATTTCTGTATTTCTATTTGGCTTAATAAATAATGAAATCTTGATCCACTACAAAAATTGTTTGTTATAGGTAGGGGAAGGCCATCACCAATCAGATGATTCTCCAGCCCCTGCAGGGAAAATGGGGCCTCTTTATTTTTAGTAAAATTGACCAATGTTGTCTGGGAGATGACAGTCAGAGAAGAATAATACTACTAGGTATGAGGTGCCTAGACACTCCGATGGGAGAAAGTTGAGATGCAACCAGTTATGAGGCAAAGAGGTTGAGATTCCCATCTATGGGAAGGATAGATGGTGAGATTCCCGTCTATGGGAAGGATAGATGGTGAGATTCCCGTCTATGGGAAGCATGGATGGTGAGATTCACACCTATGTTAAGAAGGAAAACATAGAGCCTATGGCCTTGAGTCTGGAGCTGGACAACATTGGGTTTTATTTATATGGAGGATACTGGAAAATTGTGTTTAACTTCTTTATTTCTAGTTTTATATAACTCTAATAATTAGGACCCCCACCCCTGAGCCTTTCCTTCTGGTTCCCCTAAATAAGCACTTAGCCTTATTTTGCTTTTCTCGGAAAAACAATAGGGAAGAAAAAAGAACGAACATGTGGAAACTGTAAAGGTAGCTAAACATTTTATAAAGTTCTGATAGTTCTAGTTCTTGCTCTAACATTCCTGACTCCCTTTGAATAGGCAAATGGAAAAAAAATGTGTTGAAGAACATGAGTTTTAGAGACACCTAGTTTGAAGACTGGACCTGCTCCAATAGGTCATGTGACCTTGGTTAAATCATGGTTAAATTAATGGTTATTAATTTAACACACCTTGCTGCTAAAAGCTGGATGAAATTTTATTCAGCTTCAATGGATAAATACGTACAAGTTTGGGTGATGCATGAATAGGGCATAAGAGGTCCCTGCGGTGTGCAAATAACTCCAATTTGGCAAACACTCGCTTTGCAGCTTGGATGAATAAACCTAGGTTTGAATACCAGTGAGTTAACTTAGCTGTGGTATCTCAGTCTACTGATATAAACCCTGTCTGTCTCTTTCCTTCCAGACACAAGATGAATAATGAAATCTACTTGGTCTTAATGAGATAATAACACATGTAAATCACCTGGGAGAGAGAGATGGTATTAATAATACTCAGTAAATGGGAGCAAGTATTGTTTTCTTTTGTTTTACTGGATTAATGCATATCTTTCCCCCACTGACTTTAAGCACTTTGAAAGCATGGATATTGCCTGTTTTTTTTTTAATTACTTCAACAGTAAGTACTCAATATGTATTTGTTGGATTAATTAATTATTACAGAAGGATATGAATGTCCTCCCTAGAATGTACCAGACAATAAATTGTCCTGCTATGAAATTGTAGCATTATTTTTCCCTAATGGTTGTTGTGATGCCATTGTTAAACTCTCAAGGAAAAGCCAACAGAGAGCTATTCTAATGTCTTGAGTTATACTTCCTAGATTGTGACAAAATATTCTAGCTGGTAACTACAGATGGTGCCTCTTTCACCGTAAAGGTGTCTCATCTGTTTTTCTTGCCACTTCTTAGGCTATTTGCCACAACTAAGTACAACAGCAGAAAGTCCCACAGGCTGGTTTATGTCGTGTTTAAAAAGTTAATTAAATTGCCAAGTTGTTAAGTTGTTAAATTTAAAGTTAAAAAAAATCCATTAGCAAGTTTCCTCCTGATTAAAGTCATGAGACCCATGTGTTTGATTTTCAACGTGGTCCTCTCCAGCAATAAACATTAAAATAAAACAATTTCATTTTATGACCAAGCCCTCTTACAATGCCTTGTGTGTGATGCATTTGGGAGAAAAAAAAAAAAGACAGCTAAATTACAATTCATCTGCACACAAAACTTCCAAAGAGCATATTTCTCTTGGCAGGGTGAAATGGGTAAGTAGCAAGTTAAAAAACAAGCATCTGTCCAAAGTTAATGTATGTCATTTTATATTTTATACTCTGTTCTTACCAGATAATGACCAAGAACATGCCCTTTGCCTACTTAGGATGCTAGATTATCTGTCTAATAGGGTGATGGAATTGGGGGATATTTTGGCCAGTAACCACTAGGAGACAGACAGGTCTGGCTTTGATTTTTGGCTAGCAAACAGGCTGGTAAACTACTGTGGTTTTCCAATTCCACATTGGTTCACTGAAGATATGATAACAAATATCTCAAAAATAGTGGAGAGAATTAATGACGCAATGGTATATAGTAACCATTATTTTTAAAATTGCTCTATTCATAGAAACTATATAGGGTACAGAATAGAATGTAGCCTCTGGGGCCAAGGAGGCTAAGTTTAAATGCCAACTTAATCAGCTCGTGATGTTCAACAAGTTACTCAGCTTTTCTGCCATGGGTTTTGAGTCTGTGAGATGAGTATGATGGTATGCAATGCCTATGGTTAATATAAAGATTAAGTGAATAAAATAAAACATTTCTCAAACAGTGCTTGACACAAAGTAGCTTGACACAATATCATAAATATTAGCTGTTATCATCAGTTGATTAATAAATATTAGCTGTTATCAGAGCTGTTACCAGTATATTCAGATCTGCATGTATATATTCCATTTATCTATCATCTATCTATATAAGAAATAATTTAAAGGAATTAATGTGATAATAAATTTGGGTCTTAAGAGACGCTTTAACAGAACCACTGTTAGAAACCACAGGTTGGACGAGGTCTTAGAAAACATCAATTCCATACTAACTGCTGAATGAATCTTCCCTGCCATCCTCTGACAGGTTGTCATGGGAAATGTGACGTGGAACTCTCTACCTTCTGACAGCCTGTACTAGTGCTGGACAGTTCTAATTTTTGGCAATCCCATTCTTCTATTGATCTGAAGTCTGTCTCCCTTCCATATCGGGGTTACACAGAAGACATCTGCTCAGTCTTCTACATAATAGCTCTTCAGAGACTTGAAGGGAACCGTCTTGAGTCCTGAGATCTCTTCTCCAGGATAAAAAGCCCTCATCTTCAGTGAAGGCATGCTCAAGATTCATTTCAAATGCCACCACCTCTTGAAAGCCTCCCTTGCTCTCTCTGGGAATAGCTAGGCACACCTTCTTCAGAGCTCTCCTGCTGTCTCAGTCAGCCCTTCCTCGCCTCTTTCATCCCAATGCACTGTCGTTACATGTTTATATTCATTTGCTTCTCCAACTAGCCTGTTATCTTGAGGGGTCCCGGCAGATTTATCTTTGTATTCTGTTGATGCATAGTTATGGCTGACAAAGCAGCTTGGCAGTCCCTCCGAAATACAAAAATAGAATTTCCATATGATCTAGTAATTCCACTTCTGGGTATACTCACAAAAGAATTGAAAGCAGGGTCTTGAAGATATATTCATACACCTACATTTATAGCAGTATTGTTCATGACAGCCAAAAAGTGGAAGCAAACCAACCTCTGTCCTTAGGAAGATTAACAGATAAACAAAATGTGGCATATGCATACAATAAAATATTATTTTTCTGGGCATGGTGGCTTACACCTGTAATCCCAGCACTTTGGAAGGCCCAGGTGGGTGGATCACCGGAGTTCAGGAGTTTGAGACCAGCCTAGCCGACGTGGCGAAACCCTGTCTCTACTAAAAATACAAAAATTAGCCAGGCATAGTGGCATGTGCCTATAATCCCAGCTACTCAGGAGGCTGAGGCAGGAGACTTGCTTGAACCTAGAAGGAGGAGGTTGCAGTGAGCTGAGGCCACACTACTGCACACCAGCCTGGGTGACAGAGTGAGTCTCCCTCTCTCTCTCTCTCTCTCCCCCTCCCTCCCTCCCTCTCTCTCTCTGTCTCTCTCTCTCTCTCTCTCTCTCCATATATACATATACATATATATATATATTTAACCTTACACATGCTACAACATGTATGAACCTTAAAGATATTATGCAAAGTGAACCTTGAAGACATTTTGCTAAGTGAACTATGCTAGTCACAAAAAGACAAACACTGTATGATCTTGCTTATATAGAGTACCTGGAATAGTCAAATTCACAAAGACAGAAAGTAGCGTGGTAGTTACCAAGGACTGGGAGAAGAGAGGGATGGGGAGTTAGTGTTTAATGGGTACAGAATTTCAGTTTTGCAGGATGTAAAGTGTTCTGGAGATGGATGGTGGTGGTGGCTGTACAATAATACAAATGTACCTAATATCACTAAACTGCACACTTGAAAATGGTTAAGGTAGTTACTTTTATGTTATATGTATTTTACCAAAATAAACATAATAAAAAATAATCACTGCTGAATAATTGAATGAATAAGTTTATGCTTTAACTGAAAAGAGTAATACCCATTACTCTTTGCAGATGCTTTAAGCAGTGGAAGAAGATAATTTGAGGAAGGCAAGACCATTTCTGGTACTCCCAAACTGTACCAATTAGACAGCTTCTTATGCGGCATCCACCCAGCACCTGTTTTAGTGAGAACGAAGGTGCCTGCAGCACTTCTCAGAAGTCTGTATAAAAACCGAGTTTCTTTTGTTCACGTTTTCTTTTTGAAAACTAAGCTCTATAAATTGGCCCGACAATACTGCAGGTGTGGAGAGAAATGAAGCCAACTTTACCGCAGTGAGTAGGAGACACTTGCAGTGGAATACAGCTTCCCAGTGAATAGTTGACTGCATATATATACTCTGTTACATTTATAGTGGATAATTCTCAACAAGGCCCAGGTTTCAGTTTCAACTGCCAATACCCCAGTATGTCGTTAGGTGATCCCTGTGCCTTCTCCTTGAATATCAGTTTCACCATCCGGAAACAAAGGAGCAGATTCTGATCATCCCAAAGCAGTAAAACAGGAGTTCTAAGAGCTTAAAAGTTTGGAGTCAGGTAGTGCTGGCTCTAGGACAAATTGCCAACACTTAATGAGATTGTTAAACTTGGCTATGGGAGCTGGGCACAGTGGCTCATGCCTGTAATCCCAGCACTTTGGGAGGCTGAGATGGACAGATACTTAAGGTCAGGAATTGGAGACCAGCCTGGCTAACATGATAAAACCCCATCTCTACTAAAAATACAAAAATTAGATGGACTTAGTGGCGGGTGCCTGTAGTCTAGGCTACTCAGGAGGCTGAGGCAGGAGAATCACTTGAACTTGGGATACCCAGGTTGCAGTGAGCTAAGATGGCACCACTGCATTCTAGCCTGGGTGACAGAGGGAGAGATTGTCTCTAAATAAATAAATAAATAAAAACACTTGGCTATGGAAATTAGTTCCTCTAAGCCTCAGTTTTTACTTCTTTAAAACAGGGACAGTAATAGAAATTACCATAAACTTCATTTAAAAATCCATGAGATGGTCAAAAGCTCTTATCAGGATAGACAGTAAAGCAATTTTGGGGGGAATTTATTGTAATTTAATACAATAATTGTCATAATACTGTTGTAAGAATGCATTATTGTAATCCTTTCTGCTCTGATGTTTTTTGCTCAGAAGAAGAAAAGTAGTTCTACTTGTGCTCTCTAGAGATTCAGTAGTAATCACCCAAGCCATGAGTAATTGTCTTGTTGGGTCAGATTATTCTGAATGAGTTCCAGAGGACTCATTCATTTATGGGGCCAAAGAGGTGCCATTGTGGACCTTAGGAGAGTCAGGCATTCAGGGACCAGGCTGCACAATCAAAATGTATCAATAGCCTTTCAAAAGACATCACAAAACACTCAGCACACACCTGCAAGTCAAATGTGGCATGTGCACCTAAATTCAAATTACTTCAAATTACTTTCAGATTTTCGAGTCTGCATCACAGTGTGTATAACTTGGGACGTTCAGATTTCAAAAATGCAAGGGATCATTTTGTTTTCTACCTTGTAATAAAATAACATTTGCTGATAGACCCCAGGCTCCCTTAAGGTGAGTTTTTCTCTGTATCTTTCTGCTGTTATAGCAGGATTTGAGAACACAGTGTGTCCATTTATAACAATAACTTATTTACTATATCCTGAAGTATGGCCATCAAGCATCAAGATCATTCATTCTTCTGCACTACACCTTTCTGTAATACTGTCTCATGAAATCATTAGCCTGTGTTCTTGGTAATGTTAATTTCCTAGGGAAAAGAATCCTTCCTGGGTCTTACTCTGTGAAAACTACCCTCTATTTTCCATTCCACGTAACCCAGGCATGGAACACATTGCCCAAATGTCGCCGAATGTCACTGCATCAGAAGTTAGGTAACATAATCCAGTGCAAAGCAGAACGAGGAAATACCAGGTGGCTGTCAGGGGTGGCTATCTCACACTCTGCTGTACTGGGCTACCTTCCAGGAAGGAAGCATTCACTCCTCATTTTGCGAACAGTCAACTGTGGCAACACGGATGCCTGTAACTGGATTTCATTATGGAAATGTTACTAAAGAGGGCCACAGGCTCCAAAATCCATTAAACTGTTTTCTATTGCTTTACATATTCTTCTGCGATAAAAATAGCCTGATATTTGAATTTAAGAAGCCACTGCCTAAAGGGGAACAGATGGATATTAAGAAGATTATAATAAAGAGGGGGATTATGAAAAAAATAAAATGGGAGTTGGGGAAGGGATCATTCTTACACTTTAGGCAAATCAGTTTTGGGGGTGACGTGTTTTCCAGAATGTGACACTCCCCTCGTTGGACGTAAAACCTCTCAGCATCTTGGTCACACCGAGGGGATCAGCAGCTGTGTGTTCTTGGGTTTAATTTCACAGCAGTATTTCCCCAACTGCCCAGGGGTTATGTTTGCAGCTTCCCTCTCTGAAAATGCAATTTGTGTTCCAAGGTCCACTTATCACAGCTCTCAACAAAAAGCACCTCTTCTTTCTCCTTCTGTCTGTTTTTCTCCTTTGCCTCTTCTCCACAAAAAGCAAGGGTTCTATCACCACATACTGCAATGCGTCTGCTATACACGCTTACATTTCTGCAACCTCAATACTTGAAGGTTTGGGCAACAATCAACCTTGATTCAAAATAATGCAATCAGTTTTTGTCTTTTTATACTTATTAGTAATTTGGCTTGGAAGCTCCATCCAATGAGCAGCTCCCTCCTAAACAGCCATATTTAAAGCTACTTTTTTTTACAACACCACACTAAATGCTAATAATTAGTTTAACTATGGCTCTCACCACATTGCCCACTCATTCTATGTGTTCCTTATCTGTCCCTTTCCCAAGCCTTTAAAATTCTTTATGCTGAACTCCCTGGGCACTCTCAACTTCTACATTGTGTTTATAACATTGAGAAAGTCAGTTCCTTTAGTGATATGGTTTGGCTGTGTCTCTGCCCAAATCTCATCTTGAATTATAGTTTCTGTAATCTCCAGTTGTCATAGGAAGAATTTGGTGGAGGTAATTGAATCATGAAGGTGGTTTCTCATGATTGTGCGTAAGTTCTCATGAGATCTGATGGCCTTGTAGGCGGCTTCCCCCTTCACTCTGTTCTCACTCTTCTCTCTCATGCTGCCATGTGAAGAAGGATGTGCGTGCTTCCTCTTCTGCCATAATCATAGCAGTTTCCTGAGGCCTCCCCACCCATGCTGACCTGTGAGTCAATTAAACCTCTTTCCTTTAAAAATTACCCAGTCTTGGATATGTCTTTATTAGCAGCGTGAGAACAGACTAATACACATAGCATCATTAACATTTTCCGGATCATCAAAACAGAGGTATGTGCTCCTGTTTTGAGAATTTTTATCTAAGGACTAATTATTATTCCCTGTCACTGTATCATCAACCAATTAGGCAGAATTATGTTATCACAAGATCCACTGCCCACCTCTGTTTGTTGCATAGTTTATCTTTCTGACTATAGATATTTATTTAATTTTCTTCTGGTTCAAGTACTTCCTCAATCAGCTCCTTCAAACACTTTGTCTCTGCACTTGAACAAGAGTTGTATTTTAGTTGGATGTGAAATACTTTATCACCACCCTTTTTACCCAACAGGCTATAAAATGTGGTAGGTGAAATAGCAGAAATCTACCTAATTCCCTGTCTTGTATTCGTAGTCTGTTGTTTTCATCAAAATAGCACAATTTTTATCTTTGAGGCTAGGGTATCTCATGAGGCTTTACTAGAAATCTGTAAGTCTATAAGTCTTATCCATGAAGCTGTGAGTTGTTTTGGTTTGACAGTTCATGTTCATCTCGAGTTTGGTTAGTTTTTTCTTTTATTTCAGTGATTAATATTTCTCCTCAGTCTCTTACATTTTATCCTTTAAGAATTCCAACTGTTAGCACCTTAAGACTTTTGCATCTGTCTCCAAATCTCTTCGTTTTATATTGGAGTTTTATGGCTAGCTAGCTAGATAAATATAGTGATTATGAGTATAAAGTTGAATTGGTTTCAAATCATGAAGCAGAATATTTTCAGAACCCAAAAGCTCTCCTCGTTTTCCCTCCCAGTCACTCCCACCCTCTCCCACCATCAGCACAATATTTGTATTTCTGAATGCACAGGTTAATTTTATCTGATTTTTATACTTTAGGTAAATAAAACAATAAGGTGTGTACTATTTTGTGTCTGGCTTCTTTCACTTGGTATTAGGTTTGTGAGATCCATCCACTGTGTTGCAGAAAACAGTTGGTCCTTTTCTCTCTACTATGTACTATTCCATTGCATGAATATACCACAATTTATTTATCCATTCTACTGTTGAAAGTCATTTGGGCTATTTCTAATTTTTTCCCAGAACTTTGGAGATAGGACTCTAATTTTATCTGGGCTTCGTTGAGTAGCTTCCGACTATTATCTTTTGTATATAACTGTATTTTCTCTGCAGGGATTTAACTTTCTTTTTCTCTGAATATCAGTGGTTTTGATTTTTCACTACAGTGTGTCTTGGGAGGGGCTTATCTCTGTTGATTCTGCTCACTGTTCATACCTTTTTCAACATGAACAACAAATGCTATTGGCATTGTCTCTTCTTCCAATGGGTAGCCACATTACGGAATTACCTCATTTACTCCTCACATTATTCCTGCAAGGAAGGAGCCATTTTGCACATCTCACAGGTAAGCAAACTCTGGCTCCAGTGGGAAACATGTCTATGCATTTTGAAAAGGATCCAAATTCTAACAATTTCCACATTCTAGACTTGACTTGACACACCCTAAAGACATTCTTCACATGTACCCCAAAACCTAAATTGCAATAAAATAAAAAAAAATAATAAATTTAAAAAATTTAAAAAAAGACATACATTCTTATGAAATCCCGGATTCTAGGTGTAAATGTATCCTGATAGTGTAACATGCTTCACAGTGCAAAAAAAAAAAAAAGCCTAAAGATGCTTCACCAATACAAAGAAAAAATATAAATAAAACCAAGAGCTTTATAACCAAATGCTTTTAGGAAATTTGAGACTAAATATAATTTACTTATTTTGCTTTAACTACAAGACTTAAAACCTTTAATATGCTTCTGAGCTCTAAATATCCCCGAGGGGAAGACAGAAGGGATAAATCGCATGCAGCATTGCCTAAATATAGAAGCTTTTTAAAGATTATCATCTGTTTATTTTCCCCCAACATTTTATTATAAAAATTTGCAAACAAATAGAAAAACTAGAAGACTTGTACTGTGAATACCCATGTATTCACCACCTAAATTCTACAATTAACACTTTGCTGTCTTTGTTTTACCTAACCATCCATCCATCTAGTTTTCCTATTATTCCTCAATCCTTTTTGTTTTTGGAGCCATTTTAAAGTAAATCGCAGCATTTCAGAGTTCTTCAAACAAGAACACTTCAGCATGCAAGTTATGAACTAGAATTAAACATATTTCATGGTCATATTTTTAATTGAGATAAAAATAACACAATGCAACACGTACAAATTGTAAGGGTATCAGACAATGATTTTTGACAAACACATAGATCTGTGTGACCTGAATTCATCAGCCCAGAAGGTTTCAGCATGTCTCTTTCCAGTTAATCGCCACTTCCACCTACCCACCCACCCAGAAAAAATCTCTTTTCTGTTTTTTTTTTTTTTTTTTTTGATCACTACCCAGTTTTGCCTGTTTAAAGCTTTATTTCAATGGTATCAGCTTTCAATCAGTATGGCATTTTGGGATTCATCCATGCTGTTTCATATATATGTAATTGTTATAGAACCTTTTCTCTTTTCTGTAGCATTTTGCTGAGGTAGTATGTTGTGGAATACATGTTAGAGAATGCTGGACTATTGATTTGGGAAAGTGGAGAACAATTCTGAAGAAGAAAAAGACTTTCTTTCTCTTTAGTGCAAAGAAGCAATAGTCACTTTTCACTTTTCAGTTTTTAAAATATCTTGTATTTTATTTATATTATTAAATTTATATTTTATTTATTGTATTTGTACTGTATATTATACTGTATATATTTTGAATTGTATTTTATACTTTATATTATTAAAATGTACAGGGTCTTAAATGCTTGATCACTGGAATGGGCAAGGAGGCAATGTCTTTTTTTTTTTTTTTTTTTTTTTGAGACAGAGTCTCGCTCTGTCACCAGACTGGAGTGCAACGGCACCATCTTGGTTCACTGCAACCTCCACCTCCCAGGTTCAAGCAATTCTCCTGCCTCATCCTCCTGAGTAGCTGGGATTACAGGCATGTGCTACCATACCCAGCTAATTTTTGTATTTTTAGTAGAGATGAGGTTTCACCACGTTGGCCGGGATGGTCTTGATCTCTTGACCTCATGATCCACCCGCCTCAGCCTGCCAAAGTGCTGGAATTACAGGCCTGAGCCACTGTGCCCAGCCACAATGCCTACGGTTTTAACTTGGCACCTTGATTTTTTTTAATGCAGTTTGCTTTAATAACTATTTCTATAACAACTCCGAATTAATGAGCGTCCCCTTTCCCAATATAACACCTAACAGTTCGTCCATATCTCCAGATTGTATGAGAATCCTATCGGACAGTGTTAAGTAAAGTACTATACAAACTATGAAGTACTGTACAAATTCTGGTTATGGTCATTGATGACAATGACTTTAAAGTTATTTTTACCCCCTTTGGACTCACAGGAATTTAAAGTTGCAAGAAAACGTGGGTATTGCTTACTTCGTCAAGCATTTCAATTTTTAGCTGGGAAATTGAGAGTTGGAGGAGGAAATGACTATCCAGTAGGTAGAGGCTGAACTACTACAACCCTGCTACTTCTTACTCATATCCCTCCGGAACACAAGTTGTACTTAAATATGTTAACAATGTCAACTCAACATAACTTGGGATTTTAATTAAGGAGACCTAGAAAAAAATTATCTGTATTTGCCAGGTTGACTAATCTAGTGGACTGTCTTGGTTTTAGCACTGAAAATCCTGTCTGCCCAAAGGAAACCTCCCAAATATGGAGAAACAGATGGCTGGTCACCCAAAGTCTTCCCTGGGGTCGGAGACAAATTCAAAAAGGTTGCATTCGAATTACTCTGGAAACTCAGGCCATCATGTTATCCAGGGACAAACAGAAATCCATTTAAATCTATTTCCTACTTTTCTACTAGAAGAAGGTGTCATGCAAGAAATGCTTTCTTTATCACTTGGCCATTAAACTCACCTTATTTGGAGGGTTACATAGTATAATGGTTAAGAACCAAGACGTTAGAATAGGCAACCTGCATTGAAATCTCAGTCCTGCTCCTTACTAACTGTGGTGACACTGAGCCAGTCCCTCTAATCCTGCAAGCCTCAAATGTTTTACCTTTGGAATGGGGAGAGTAACTACCTATCTTGTGGGAGAAATGGATCATTTATATTAAGCTTTTAGCAGCGTTTCTGGCACGTTGTTAGTGTCCTATAAAGGGTAACTCTTTTGATGATTTAATACACAAGCCTTAGAAGAGAAGTTTAAAGACCACTCTGGGAACAGCTTCTGCAGGGACCCTACCCACGAACATTCCTCATGGTTTGATTCTGTGTAGAAGTTTGCTTCCACTAGATGAAATGCAGAGGCAGTAGCTAAACAGCAAGCATTCACCCTAGCTCTAAGGGTTAAACAAAGAGGCAACTGCTTTTACATAGGAATGTTTTTATCACCCCTTTTTAATCTGACACCTTTTCATCTGCATTGAAGCTTCAGAAGTCAGATTTGACTGAAGTCACTTTGAGACTTGTGCTAGCAATGGGACTTTAATTACCTTTCTCAGACACAGAGATGGCTCTTTAAAAAAGAGATGGGTGAGAGAAAGAAAGGAAAGGAAAAGAAAAGGGAAAGGAAGGAAAAAAGAAGGAAAGAGAAAGAAGGAAAGAAAGAAAAAGAAAGAAAGAAAAGAAAGAGAGAGAAAGTTTCTTTCTCTCTCTCTCTTTTTTAACTTCATGCATTCTTTTCCCCTCCAGATTGAAATCTTTTGTTCCTGGCACTTTCCATATGTCACTCTTTAATATTTAATCAGCCCCCACCTCATCAGAAGACTGCTGGCCTCATTAGATAATTAATGGTTGCCGGGATCGCATTTGCTTCAGTTAATACATCTGCAGCCAGCAATTAGCGCCTAAGTTTATTAGTTGTACTGGCTTCATTTATTGGGGAAGCAATTCTGCTTTTGATTGAAGCTACTGGGATTGGCGTATGTGGACAGCTTGCCCCCTGTTCCGGGATTCTTTTGTTTACATTTTTTGCTACAGTTTTGCAACACTGCGCATCCTGGCCCTGCCAGGAACAGTTGGTGGGGAAGATTTCCCTTTTATAATTTAGGAGATAATTGGGTAATTCTGTGCAGGAGAGAGCGGCTGCAAAGTGGTTGTCTGACTTTGGGTGGGGCCAGGAGCAGGGAGGGAAGCTGCTAGCTAATTTGTTCTTTTGGAAATGACTTTTTTCTGTCTTTTAAAGCCATAGATCCAAAGCTGCAGAATAGTCAGAGTGGAGGAAAGCATGCTAAGGAATATGGTCTCATGTATTAGGCAGCTGCCTCAAGGGAGACCTTGCTGCTTGGAGGTGGGAAGTTTCCAGTTGACTGGATCTTCCGCTATCTTTCATCTCTAAACTCCACACTTTGTCCCCATCTCCACCCCAGTTTTTGTAACTACAGGGAATCATGTCACTTTCACCGGCTTTTCTGACCTGCATTTCTGCTGCCTCCAATGGCTGCTGGTTCATTCCTGGTGATTTAAGTCTTGGCATATCAGCATGGTGATTTCCCTAGTCAAATTCAGCTTGGTTGTGATGCCAGAAATTGGGGCATGATCATTAAGAACACAATAATGATGTAATATCAGAATAGAGTGAGGATGATGTTTTGTAGATTTGTTAGGAAAAAAAAAAAAGGAAACAAAATATAACTTGACCAACCAGAGAGAAGCTTTGGTTTTGGTGCTTATATAAAATTGTGTTTTGGGATGCATTTCTTTAAGTGAAAACAGTGAAACAACTTAAAGACCTTTATTATGCACTTTCTGTACTATAACTTAAGGAAGAAAGATAATTTAAGGAAGAAAAGTAACAAGTGGAGAAAGAATGTAAATTATTGCTTGCAGCTGGTGGGACACTCACTGTTCCAATCCATCATCTGCAGTGGCCCAACCATGCCCTTTCTACTTGGCTCCTTTGTCCAAATGTTGGACACAAATGACTCACTTGCCTGCGTGAGATCTGCATTTTTTGACAAGAAGATTTGATGTTTTTATGATTTTAGCACTAGTAAAGCAGAGACTGGAGGGATGCACATCTATTTTAAGAGGTGACTTTGGAAGGATCTGTCCGTGGTGCTGCTTGTGAGTCCTGGCTCTGAACAAATAATCCAGCCTCAGGGACTGCTTCTTTTCTACACTGAGCACTGGCTAAACTTGCAGATGCCTTCCAGTGCTAAAATTTGATGGTCCTTCCTTAGGACTGGGATTTATCCTTAGAGTCAGCAAGTCCACTTTCAGGAATTTTCCCTAAGGAAAGAACCAATGAAACCTGTAAACCCTAGCTACTAGTATGCACATTGACGTTACTCTTGTAGTTAGTATTTTTATTAGGTTCAGGTAGGAGCACATGTGTTATTAAGTTGAACTGTATAAAACTGCCATGTCTGTAAATCAAAACTTGGTGAATATTAGCAATCAGACATGTAACAATAGGAGAGCTATTACCTAAATTGGGGCAGATTCTATGTACTAATACATTCTGCAACCATCTACAATAAAGTTGTATTTAATGTACTTAAAGACAGTGGTTTTGCTCAAAATATACTGTTTTGGATAAAAAAGACAAGAGAAATAAGTTGGCAAACAGTATAAACAAGGTTATTTGTTTAGAATGTACTTATGCATAGCGAAAGGATGTAACACTATATATCTTAGTCTTGTGTGCTTTCTTATTTGCGTTCACTGGCTGTGATGGCTTTTTCTTAATTAAGACTTCTAAAGTTAATTTTAAGTAAAGTTTTGTTTTGTTTTGGAAATGACGTCTTGCTCTGTTACCCAGGCTGGAGTGCAGCGGCATGATCTCAGCTCACTGCAACCTCTGCCTCCCAAGTTCAAGTGATTCTCCTGCCTCATCCTCCCAAGTAGCTGGGACTACAAGCGTGTGCCACCATGCCCAGTTAATTTTTAGTAGAGATGAGTTTTCTCCATGTTGGCCAGGCTGGTCTCGAACTCCTGACAACTACATCCAATTCTTAGTCAGTTCTCCTTCTCTTTCTCACTCAACCATGTCAGGATTTTAAATAGTGCATTTGCTGCTGTCATTTTCTTTCATTCCATGAAGTTTATTATTCATATTTTTTGTTAAGTAGCTTCATGATACTTCCCAAAAGATAGTTCCAGGCAGATATTTCCAGCCAATCAGAATTGTCATACAAAGGTATATTAATTTTTTCACATTGCTTTAGACCCAGTCAGTTAGATATTTACCCCCTGCTACAACCGTACCTCTATGCAAACAGCCATCTTTCTCACCCATTAATTTTCCCCTCTGAGCCTCGCCTAGGCTTACAGAGCTGCCAGGTGAATTTCTCTCTTAGCCATTCCTAGTAATGGAGGACCAGTAGTGTGACCAGTGCATCTGGTTTGTTGGGAATTCACTAGATTTAAAAACTTAAAGTCTCATTGCCCAGGAAGTCCATCAGTTTCAGGCAACCTAGGAGGTCTGGTTTTTCCAGTACAGATATGGTTTAGGAAGGGTAATTGTGGATAAGAGGATGATTGACCCGCCAATCTGCTTGTCACATAACTGAGCTAAGTCCAGGGGGATGATTTCCAGCCCACAGCCTGTAGAAGGTCTTTGAAAAAAGACCTTAACTGCTACTTAACTAGGGGAACTCAGGTCTCCTAGCTCAGCCTCTGGTCAGGTTACTTAGGATGTTTGGAGATGCATTTACTTAAATGAAAACAGTGAAACAACTTAAAGACGTTGGGACCTCTTAGCATGCCAACTCCAAGTAATTTCAGGCTTGCAAGTGTGACATGAGACTGAACTCCTGCCCTCTGGAATGGTTTCTCTTGACTCTTATTCTCTAAAGTTTGGTTTTAGCCTTCAGCCAATATATAGTCCTTCCTTTCCTCTATGAATTCAAGGCACTTTCTTTTGCAGAGCACCATGTAAGCATCAAAGTGAATGATGATTACATTCTAAGTTAATGATAGTTTCCTCTATTCCATATGCAAAAAATGAGAACTGTATGATGTCTTCTTCTGAGAGGCCATTAATAGGAATCTTTTAAAAGACAGTTTCGTCGCACTGGAAATATTAAGCTGTTATTATGGCAAATGAGCTTATTTTTACTTTCAAATGAAAATATAAATAAGTAATAAGTAAATATTAGCAATTTCGGTTCCGTAATGAATAAGGACAGAATTGAGAGCTGAAAGAGTGTGGTGTGCCCATTAGAGAGGCTGGGAAATTAACGTTTGTTGACATTTTCCTGCTCCTAGCTTTAATGTAAACGAGAGGCAATTAACTTATATTCAACATATTTCCCTTGTAAATATTTTCTGTTTCTCGATATAGGAACCAAGATGTCTTACAACAGTGCCATATTTGCAGGCCCCAAACTAGGGGGAAGCCTCACCTGTCATCTGCCAGCATAAAAATAGAAAGCCCAAATGCTTGAATAATTCAGTGTTCCTCCTCTTCTGTTTCTTACCCACGTCATAACTATGCCATTCACCATTTGGCGATGCTTTCTCTTATTTATTTTTTTGCACAATTGATAGCTAGGTAAATCTATATATCCCCACACGGGAGAACATGAATTATCCAATGCTTGAGTGAAATGAAGACAAAAACAAGCTTGAATATTTAAACTTGCAGCAAGTATCTTCGATGATAGATCTTTTCAGACGCAAACTCATTTTTTTCTTTGATATCTACTACTGCTATAAAGTCCCGGTTTATCATATAACATTACAATTTATGGTGTAACCAGCTTGTGTACTGACTATAAACCCTTCATCAATGCCACTGTAAAGGGTTTATAGTCCATAAATAGAAGAGCAAGACTGTCTTTCCTCCTTGTTTTGCCCACGACACAGCACTTCAGACATGTCAACCTAGTTATTTGTTTTACATGTTGGGTGAGTTACGGGAACATAAGTGGATGCACTGTTTTGCCTCTCCAAAATCCAGAGACAATTCAGGGTCACAGGGGAGATTAACCATGTAAGGCTGGCTGAAAGATGGAAGAGAACAAGTCTGTTCTTCTTATATCATTAATCTGTAGGTAGAAAAGAAAAGAAAACTCCAAATTTCAGAATTAGGAACATGCTCTTTCTTTTGAAACCAACGAACCATGTAGTCATGTCACATATGATATTAATCAGACATAATTCTACCATATTTACTGTTTTGCAGTCACCTGTTTCATACGCTCTTCACTGTGTTTCAACTCTTTTTATGGGAAAAGCATTAAATTTGGGCACATAATAAAAGGTTGTGTTCAAATGTAACTCTAGTTCTGATTGACTGTGTGTTACTGAGATAAGCCTCTGTGTCTGATCAATGCTTTTCTCACCTATAATTAATTAATTAATGCCAATGTAATTTTAATTTCCTCAGTGTTCACTATTCTACGGTACTAATACTGATGTGGATGGTGATAATGAGGGTGATGGTGGTAATGATGATTGTGATGATAATGCTAATAATTAATGATTGTGATAACTAATGATAACAGTTGACTATATTATAATAACTAGGCAGTTTTTTTGTTGTTTGTTTTTTGTTGTTTTATTTTTTGAGATGAAATCTGGCTCTGTTGCCCAGGCTGGAGTGCAATGGTATGGTCTCAGCTCACTGCAACCTCTGCCTCCCGGGTTCAAGTGATCCTCCTGCCTCAGCCTCCCAAGTAGCAGGGATCACAGGCACCTGCCACCATGCCAGGGTAATTTTTGTGTTTTTAGTAGAGACAAAATTTCACTATGTTGGCCAGGCTGGTCTCAAACTCCTGACCTCGTGATTCGTCTGCCTCGGCCTCCCAAAGTGCTGGCATTACAATAATCAGGCAATTTTAAGTGCATTTTGCATATAGTCTTATTTAATCACAACCTCATTTTACATGTGAGTATTCTGAGACTCCGAATGGTGAAATGACTTGCTCATAGACACATAACTTGTGTTTTAAGTTGGGATTTACGCACAGCACTCTGCCTCATTTGTGCTGTTCTAAACGTGTCATTATATCACCTCTTATAATGGCAGTGTTCAAATTAATGGTAATGATTCAAATTGTGGTTGCGTTTCCCCTACCTGGGTAATGAAATTGTCAATCCCTCCAAAGTCTTACTAAAGATAATTTCAGGAGTTCAAAACACACAATTTCTTCTCATTTATGTCTGTTTAGCCTTGCGGCCTGCAAAGCCACCAGTCATGGTGCATCATGCCTGGAGCTGGAGCTCAGGATGAGTTATTGATGTTTCCCTGCTAACCAGTAAGAACTGCAGCAGTCTTGAGATTGCAAATCCCTAAGTTTACAAAGCAAGGCTATTCCCCGCAGGTTTCATAATACCAAAGTCACAATGTGATCTTGGCAAAAGTTAAGGAGAATGCCTTCCTTCCCTACCCCAGACCTAATTTAAGTCTCCTAGACCCCAAATCAATACCGCTTGTATGTTCCAGTCTCACAGTTCCTTGTATCAACTGTTTCACTGGCTTCCGGCTAGAGTCCCTCTCTTCCTAGACCACAGACACATTCATGGGACCACATCCAGGATAAAACTAGGCCCTTCTCCGTCATGCAGTCCCTGTTCCAGCTTTACCTTGATGAGTGGCAAGGGGGCTTGAGACAGCCAACTATGTTACCGGCTGGAATTTAGAGTTTTGGAAGGTCTTTGAGTAACATTCCAGAATATTTCAGAACTAACAGGATTCAGAGAAAAACTCTTCTGGTCAATGGAAAGCCTCAGTAGAAAACATCCTTGCATCATGAGGTACCCAAGGAGGGAGAAGGGACCAACTTTAATTATCAACACATTTGAATATCTTCATTCTGAACAAGACACAGGGAGGCTCAGGTGAACCCTGAGGGATTTCCAGCCAAAAGCTGGCTAATCTCCAGTTAAACAGGGCCATTATCTCTCACTCCCCGGGAGAAAGTCAAGCAGAACTGATTTGATTAACAGCAGATTAACCTCGCTAACACAGCCATCCTGGGTTTTACACCTGTCACTTTAGTATGACAATTTATATTTATTCAAAAAGCCATGAGACAGTAAATTAAACATTGCCCTAATTAGAAAAGTGTCATATGTTACAGTGGGGAAGGCACCTGATCTAATTTTCCAACAGGCCCTGTGCAAAGAACATGTCAGAGTGGCATTAGTAAAAGCCCTATAAACACCAACACTCTTGGGAGGAGAAAAATCTGGGCCACTGATGTTACATTTTGTTTGCAAGAGGAGAGATTCAGCATGCAGCCCAGCAAGCACTGATTGCTCCCCTGCAAAGCACCTGGCAATGTACTGTAAGTTGGGGCTCAGCTGGAAACCAGAGGGGGCAGCTGCCCTGGAGAACTTCAGAATCTGGTAGGAGAGCTAGGCTAGAACATGGGCCATTTTTATTCAGCTTGTAAGAGAAGTACATACTCAGTGCTGCTAGAGCACAAAAGAGGCACACTTGATGAATGCAGTCTTGGGGAAAGGGTGACAAAGAGATCGTCTTACAAGGCAATTTTGTCTGAAGTGGCGCCTGAAGATGATGGCATATTTTTCCAGGCTGTGAGGAGCGGTGAGGAGGAAATAGGACGTGCAAAATCCTGATAGTGAGATGATACCTTATATATGCAGGCAATTTTTGGTTAGTTTAGCAACATGTGAGCATTGAGGGGAGGTGAGTCAGTTCATGAAAAGCAATGATGACCTACAACAAGCACACTTAAAAATTAAGATGTGGCCAGGCGTGGCGGCTCACGCCTGTAATCTCAGTACTTTGGGAGGCTGAGGCGGGCGTATCATGAGGTCTGGAGATTGAGACCATCCTGGCCATGGTGAAACCCCATCTCTACTAAAATACAAAAAATTAGCCGAGTGTGATGGCACTCGCCTGTAGACCCAGCTACTCAGGAGGCTGAGGTTGGGGAATTGCCTGAATCTGGGAAACAGAGGTTGCAGTGAGCCGAGATCGTGCCACTGCACTCCAGCATGGCAAAAGAGCAAGACTGCGTCTCAAAAAAAAAAAAATTAAGATACAGCTTACAAACAGTAAAGGGTATAAACCTACATGCATGGTTTGATGCATTCATATATATGGATGCCTCCATAGAAATAACTCCTATATCATTGCATGGAATCGTTCTATATATTTATTCTTGCTCTGGGTTATTCAGTATTGCCCCTACCGCCCCACCAAGGTGACTCTTCTAATTTCTATCACCAAGTATCACATTTGCCTATTTTTGAATTTATATATGAAATAATGCAACCTACACATTTTTACATTTGACTTCTTTTATTCAATATTTTCTACGTAATAATATGTTCTTGTTATGTTTAGTTTTATGCTTTATATTGCTGGGCAGCCTCCCATTGTTAAATGTTAATGAATATTGCAGGTAAAAATGCATTCAGACATTATGAATAAAGCTATGATTAACTTTCTTGTCCATGTCTTTCGGAGGATATTGGTGTTCATTTCTGTTGAATGTATATTCAGGTATGGAACTGTTGTATCAGAGGACAAGCTCAGCTTTAGTAAATACTTCCAAGCAATTTCCAAAGTGGTTATATCACTAGCAATGTAAGAGGGTTCCAGTTGCTTCATATTCTTGCCAGTATTTAGTATTGCCAGTCTTTTAAAATTTAGCTATTCTGATAGGTATGTATTAACATCTTCTTATGGTATTTTCTTTTTGAAACAGGGTCTCACTTTTTCTCCCAGGCTGGAGCGCAGTGGCAGGATCTCAGCTCATTGCACCCTCAACCTCCTGGGCTCAAGTGATCCTCCTGCCTCAACTCCCAAAGTAGTTGGGACTACAGATGCACACCACTATGCCTTGCAAATTTGTTTTGTGTGTGTATTTTTTTGTAGAGACTGGGTTTCAGCCTGTTGCCCAGGCTGGTCTCAAACTCCTGAGCTCAAGCACTCTGCCCGCCTCTGCCTCCCACAGTGCTGGGATTACAGGCGCGAGCCATCATGCCCAGCCCCTCATGGTATTATCTTGTATTTATCTGATGACTAATGATATTGAACATCTTTCCATATGTTTACTGGCCATTTTGATGCTCTGTTTTGTGACATGTCTATTCAAATAGTTTGACCAGTTTTAACCGGATCTCCTCTTTGTCGTTGTATGTTTTTCTTATAGATTTGTAGGAGTTCTTTATACATCGTGCATGCAAGTCTTGTGTCAGATAAGTATTTTGCAAATATCTCCTTCCAGGCTGTGGCTTGCCCCTTTTTTCTCTTCATGTGTCTTTTTATAAACTCAGGGGAAAGTTTCTAGTTGAACTGCAATGGATAAATCCGGGTTTAGAAAAGCCACTTTGCTACAGTGTGGCTTGGGAGGTATGTAGCTCACACTTACCACTTGTTCACCATGTGCCATGCCCTCATGCAAACATCATATATTCAGTTTGTCATTTAACCCATAAAACTACCATATGAGCAGAATAATTTGTTTTCCCCACCATGCAATAAGAAAATGGCACCATCGTGAAGGTAACTGAGGGGACTGAATTCACGCAGACAGTCACTGTAGAAGCCAAAACTGGAACCCAGGACTAACTCTGATGTCCATGCTGTTATTCATTGTACCTCGGGGCCCCTCAGTAAATGAGAGCTCCATGGGATTTCTGCTGCAACTCAAGATTCTTTCTTTTATCAATCACGCCTGCTTTCAAGTTGTGCAAATTATTGCACAAAGTATCAGAATCCAGGCATTTTTTTCTCCTCAATCAATACATTGTAAATGGCTTAGAAAAATGATATGGGGATGAGTTTCACACTCCAAGAATGAAAGGTATCTGCAGATGCACAAAAACCATCTGCAACAAATAGACCAGCAAACTTGTTTATTCCACACAAGATTTTGCTTTAAAAAGAACGGGGCTCATGTGACCCCATAAAAGAACAAATTGATAAATTGGACTTCATCAAAATTAAAAGAGGTTTGCTCTTTGAAAGACACCATTAAGAAATGAAAACACAAGCTACAGAACTAGGAGAAAATATTTGCATATCACATGTCTGACAACAGCTTGTACCTAAACTGTGTCAACAATTTTTAAAACTCAACAATTAGAAAATAAACAATCTAACAGAGAATGGGCAGCTGATGACCTAACCCTGGAATTGCCTCATTCTCCATTTCTTGCTATAAAAGATCATAAATTGCTAGTATTTAAGCCCTTATCAGGCAGTTTTTCTTTTGGGTTCAAAAGCATCTCAACTGATGCCTTTCTCTGTGTGGTAAATAACCAGTCAGCAGAAGCTGCCTCATTGTTGACCAGACTGTTATTATACTAAACCCCAACCACCTTGTTGTATTTGGAGAGAAAGAGATTGAGAACCTATTATAGACCAGGTCTTCCTATAGAGAAGATATTGAGGACATATGGACAAGTAAAACAGCTCCTGTTTTTAAAGGCTTACTTTCTACTAATAGATATAGACAAATACATAGAAATAGCAAAGTGGTAGATACCCCAGTAGAGTCTACTGGTCTACTGAAGTAATGGAGGATCTAAGGAATGGAGTAATGGAGGGTCTAAGGGAAATGAAGTATTTTAACTCTGCCTGGAAGATCCAGGGAAAATGGAGCAAGAACCCATTATGTTTTGAAAGCTGAATAGCAGATCAGCAGAGACACTACTGCATCAGGTCAAAGGACATGGTGTAGGTAGTGGTGCTGCTGCAAACAGATCCTAAGCTCTTCCGGGAAACTACAGGTGCACCTTGCGTTAGAGGTCCATGTGAGGTTGCTGTAACATACAGAAGTGTGGAAGGGAAGACCAGAAGTCCTCCTGGCATGAGGCAATGAGGTAGAAATGTATACAAAGGCCATGTCAAGAACAGCAGTGGTTTTGAATTTAGGAAACCATCAACAATTGGGAAGTAATGGAAGTAATATTGTGTTTTTCCCTTTAAATGGAAGAAATAAGAAGATTCCTCCCCGCCCCCAGTAAAATAACCCAACCCATCTCAACCTCTCATGATAGATTATCTGGGTTCAATGAAATAAACAGCTTGAAATGAAGCAAAACACCGGGAAAACTTATTTTGTAGCTGATCAAAATGGAAATTCACCGAATGCTGGTGAAGACACTGGTATTCACTTGCAACAGGTGAAATTGGAAAGTAGTGCCTGAGGATTTATTTGCTTGACCCCATGAGCTCTAGAAATGAGGTATTGTTTACCCTAGAAAACAACATAAGGGCCTTTTTCCTCTCCCACTTCCAGTGGCCTCCAGAGTAGATACCAGTGTCATATATTCAAAGATTGGTGTTTTCATGTCGTGTGTTCAATAACTCTATAGTTCAGGGATACTGAAGACCAGGACAATAGGCTTGTCTTTTCTACATTGTGTGTGTGTGTGTGTGTGTGTGTGTGTGTGTGTGTGTGTGTGTGTTTTGTTTGCTGGCTTGATTTTTTAAAATTTATTTTTATTGACATAATTTTTAAAATATATTTTTATTGACATATAATTTATATATCATAAAATCCACTACTTTAAGTGTACACATCAGCATCTTTTAGTACAATCACAGAGTTGTGCAACCATCACCTTTATCTAATTCTAGAACACTTACTGGTTTGCTTTTTTTTCCCATGAGGCTTTAGTATTTTCATGTTGTCCAATTAATCTGGCATTGAGAGGTGGAGGAGAATTATAAGGCAAATGGTGGAGGAAAGGCACAGTGTCAGGCATTCACGAATTCAAGGTACTCTGCACATCTATCTCACTTGATAATACCTTCCAGCCAGGATGATAACTGTTACTGTGCCACTTGATATTTGACAAGAATCCTCGTGTCAGAGGCATTTTGTGACGTGCCAAAGGAGACTAGCTCAGAAAGGCCAGAATCCAATCCAGGGTTTGTCTGACTGCAGAGTCAAAGCTTTGTTCACCCTGAGGATTTTTCCTATTTTTCCTTTTCAGAAATATGGTGACCCCTTGGGACTTGGAATGGATGATGTAGTCTCGTTTACACCCTGGAATGTGCCAGCCACCTCTTCCTTACCACCTCTGTGATCTTGGAACTCCTTAGGAATGGGTAAGTGGGTAGAAGGTGGAGAGAAGAGAGGAAGTTAGAATTAAAAGGAAGGGTTTGGGCCCCGATCCAGTTTCAACCAGAACAAAATAATGGCTCTCCAAATATGGCATGTCCTAATCCCATGAATCTGTGAACATTGTGTAACAGGTAAAAGGAGCTCTGCAGAAATGAGTAGGTTGAGTCTTGAGACAGGGAAGTTAACTTGGATTCTCCAGGTTAGCCCAATATAATCACAAGGGTCTTTAAAAGAGGAAGGTGAGTGGCAGCTCTTTTAGTATAATTACACACAGGTGATGTGATTAGAGAAGGCGAGAGAGAAATACAAAGAAAGGTTGGATGATGGAGGAAGGGGCTATCAGTCAAGGAATGCAGGTAGCCCCTGGAAGCTGGAAAATAGATTTTTTTCCCCCTAGAACAGGGGTCCCCAGATCCTGGGCCATGGACTGGTACTTGTCTGTGGCCTGTTTGAAATGGAACCACACAGCGGGAGGTGAGTGGTGAGGGAAGTGAGTGAAGCTTTGTCTGTATTTACAGCTGCTCCCCATCACTCACATTGCTATTGCCAGAGCTCCGCCTCCTGTCAGATCAGCAGCAGCATTAGTTTCTCAGAGGGGCGCAAACCCTACTGTGAACTGCATGTGGATGGGGTCTAGGTTGCATGCTCTTTATGCGAATCTAATGCCTAATGATGTCGCTGTCTTCCATCACCCCCAGATAGAACCATCTAGTTCCAGGGAAACAAGCTCAGAGGTCCCACTGATTCTGCATTATGGTGAGTTGTATCATTATTTCATTGTATATTACAATGTAATAACAATAGAAGCAAAGTGTATAATAAAAGTTATTCACTTGAATCATCCCAAAATCATGTCTCCTCCCTGTCCATGATGTGGGAAGTAAAAATTTCCTCTTCAAAGTTTCCTTTGTTGTTAAAGAATAAATCTTAAGTGTGCTAATAACTCTTTGGTAAGCCCTATCCTATGCAGCTGTTAAACATACTACAAGCACATAGTATACTCTAAGTCCTTGTACTTTAACCAAGATACCTGTGCTGGATGTGCTCACAGGCATGTCCCAGCTCGCAGCCTATAAAATAAGTTATTTCATTAGTTTCTGAAGGCTATTTCCATGACTGGGAACTTAGCAAAGAACAACAAGGGAAAGGAGAAATAATATCCTTGCTATTTAAAACAGAAAAACCAAAATAAGTTTATTTACATAATAAGCCAAACAAGAACTTCCAAGGAGGTCTCGTAAATGTTAAAGGCTACATAGAAACTTAAGAAAACTCTAAGCTTTTTGGCATTTCAGGAAAAGTATAACACCACACCAGACCTCCATCTGTCAGAAAAATGGAGCCAAAACTATTCTCCACAAACACCTTAATGATGCACTAAGAGACTCAAACATCTTTTACGCTTTGATCTAATAATTCTACTTCTAGGATGTGTAAATATATAAAGATATTCACTGTAGCATTATTTATAATAGAAATAAATCTGAGGAAAATTATGTCTACACAACAGGTGAATAGTTAAATAAATTATAATCTGTTAATATGATGGTATCTTACAGACCATTAAAATTATTTCATGAAGAATGTTGAATACATATTTATCATATAATTTTAATTGATGAAAAAGTAATATGCAGAACTTTATACACCAAGCATGGCAAATCAATTTCATTCTTCATGCCATCACCAATTGGTTGTTAACAGTTGCTCAGAATTCTGGGTTGAAAAGCATTTCTCGGGCCTTGGGTGCACCTAGCGGAAATGATTAGCAAGGTCTTTGTGGGCATAAAAAGGAGAACCATCACACCTGTACTAGTAACTTGCCATGTCAGGTGTATTCAGAATAATTTCAACTATGACACGTGCAATATGTATTTATACACTTCAGTACTATAATGACATGGAGGAAAAATAAAGAACTGACCAAAACACACATCTCTGTTGCTGGCCAAGTGCAGTGGCTCACACCTGTAAACCTAGCATTTTGGGAAGCTGAGGTGGGTAGATCACCTGAGGTCAGGGGTTCAAGACCAGCCTGGCCAACACAGTGAAACCCTGTGTCTACTAAGAATACAAAAATTAGCTGGGCATGGTGACACATGCCTGTAATCCCAGCTACTTGGGAATCGCTTGAACCCAGGAGGCGGAGGTTGCAGTAAACCAAGATCGCACCACTGCACTCCAGGCTGGGCCACCAAGTGAGACTCCATCTCAAACAAACAAACAAAAAATAAATAAAAACAAAAAACTCTGTTGCTGTCATAAGCAAAAAGCATGACTTGTTTACTTATGACTAAGAATTTCCGAGGCTTCCATCTAAATGGATTCCTTGGATCAAATAACACATATAATACGTATTTATACACTTGAGTATTATAATGACGCAGAGGAAAAATAAAGAACGGAGCAAAACACAAAACTGTGTTGCTGGCCAGGTGCAAGAACAATCTATATGTGTCACTTAAAGACACATAAAGATTTCACACCCACTAGAATAGTTATAATCCACAAGGCCAACAATAACTAGTATTGGTGAGAAGGTGGAGAAGCAGGAACCATCAGACATTGCTGGTGGGAATGCAAAATAATTTAGCCACTTTGCAAAAGAGTTTGGTGATTTTCTAAAAAGGTAAACATAAATTTACCTGGTGACTCACCAATTCCTAGGTATTTACTCCTGTGTATTTTATTCTAGAGAAATGAAAACACATGTCTGCATAAAGACTAGCACATGAATAATCTCAACAGCATAATTCATAACTAAAAATGGGAAACAACCTTGATTTTCATCAGTGTGTCAGCTAATAAGCAAAATATGGTACTGCCATACAATGGATTATTATTCAGCCATGAAAAGGAAGTAAGTTCTGGTACACAAGCCCTAACAACATTGTGCAAAGTAAGCCAGAACCAAACGACCACTACTGTATTATGCCATTTATATAAAATGCCTCATAAAAGACAATCAGGGCCAGGCACAGTGGCTCACACCTATAATCCCTGCACTTTGGGAGGCCAAGGTGGGCAGATCGCAAGGTCAAGAGATTGAGACCAACCTGGCCAACATGGTGAAACCCCGTCTCTACGAAATATACAAAAATTAGCCAGCCTTAGTGGTGCGTGCCTGTAGTCCCAGCTACTCGGAAGGCTGAGGAAGGAGAATTGCTTGAACCTAGGAGGCAGAGGTTGCAGTGAGCCAAGATAGTGCCAATGCACTGCAGCCTGACAACAGAGCAAGACTGTCTCAAAAAAATATCGGAAATAGAAAATAGATTAGTGGTTACCTGAAGCTGGAATGGAAGTGGAGATTAATTGTTAATGAACAGAGGATCTTATTGGGATGATGAAAATGCTCTAAATGGAATTATGGTAATGATTGCAAAATTCACTACATTTACTGAAAACTGTTGAGCTGTACAGCTTAAAACGGTTATTTAATGGTATATAAGTATACCTTGATAAAGTTTTTAAAATATCTAAATAGGCCAGGCACAGTGACTCATGCCTGTAGCCTTAGCACTTTGAGAGGCCAAGGCCGGCAGATCTCTTGAGGCTAGGAGTTCAAGACCAGCCTGGCCAACATGGTGAAACCTCCTCTCTACTAAAAATACAAGCATTAGCCGAGAGTCGTGTCGCATGCCTGTAATCCTGGCTACTTGAGAGGCTGAGGCAGGAGCATCCCTTGAACCCAGGAGGCAGAAGATGCAGTGAGTTGAGATCGTGAGTGAGATCGTGCCAGTGTACTCCAGGCTGGGCAATAAAGCAAGACTCCATCTCACAAAATAACAAATAAACTATATATATATATATATATATATATATATATATGTGTGTATATATATATTTATATATATATATAATATATATATTACACACACACACACACACACACACACATATCTACATAAATGAAGAAAGAAAGGGACAGAGAGAGAACACAGCAGAATGTTATCAATGCCTGTCAGTGACTGTTTCTTGGTGGTTGAATAGTGAAATGGGATTATGGAAGATAATTTCTTCTTTACGTTTTCCTTATTTGTGTTTGAACATGATTTTTTAAAGAACACTCCTAAGTCCAGGGACACATGTGTAGGTTTGTTATATGGGTAAACTTGTGTCATAAGGATTTGTTGTACTAGTTATTTCAGCACCCAGGTATTAACCCTAGCACCCATTAGTTATTCTTCCTGATCGTCTCCCTCCTTCCACCCTTTATCCTCCAAAAGACCCCAGGGTGTGTTTTCCCCCTCTACATATCTGTATGTTCTCATCATTTAGCTCCCATTTATAAGTGAGAACATGCCATAATTACTTTCCTTGAAGATGCTAATAATCAGAGGAAAAACCACTATCATCATCTATACCCCATCAAACCCGTATTAGAATCAGCAAATCTCTGTGATAGAGAATAAGAGCTTCCTACTCTCATCTCCATTCCCAAAGGGTGATACTATCAGACCAACCAGCCAAGGACACTTTGGTGGATGCCCTCAGTACATGCAAGTGAAGTTGAAGGTCCTATTCCTGGTAAGCATCTCTCTCGAGTCCCCTAATAATCAGATGAAGCATTTCACCTTCTGAATGCTTATTTTCCAAGCTTCCAATTTTCTAAGGCCATGGCCCCCAGGTTTTATACGATGCGCGTAGTCATGCTTCATGCTTGAGAAAAATCGTGCTGCTGCTATGTAAGGTCAAGATTGTGCACCTGCTTGACTCCTCTAGAGCCCCCAGAGAAATAGCCCTGCCAAGGTTTTCTCGACATCTCAGACTTCATGTGTTAGAATTGCTAGTAGTGTCTGGCACAATATTTTAAAGCTGTTCTGCAGGTGAAGGCCCTTCCTTAGAAGGAGACCATTTTTCTACTTGCATTGGAAAAATGCCACATAATACACTAGTTCCTCACCCTACTCCATTTCCTGGAAAATGTAGACAGGAGTTCCCTATCAATAAGGTGGGTAACACTTAGGCCATTGATTAATAAAGCAAATAATAACAAGTGCTATCATTGAGTGCTTACTGCATGGCAGGCACTGAGTTAAAGACTCTGCTAATTTTACGTACTGTATCTTATATCTAATCCTCATTATAATTCATTATTCAGAAAATATGCTCAGTCAGGAGAAACTACTGTAAGTGAAGTGCAGAGCCAAGTTTAGCATCTAGATCTCGTATCCTAAAGCCAGTGCTTTTTTGTGTCAGCCCTGCGGTGCCATTATTACTTGCACTTAGACACATAGGCAGGAACTTACCCAAGTTAAGAATTAGACAAAAGCAAGATAAGTAATAATCAACACAAAAATGTTAATTTAAATTCCTTTTGAGAAAATATCTCAAGGGATTATCTGCAGATGTGTGGCTGGCAGGAATTGAGAATATTCTCATCCTAAGTGATCGGGTTGCAGGACTTCCCTCGTGGAAAGCTTTCATCGGAGTAAAACAGCAACACTACATCCTGCTACGAAGGGTAGTCAAGGCCAGCAAGAGAAGGTTTTTAAGAGTATTGATGCTCTGGTATGAAAAAAACCTAGAGGATTCTGGAATTCACGTATTATCTATGTGTGATTGTCCAGTGGTCATGTAGTGAAATCATTCTTTAACATTTTAACTTCTGGTCTTTTGTTTTGTGAAATTAATGTTTGTTCCATTGTTTTGATGCCCTTTGTTTACAATAGATGAGACCTCCACTCCTGAGGAAAGAAAGGTCGCTGAGAAAAAAATATTGGGATTTCATTCTATGCTTTGCAAAGGGAAAAGAAATCTTGGGCCTCCCCAAAATCACTAAGGCAAAGGGAAGTCAAGCAGGGAACTGAGTCAAGCAAACCTGCCTCCATTTGATTGCTAAATAAGATAGCTACAAAGATAAGAAAGCTACATACCTCCCTCACAGTTTGCCCACAAGGAAATTCCTTGTGGGGAAAAGACACATAGAATTCAGTCATCCCTCTGCTCACCTGAGACAAATGTGCATCTAATTGCTCCTCTGCCCTATTATTTCACTGAGTCAGACTAAGGCATAAGTGACTATTCCTCTACCCTCTTCTCACATGTAAATTGTGTATTCAGGAAAAGGCTTTATCAGAGACTCAAAGGAATGCAATCATTTATTCCTTATTTACCTGTGACCTGGAAACCCTCCCCTGCCTCGTGTTGTCCCCCCTTTCCGGACCCAACTAATGTTCATCTTACACATCTTGACTGACGTCTCATGTCTCTCTAAAATGTATAAATCCAAGCTGTGACCCAACCACCTGTGTCTCAACCGAGACAGAGGAGGGGATTTGTTACGGGAAAGGGATCCCGATCCAGACCCCAAGACAGGGTTCTTAGATCTTGCGCAAGAAAGAATTCAGGGTGAGTCCATAAAGTGAAAGCAAGTTTATTGGGAATGTAAAAGTATAAAAGAACGGCAACTCCATAAACAGAGCGTCCCTGAGGGCTGCTGGTTGCCCATTTTTATGGTTATTTCTGATGATATGCTAGACAAGGGGTGGACTATTCATGTCTCCCCTTTTTAGACATTATAGGGTAACTTCCTAATGTTGCCATGGCATCTGTGAAGTGTCACGGCGCTGGTAGGAATGCAGCAGTGAGGACGACTAGAGGTCACTCTCGTGGTCATCTTGGTTTTGGTGGGTTCAGCCGGCTTCTTTACTGCAACCTGCTTTATCAGTAAGGTCTTTATGACCTGTTTTTTGTGCTGATCTCCTGTCTCATCCTGTGATTTAAAATGCTTTAACTGTCTGGGAATGTAGCCCAGTAGGTCTCAGCCTCATTTTGCTCAGCCTCATCCAAGAAGGAGTTGTTCTGGTTTATATGCCTCTGAGAGATTCAAGGGCAGAGGCCACCTGGGGATTATTTCCTGGGTGAAACTTGGGGAGGCAGCTGGCCTCACACAGAGGGTCATATGACGGCCACATTTGGCATCAGTAGAGGAAGAAATACACCAGAAAGGCTGAGAGAAGCCTACTGAGCTTGCTGTGCTCCCACGAGGAGAGCAGAAGGAGCTGGGAGGCAGATGGTTTAAGAGGCAGCAGCTCTGGAATGGTCAAGGCACAAAGTAACCTGAAGCCTGTGGATCAGATGGAAAATATCTATAGCACAATTTCCAGTTAAAGTCAATGCATACAGCTGGCACTGGTAGGAGATGCATACAGTTGGTCAGTGGTAGTAACATTCATCCCAGCAAATTCTAATGTGGCTAGGCAATGGTAAATGCACACAAGAAGTTTTCTTTCCTAAGCAGTGTTAAAAATACCCTTTGCAATGTATATGAAACTCTATCAAGAATACCTATGTATTCTTGGTATATGTAGGTGTTGTTGGGAGCAATCCCTTAGTATGAAAAAAATATATTGATTTAACTGAGGTTATCTTAAAGTGATTTATTTATTTGTTTATTTATTTATTTTTAGAGACAGGGTCTTTCTCTGTCACCCAGGCTGGAGTGCAGAGGGAACAATCTTTAGTTCCCTGCAGCCTCAGCCTCGTGGGCTCAAGTGATCCTACCATCTCAGCTTCCTGAGTAGCTGGGACTATGAGTGCCCACTACCATGCCCAGCTAATTTTTTTAAAAAAATTTTTGTATAGATGAAGCCTCTTAATATTGCCCGGTCTGGTCTCAAACTCCTAGGCTCAAGCAATTCTCCTGCCTTGGCTTCCCAAAGTATTGGGTTTACAGGGGTGAGCCACTACGCCCGGCTATCTTAAAGTGATTTAGATTAAGATTCTGCTACAAGGCAATTTGGAGACTTCTGACAAAAAAAATTAATTTCCATTATTAAAAAATTAAGGTGTATATATTTCCTGCAAATTAGTGTGCACTGACAGTATTTAATTGCTCAACCTGTGAGATGATTTGTTTCGGATAAAAGACTCTCCTTGGGTGAGCTTCCAGACAAGTGACAACAATGAATGGGACTTCTAGGAGGGAGGCAGCTCTTGAAGTGATCCTGGGGAAATGGGGTTTCAAAATGGGGGTGAGAATGAAGGCCCAGTTTTGAGTTGTGGCCATTTTTCTGAGACCTTATCTCCACCCCCCAGTACATGCTGAGAAGGAAGGGGGCAAGATACCAGCCCTCTCCCACATTTGCTGTCATTTCTCTACCTTTGCAGCAGCAGACGAATAGACCAAGGCTGCATTTGAGACATTAGTTGGATTTTTCTCTTTGGATTTCTGCTTTGCTCTCTTGTATACAAGAAGGATAAATAATTTTGGAACATAATAAAAATGCTTTCAGTCCCCTGAAGCTAAGAAAGCATTTTAATGTAGTGAATGATGTTGCAAAACCTTCTTTATCAAGAAACATGAAGAAAAAGCTTTTCAGATCTGGCTGCATACCAGATCTCTGCGTTAGAGACATCTCCCCAGAGATGGCCGGGGAGAGGCTTGATTGAAAGGTACTGCTTTCATACTGTCCAGAGCTAAGAGCTCAGGACACAGAGGCACCTGGCTTTTCATGACCTGCTCCCATTCCCTCTTAAGCCTCATGTCTTGCCATAAATTTAGCAGGATCTCCCACCCCTTGCAGAAGCAGGCTAGTAAAATTTCTGGTCCCCAAACACACTGTGCGTCTAATCGCCTTTGTACATTGTCCATTTGGCTTCCTCTGCCTGGTATTCCTTTCTCTTTTCCGTTTCTGATTTATATGTACGCTTCAAGACTCCTTTCACCTTTTAGATGCTTTTAGACATTGTGTCCTGGAGAAGTCATTCTCTGAACCCACAGTATCAGAGTGATGCCCTCTTCCCCTTCATAGTTTTTTTTTTTTTTTTTTTTTTTGAGATGGAGTTTTACTCTTGTTGCCCAGGTTGGAGTGCAATGGCGTGATCTCTGCTCACTTCAACCTCAGCCTCATGGGTTCAAGTGATTCTCCTGCCTCAGCCTCCAAAGTAGCTGGGATTACAGGCGTGCACCACCACATCTGGCTAATTTTTGTATTTTTAGTAGAGACAGGGTTTCAGGTTGGCCAGGTTGGTCTCAAACTCCTGACCTTAGGTGATCTGCCCACCTTGCCCTCCCAATGTGCTGGGATTACAGGTGTGAGCTGCCCTGCCCGGTGCCCCCTTCTAATATGTGCCCATAAGCATCTTGCTGACAAAATATGTTATATTCCTTTTTATATATCTATCTTTACACTTATCACCTTTTCCCTGGGTAGGACCAGAAGCAATCCATATAAGTGGAGAAGTTTTACCTAAAATTATTCCTTACAGAGAAAAGACACAGATATAAGCTGGGTCACCCAAGCCAAGTCTTCAGAAGATAAAAGTTGCTTCTGATATGTCTTTGATGAGTGGAGGAACACCAGAGTCCTTAGTCTCCAGCTGAATTGGATAAAATGACACATGGACACACTTGGAGTGGTTTTAAGGAGCAGCGAGTTTAATAGGCAAGGAAGAAGGAAGGAGCTCCCCTGTACGAAGGCAGAGGGAGGGGTGCTCCAAAGCCAGAGAGGAAACCAAGTGGCTGCTTGTATGAGGAGGCTGGAGCAGGTGGTGTCTGATTTGCACAGGGCTCAGGAGATTGGTTTGACCAGGCATGCCATTCATGTAGCCTGTGGAAAAAAAATGGCCCTCCCACCCTAGCCTTTTAATATGCAAATGCAGGGTCCATGATGTTCCACACATATGGGGATATGTGGGAGCAGGCATGTTGCCAGACACGTGTGGGGGCATGGGCGAGAAGATGAAGGCAGGAATTGCCCTGTTTTGGTGGACCCAGTTTCTAATGGCCGGCATTTGCATATCAAACTTGCTGCCCACCTCTTAGAGAAGAAACAAGAAATGTTTCTGGAGCTGCTTTAAAAGAAACAAAAACTTCCCAAGGGACCCCTTTTCCTCTCTATATGCCTAAAATAATTTCTTAGTAACTCCTATAACAATTCCAGCGCAAGCTTCTGATTTCAGAAACCACACCTGGCATTCCAGAAGTCAGGTCGTCACAGTAGAGCTCTAGGTGCTGGATGCTTTTTCCTCTACTGGTGATAGGAATGACATGTCCCCTAAGCCCCCAGTTATATGGAGGTGTCATTTTGCTCTTCTTTCATGTTTAAAGAAAATAACGTCCAACCTCCCGTTCATTGTAAGTTAGAAAACAGCCTTCAACCTCCACCCAATGTTGCCAGGAATTCAGAGATTGGCTGTTGCACTTTCTGAAATTAGTCTTGAAAGTTTCTCATGTAAGCTCCATTTTTCCAATTAAATATCAAGTTCAGCTACTGTCAGTTCTCTTACCATGGTTTTGTCAGGAGGTCAAACATAAACATGAAAAGAGGATGGGTGTTTGAAGTCAAAGTACTGAATCCAAGGCCAGGCAATTAGGTAGGATGTTGGCTCTCCAAACTGAATGAGAAGTCAAGAAATGAAATAAAAAAGAAGCAAAATGTTCATAGAATTGTACCTGTCCTATAATGTGGTTATGAAGATTAAATGAATTAATATACATGAAGTATTTAGAGCTGTGCTTGAGCATAGCATGCATTTGAGATGTATTATCTATTGGCACTGTAACTCAGTAGCAAGTGTGGGGCTGGGCACAGGAGAACTCATGGAAAAAACATTATTTGAATACTCTGGATAATGGAGTTATATTTACTATTCCAGTATTTAAAGCTCAGCCCAAAGTACTATTGATGAAGTGACTCCCATGTAATGAGAATAATAAATACTAAAAAGAAAATGAGTTCAGAACATTCCTCCAAAAGAAAGCCAATTGCTTATTCAATTATTTTTAATTGCTTATTCAGTTTCTAGATTATGAATGAAGTCTACTTTTTCAAGCACAGTGCTGTTCTTGTGTTTGCACACATACATAAGTATGTGCATTTGTATTTTGTTTTATTTTTCTTTTAAGTGAAGGTAATGATAGGGATAGTAATGTTCCTTGAATTAAGACTGTATTTCTTGATTAAGTGAAGAAAACTTATTCAAATTCTTAGCTCATAACTTGAAATACAGCAGAACTAGACACCTACCACCACAAATAACAGAAACAGCGATGAGAAAGTCAGATGAGATTTGGGTGGGGACATAGAGCCAAACCATATCAGTCATCCATGTCCTAAACTGAATATAACATGGCACTTAAAGTTATCTGTTAATATAAAAAGTAATAACAGAAAAAAAGAAAAAGAACATCATATCTAATGCATTGTTAAGAAAAGTCAGTGACTAGAGTCATTGTATTAATCCATTTTCACACTGCTGTAAAGATACTACCAGAGACTGGGTAATTTATGAAGAAAAGAGGTTTGACTCACAGTTCCACATGGCTGGGGAGGCCTCAGGAAACTTACAATCATGGTGGAAAGCAAAAAGGAGGCAAAACACATCTTACATGGCAGCAGGAGAGAGAGAGACAGAGAGAGAGAGAGAGAGAGCAAGAGAGAGAGAGAGAGAGTTGAGGGGGGCAGGGGAAACTGCCAACCACTTTTAAAGCATCAAATCTCAGTAAGAACTCACTATCATGAGAACATTATGGAAAAAAATCACCCCCATGATCCAATCAACTCCTACCAGGTCCCTCCCTTAACATGTGGGGATCACAATTCAGATTACAATTCAAGATGAGATTTGGGTGGGGACATACAGCCAAACCATATCAGTCATCCATGTCCTAAACTGAATATAACATGGCACTTAAAGTTATCTGTTAATATAAAAAGTAATAACAGAAAAAAAAAGAAAGAGAACATCATATCTAATGCATTTTTTGTAGCCTGCCTTTTTTACTGAATATATTTACTCAATAAACATGGATTCTTCAGGGGAGTAGAAATATAACTGTTATAATAAGATTAATTTCAATGCAGTGTGGGTGCAGTGGTTCACACCTATAATCCCAACACTTTGAGAGGCTGAGGTAGGTAGATCACTTGAGGTCAGGAGTTCAAGACCAGCCTGGCCAACATGGTGAAACCCCACTGCTACTAAAACTACAAATAATTAGCCAGGCATGGTGGTGCATCCTGTAATCCCAGTTACCTCTGCCTCAGGAAGCTGAGAAGGAGGAATCACTTGAACTGAGGAGGCAGGGTTTGCAGTAAGCCGAAACCGTAGCACTGCATTCCAGCCTGGGTGACAGAGTGAGACTGCCTAAAAAAGAAAAAATGATAGATTAATCTCAATTCACTTTTTCAATATAAGCTTAATGTTTATGTTTAATTTGTCATGAGTATAGAGTTTAGGATTGAAAACATAAAACAAAACACCAAATGCAAAGCAATCCTTCCCAAAAAAAGTTTACCCCAAATCACTCAGTAGTTTAATGGTAGAATTCCCAAAATATTAAGAAATCTAGACTATTACCCTGTAATAATAAAGCCCTCAAAGTCTAGAGAAAAAATAGATTAAAATATATCTATTATTGAGATATAAGGACAAAGTAGTGGAGAATATAGGTTTTTAATAGTCTGAATAATGAATCTAGAGAGAATGGGGTGAAAAGGATAGGGGTCATTGCAACCAATTCTGAAAATTCTAGGATACGTTAAAAAAAAAAGTAATTGCAATGACACAATTACATTTAGTGAAAATTGAGAGATTCTATTATGTCAAATTATGAAAACAATAACATTTTTAATCAAATGCATAAAATAAAAATAAGAAAGATTGTAAAAGAAAGAAATTTTTTCCAAATCTTGTTACCCATACAAAATAAGTTTTAATATTTCATTCTGGATTATTTATTTTCAGTCCTAACTTTAACTGTGTGTGTGTGGTTATAGGTATGTTTACTATGTGTGATGAGATAAAATTTTGTATTATTTCAAATTCTGCTTTACTGTGGGCTGCTGAGCCATCATTCTCCATATCCTTTTTATTCTTTGAGATGGAATTTACATGCATAAAATGCACCCATCTTAAGCTTACATTTCATGAGTTTTGCCAAATATATACATGAATGTAACCACTTCAATCTGTATTAAGACATTTTCATAAGCACAAAAATCTTATTGTGCCTTCGCTCAGGAAACTCCCCCATTCCCACTCTCCATCTCAGGCAACCACTGATCTGCTTTCTGTCAGAGGAGGTTGATTTAAGAGTTTCACATAATGGATTCATATAATCATAGTCTTTTGTGTCTTGATTGTTTCTTTCAGCATAATATTTGTCTATGTGCCAACAGTTCATTTCATTTTTATAGATGTGTATAGTGTTCCACTGCATGATATACCACTATTTATGTATCCATGTACCTGTTGCTAGATCATTGGGTTGTTTCTAGTTATAGGGTGTTATGATGACATTGCTACAAACATTCACATGCACAAGTCTTTCCACTTTTTCCTTTATCTTTCACTTCTTTTGAATGATTTTCCAGGAGTAGAGTTGTTGAGTCATATGGCAAATTTGTGTGCAATTTTCTAAGAAACCTCAAAAATAGTTTCCAAATGTTGTGCTATTTTACATTCCCTGGGAGTTCCAATTGCTCCATATCCTTGCCAGCAGTTGGTGTTATCTGTCTTTTTAATTTTAGCCATTCTAACTGGTATGTAATGATATTTTATTGTGGTTTGATTTTTTATTTCCCTAATAGCTAATGATGTTAAACATTTTTCATGTGCTTATTGGTAATTCTTACATCTTCTTCAGTGAAGTGTCAAATCTTACATATATATATATATATATATATATATATATATATAGAGAGAGAGAGAGAGAGAGAGAGAGAGGGAGAATATATATATTCTCCCTCTATATATATATATGCACACACACATACATATATATATACCTGTATAGCTTATGACTAAATATATATTATATATGTTAGATGTATGCATTTCAAATATTGTTCTCAGTTTGTGACCTGCCTTTTTATTCTGTTAACATTGTCGATTAAAGAGAAGAATATTTTAATTTTATTGTCTCATTCATCATTGTTTTATAGTTCATGCTTTTTGTGTCCTAAACAATTTTGTCTACCCCAAAGCTTTAAAATACTTTACCATCTAGTATAATGCTAGCCGTGCTTATTGATGTTCTTTATATGGGTATAGAAATCTCCTATTCCTAGTTTGTAAATTGTTTTCTTTTATTATGAATAAATATAAAACTTTGCCAGGTGCTTCTATGAATCTATTGAGATGATTGTATAAGTTGATGACACTGATTAAATTTTGAATGCTGATTCTACCCTGCATTCTTAGAATGAGACACACTTGGTCGTGATGCATTATACTTTTATGTAGTGCTGCATTTGATTTTCTGAAATTTTGTTAAAGTTTTTACATTTATGTTCATGATGAATATTGATCATCTATGGTTTTCTTTCCTTGTTCAGTTCCTAGAATGAGATGGAAAGCGTTCTCTTCGTCTCTATTTTCAGAGAAAAAAAAGTGTAAGGTCAGTATTATTTCTTTCCCTAAATATTTTGTATTATTTACCAGTAAAAAGTTTTAAATTACTAATCCAATATTTTTAGTAGAGATGGTGCTATTAATATTATCCATTTCTTCTTGAATCTGTTTTGATGACTTGTGTCTTTCAAACACAGTTTATTTCATCTGAGTTGTGAAATTTTATAAATTGTTCACAATATATTCCCTTACTATATTGTAATATAGTAGAATATTTAGTATATCCCCTTTTCCCATCTTGATGTTAGTGATTTGTTCTCTATGTGTTTTTTTCTTGATTAGCCTAGCTAAATGTTTAATCATTTTTACTAATTTTTTCCCAAAGAACCAGGTTTTGAGTTCACTATTTCTCTTTATTTTTTGCCTTGTTTGCAATTTCATTAATTTCTGCTCTTATTTTTTATATCCTCCTCAAGCCTTTCACTTACTGTGGGATTAATTTGTTCCTCTTTTCCTTTTTAAGATGAAAGCTAAGAAATTTTTTCTTTCATAATATAAGCACATAAAACTACATATTTTCCTCTAAACACTAATTTAACTGCATCCTACAATATATGATAAGCTGTGTTTTTATGACTCATAGATATTTCAAAGTATGTTGTTTAATTTCCAAGTATTTGGGCATTTTCCAAATATCTTTCTGCTATTGATTTATAAGCTCATTCCATCATGGTTAGGGAATGTTTTCTACATAATTGAAATCCCTTTAAATGTGTTGAGATTTGTTTTATGGTTTAGCTTTTCTTGGGCAAATTGTGGAAAATCTTAACCTCAGAGATACTTCAGCTTTATTACCAGGTCATGATCATTCCAGAGTCTCCACTGAATGCCCCCAGATAATCCCCAAAGACTCTCAGTATTCTCTGACCACAGCTTAAGCACCTTCCCACTCTGTGTTATATCTGAAAATTGTTTTGCTTACAATTACCCTGGTATTCGTCAGCTCATTTGAGGATTTTCTCCTATGCATACATGGTCTTGTGTTCAGCAGACCCAAAGGAATCCCTACGAAGATTTGTGACTTTCTTTTCTGCCATAGCTCCCTTCTTTCCAAACATGTTCCTCACAACCTCCAGGTTCATGAGCCTCCCCAGATATTTGATGATGCCCATCTGCTCTGCTGGTTTTTCTCTCATGCACATCATCTAGATAGTTCCTCCTAGAGAAAGCTAGAACTCAATCATATTATTCCCTTCTGTCAAAAATCCCAGTTCTGATGTAGACTCAGGGAGAGGAGCATCACACACTGGGGGCAATCGGGAGCGGGGTGGGTAGGGGAGGGACAACAGGGGTGGGGAGGGTGGGGAGGGATACCATGAGAAGAAATGCTAGATATAGTATATACCAAAAAAAAAAAAAAAAAAAAAAGAACCAGGAGAATGCATTAGGCAATGACACTACTTGTCATGCAGTTATTTTAAACACACCACAATGTATTATTCCTGTGATTTTGCTTAGAAATATAATTCTCGGAAGAAAAAAAATCCCAGTTCTGTATAATGTATTGTTTGGCATCTAAACATGCTTGTGATATGTTCACACACACACACACACACACACACACACACACACACAGTCATATTATAGTTTTCTTCTTGCTCCCAGTACAGTGGGAGGTTAAAGCTAGTCCTTGTTATATTCTCCTTTCCATAAAAGTATAAGACAGTTTATTCTTACCATGTGACAAAATGTTTAGGTTTATGCAAGCTGGGACTAATATAACATATCCGCAGTGTCATCAGGAGTAAGGCTACTTCTGCATTTCTTTTGTGCTTCCTTGGAATGTGGCTTTCCTCCTGATGGCCATGATACAACGGCTGTACCTCGAAGCACTGCAGCAGCATTGCAGAAAGAAAGAAATACGGTCCATATCACAAATATTGTTAAAAGTTCTAGAACAGCTATGAAGTAAAATAGGGAATATGTGTACCTTATTATCATGTGTTTAGTTAGGTCCCAATATTTCATTATTTGTGAATTTCTTAAAAACTTGGATCCTTAAAATATCTTTTTCTTAGATCCTTCAAATATCTTGTAGAATTCTTGCTACATCCCACCACCAGATGGATTATTTTTTCATTGAAGGGATAAGGCATCCCCCATATGTCATCAAGAAATTTAAATTACAACTTCTGAAAGGGTAATTTGATATAATTAACAAATATTATTTTGTTGACGTATTATTTTTATTTTTCATTCTATTGCAGTACTTTTTGGGGAGCAGATGGTTTTTGGTTTCATGGATAAGTTCTTTAGTGGGGATTTCTGAGATGTTGGTGTGTCCATCACCTGGGCAGTATACACTGTACGCAATGTAGTCTTTTATCCCTCACCCGCCTCCCATCCTTCCCCCATAAGAAACAAGTAAATATTATCTTAATGCAAGTGAATATTCATTACACTTTTGTTGAAAAGTAGGACCCAAGGGATTCTTTTTCTTTCCCCCCCTTTTTCTGCTCAATTTATTTTCTCTTTTCAATTTTTTACTCCTTTATTTTCCTTTTAAAATGTTTCTTTCCTTTCCTCTTCTAGCTCTTCTTGATTTTTTTCTGTCTCTTTCTTCTTCCTTTTACTCTCCTCCTTTCTCTTTGCCATCTTTCTCTCTTATTCTATATTCCTTTTCCTTTACAGCATTATATGACATTTCTAGATGTCATAGTCTTTAAACTAAAATCAATATTTAAAAATTTTAAAATTCCATTTACACTTTAATTTTGACATTAGTTAAATGAAAATATTAAGGCCCTTAAACATATACTGTCTACAAAAAACCTAAAATATATTTTCATAAATGTTTCTTCTGATTTTAAAATATTTATTATGATCATAAGAATGTAGCTGTTAAGAATACCATGTGATTTTCATTTGATATTGTTCTATATAATGCCAAAACTCGAAATAGATGACAGCATTATTGATATCCCACTTCCAAATGAAGGTGTGTGTGTATAGTATAGCACACCTAGTTGTTCTTTGAAAGGTACCCCAGGGGATTAATAATTTCATAAAACAGGTTCTCTTTTGGAGCTTGGCTTTCTTAAATAAAATTTTACCATGATCTCATGTCAAGAGAAGAAGATAGATTTTCTTTACAATAGCATTGAATTATTTATAACAAAGAGATGGGAGAAATCCAGGAGATATAGATTAGTGGAAGGTGACCAGCCAGCCAGGTTTGCCCAGGGCTATCCCAATTTGAGTATGAACATCCCCCATCTGGAGATATTCCTTAGTCTTGGGCAGTCTGGGGTGGTTTCCTCCTCATGGCCACATTCTAAGGAAGCACATATCCATGCCCCTTGGAATCTCTCCATCTTAGACCAGCTAGGAAGGCGTCCCCAGCCTTCTAACACAGTTGTCCCCAGCCTTTTTGGCACCAGGGACCAGTTTCATGGAAGACTATTTTTCCACCCATGGGGGATGGGGGGTGGTTTTGGGATGATCCAGATGCATTATATTTATGACGCATTTTATTTCTACTGTTATTCATTGCAATATGTAATGAAATAAGCATACAACTCACCATAATGTAGAATCAGTGGGAACCCTGAGCTTGTTTTCCTGCAGCTAGACAGTCTCATCTACAGGTGACAGGAGACAGTGACAGATCATCAGGCATTAGACTGCAGACAGTGACAGATCATCAGGCATTAGATTCTCATAAGGAGCATGCAACCTAGATCTTTTGCATGCACAGTTCACAATAGGGTTGATGCTCTCCTGAGATTTTAACACTGCTACTGATCTGACAGGAGACGTAGCTCAGTTGCTAATATAAGGGATGGAGCAGCTGTAAATACAGATGAAGCTTCCTTCACTGGTTCACCCGCCACTCACCTCCTGCTGTGCAGCTGGATTTCTAACAGGCCACGGACCAGTACTGGTTTGTAGCCCAGGGGTTGGGGATTCCGGCTCTAATAAGTGAGAAAAAGAGGTCTAGCGGGCCCAAAATGCATGTGATGGGTATGAGACCTGTGTTGTTTAAGCATAGGTAAAATTGTGTGCTGAGTGTTTCACAGCTTTTTATCTCCTTTAATTATCACAATTTCCTTATTATTATTATTCTCTTTTATAGTATTCATTCTTAGCCCCACAATAAATCCTCAAAAGCGAGCACATTTACCTGAGCAGGGTTCACCCTCCCTGGTTCATCCTCACCAAGCCTCTCTGGGAAAATATCTAATGCTTTTAGGAGAAAGAAGCTCCTTCTCTTCTTGGCACCCCGAAGCTCTGATAATATAAGCCCAGATCTGTCTTCAGCTCTTTGTAGAAGCTCTTTTAAAACACAAGAGAGGAAAGACAGGACAGAGTAAGACACTCAACTGGGTGGAGAGCAGGAAAGGACTAGAGAAGCTGTGGAAAGAAGAAAGGAAACAAGAGAAAAGAAACTGATGAAACCGAATCCCTGAATTTCCTGAAGTCAGCGACATGTCTGGAATTCCAATCAGTCTCCTAGTTGATGTTGTTATTATTGCTTCCAGCCAGATTGAGTTGTTTTTTCTGTTTTTATCTTAGAGATAAATATTTCCCAAACAATTCACTTCTTTTTGTCGGCGGGAGCGGGGGGGCATACAAGGTCTGCATCCCAAATCTCTCGTGTCTTATAAATAGAATTTAAAGGTATAGGAAACACTCTTGCATATACGTGTGCATGTGCTTAACATTTCAATTCTGTTAAATCCATAACAATAATAATAATTCATTATGGACATTAGAGGGGGCTGCTGTTAAGGTCTGTGATGAGCATAGCAAGAGACTTGGCTTTCAAAACTTCACCCCAGACCTCCTTCAGGTTTGAGCCAAGCAGGCATGGTCTTTCTCTCCTGTCTTCCTTTCCATCTGAGTGGAGTTTTGGCAGAAGTGCCTCCAATTTGTTTGTTTTTGAGATTTGTTGTCTTGCCTGAGTAAGCGTTAAACAGAAGGAAACCTCTCTCTCAAGGTGAAAAATTACTTTTAAATTTTCCACTTAGGAAACTGCGTCTCGGCGCTTCCGCTGGAGAATAGCATGAAGGCTAACCTCAGGGGCTCTGTAGGAAGCCAAGACAGCTATGGGCTGAGCCTGTCTGCAGGCAGACATCTCCCTTGTGTTTCTGCTACCTCTCCAACTTACCTCGTTTTTATCTTTTTTTTTTTTCCTTCCTCCCTTGAAGGTCTAAATGACTTTGAAAGCCTTGCGATAAACAGATATCCACCGCGATGCCAATTTGCACGGCTCTTTCCTATTGATTTAGCTTGTAATTTATTTCTTTATTTCTGACACATTTCACTTACATTCCCAGGTAAGGGCGAAGTGCTGAAGCTAGAAAACCGTAATTAAATAATCGGGTGTCTGGCAGGCCCGGGGAGGCTGTGAAGCTGCTATTTGTTTCTCTCTTCCTGTGCGGGTCATCCCTAAGCAGACAGAGATGGGAGTGGCGAGCGATGGGAAGGCAAAGTACTTCTCTTAGAGGCATGGGCAGGCTTTATTTCTGTAAATAATAATCAAAGCAGCTTTTCTTGCTGAATTATGGCAGTTCCTTCAAAGTGCCATGAAATGGTCTATTATTACTCCTTGCATGACCGCTTCCCTCAGCTGGGAACTGGGGAGAAACAGGCCCACTGTGTCATCCATAGCAAAGTCTTTAATGAGATGATGGGACATGCAAACTGCACACTGCGCAATATTTTTCTTCCCGACTCAATCTATATTAAGTCGATAGCCCGCTGAAACCCGAGGTTTGGTGCATTTTTTCAGTTTAGTTGCTGTCGATGTCTCTGAAAGTGCTGATTCCATCAAACCACCCCTCTCCCACACAGATTTCAATAACTGGAGAGAGAGAAATTCCATTAGCAGGCGATGGTGCTTTAAACAAACAGCATGGCTTCCCTCTTCATCCACTTTACCTCTGATCAGCCTGTCTGCTCGTGAGGAATTATAACAATATGGGAAGCCACCTTCCCAAGGAAAGCTGTGAGAGGGCCTTTATGTACTCATGAAACAGTGGGTGGAATAATTGATGGCAGTGGTTATTTATGAAGCAGATAAACTATGTTATAAAAACAAAATACAAAAAAAAAAAAACCCTAATAGACAAATAACAATGAAAAAAACCAAGGACAGAAGAGTAGGTTGCTGCAGGTAACACCAAGTCAGGGGTCCAAAAACTTTCCCTTTAAAGGGACAGATAAGCAAAGGTTTTGTGATTGCAGGGTCAATTGCGTGTTCGTTACATATTATTTTCTGTTGTTTTTGTTGCTATTCTGGCGGTTATTTTACAACCCCTTAAGCACATTAAAAAAAACCTTTGAAGGTCATTAAAAGGTCATTTTAAAAAGGCCATGGCTCAGTTTGTCCTTCTCCAAATGATGTTTGGTATTAAGTTTCAGGGCAGTGTAAAAAGTGCTTGTGTGTCATTGAGAAAGCTCCAGGTTTAGAGGGAGTCTGCTCTGAGCTCAAACTCAACGCTGAGTGCTGTTGGTAGGATTATCTTGGATTAGTTTTTGGCTTCTCTGAACTACATTTTTCTCATCCAAAATATGCAACTAACACCCACTTTAGTGGATGGCAGTTAGTCTTAAAGGCAGTAACCTTGTGTGTGTGTGTGTGTGTGTGTGTGTGTGTGTGTGCGCGTGCATATGTATGTGTAGTGTGTGTGTTTTAGTTCAAAGCTACAATCTTAATGTTGCTTACACTAGTAGACATTCGATAAATGCTGAAGGAATAAGATAGATATTAATAAAACATTACCTATGAGAGAAACTTGGGAGAAAATCATTACATACGAGTTCAGAAAATATGGACAATTAAAACAATGGAAGAAGAGAAGGCATTGCTTAGCCTAGAGCAAAAAGAGTGCATTTGTTTCAAGAAGTTACAGAAATAATGTCATAAGAATAGAAGTACGACTGAATCCCCAGCAAGATAAAATGGTAGCCACAAAAGGCATTTGAATGTTGCCAGTCTTTCTGGTTTGATTCAACCTGGCTTTTTATAATGCTATGAGCAGAGGGAATTTTCCTTATTCCTGAAAAAAAAAGGATGTAGAATGAAGTGGGGTAAGAAAAGGATGAAGCTGGCTGGACATGTGAAAGGTAGACCAATAGCCTGCCCTTGGTCTAATATAATCACATGCACGTACATACATACCAGAGTGCAGTTATTTTATACACACGCACACACGTGCACACACATTTAGAAGTAATTTGTAAATTACTTTTTGGTCTTCCCTATTGGCAGGTGACTGCTTTGAGGTCAGAAGTGTCTGTATCACTGTATCATCATATATATGTAACAAGTACTCAGTTAATGCTTAAGGAATTAAAAGATGGTAGCACTTTTATTTCATCCTGTTAAGAAAAAAAAATTGATTTATGAAAAATATAGCAACTGAAGTTTCAGTTGACCTTATAGATGGTAAAACCAGTTATATTAGAGAGTAAGGATCAACAGAAACATCCTCTGTGATGACCAACATGGAAAACAGAAATAGTGAAAGGACTGGGGTCACGTTTATGTTAGTCACATTATTTTAAAGATGCTGACAGACTGGGCATGGTGGGTCACACCTGTAATCCCACTACTTGGGGAGGCCAAAGTAAGTGGATCACCTGAGGTTGGGAGTTCAAGACCAGCCTGGCCAAATGGTGAAATCCCATCTCTACTAAAACTATAAAAGTAGCCAGGCATGGTGGCATGCACCTATAATCCCAGCTACTTGGGAGACTGAGGCAGGAGAATTGCTTGAAGCCAGGAGGCGGAGGTTGCAGTGAGCTGAGATTGTACCACTGCACTGCAGCCTGGGTGACAGAGCGAGACTCCATATCAAAAACTAACAAATAATTTAAAAATAAAGATACTGATGAAGCTCTGTATATTTCTGAAAGCACCAGAAATATGCAAACAGCTTTCTGACTTGATGACATGCACAAAAGCCTTACTAATAGTAGTCAATCTATTTGTTTGGGTGCGGTAGAAAGAATATGGAATTTATAGCTCCTAATATGTGTTTCATCCTCTAGCGCTAAGATAAAGCAATTCTGAGAAAATATTTATTGTAGAATCTAGGTGATACACACATAAAATTCACTATGCAATTCTTTTTAACTTTATCATGCAGTTTACATTTTTTCTAGTAAAATCTGTTAAACAAACTTCATCCTCTACTTTTAACCATGTGTACTGTTTTCTCCAAAACTTAATTTCATCACTTACAAAATGGAATAACAAGATTTATCTGGCAGGCTCCTCATGAGGATCAACCTAAACATTTCCCCTTCAAGTGTTTGTAAAGGGAAAATTTTTGTGAAAATACTGTTCACAAAATCTGCACTTAGACAAATCATTTATATTAGCCCTAATGTGTAATAAAGAATGTATACACTTAACAGTACAAAAAGGATCTTCTTTTATATTAACTCTATTTTTTAATAGAAAATGTACACACTTGACAGTACAAAAAGGTTGACACTAAAAAGAAATTCTCCCTCTCCCTCCAGACCCCCACCATTTCCCTTCCTAGGGTTGATCACAATCTCCCTAAATAGTGGTGTGGTAAACATCTCCTGCATCTGTAGTGATGTCTCTTTTCTTTTTATTTCTCGTATTATGTACTTGTAATGTGCTTTTTTCTTTCTTCTTAATCAGTTTTGGACAAATTTTATCAATTTTATTAGTATTTCTCAAAAAAATTAATTTTTGACTTTGTGATCCTCTCTACTGTAATTTTAATTTCTATTTCTTCAAATTCTGCTTTTATCTTTATCTCCTGTTTTTATATCTTCATTGGGCTTATTCTGTGGTGCAGCGTGCATTTATTATATATATAGATATATAGATATATATGTATACACACATTCCTACATATACAGGTTTAGAAGTAATTTTTAAAATTTCTTAATCTGTATTTATTTTAATCAAGTTTAGTAATACATTTGTAGTTTAATTACATTGTACTTAGAAAAATGTGGTGTGTATACCACCCATTATTTGAAATTTAGTAATTCATGCTTCATATCCAGTGCATAATTACTTATATTGTACCTGTTTCCTGTGTGCCAAGATAGAGTATGTATTCTCCAGTTACTCTTTATACATCATTAGATCAGAAGCCTCAACTAGGAACATGGGCATCATGGCGCTTATTGTCTCAGATCTTCACCTAAGAATAAGACAAAGCTAAATTTAACATCTTGTTGTGTATCAATGGCTCCTAACACAGAGATGAGTGAAAAACAGATATGCAATGAACGTTTGCTGTGATCTTCTTTTTGGACGCAATTTTGATGAATTGATTACTTTTTGGTCTTCTCTGTTGGAAGGTAACTGCTTTGAGGTCCAGAGTATCTGTATGACTATATCATCATACACACAGGACAAGCACTCAGTGAATGCTTGAGGAATTAGAGGATAGTGACACTTTTATTTCTTCCTAATAAGAAAAACAACTGATTTATGAAAAAAGAGAGACTGAAGCTTCAGTTGACTTTAGAGTTAGAAAAATAAGTTATATTAGAATGATTCTAAAATTCTCTTTTACTAAATTTCTTTACATGTAGAAATCAATGACCCACTCTTAGGTTTGACATATGTGAGAACTCCCTGGGATTTTTGTGAGTGGAAAAGATCTTGCTAGGAAGACAAGAGATACTCTGGATGTGTCTCAAATTGTGCCAATACTTTTTTTTTCCTTTTTTTTTTTTTTCTGAGATGGAGTCTCTCCCTGTCACCCAGGCTGGAGTGCAATGGTGCTGTCTTGGCTCACTGCAACCTCCACCTCCTGAGTTCAAGTGATTCTCCTGCCTCAGCCTCCCAAGTAGCTGGGATTACAGGTATGTGCCACCATGCCCGGCTAATTTTTTTTATCTTTAGTAGAGATGGGATTTCACTATGTTGGCCAGGCTGATCTTGAACTCCTGACCTTGTGATCCATTGCCTCGGACTCCCAAAGTGCTGGGATTACAGGCACGAGCTACCACACCCAGCCTGGTTCTGCCAATACTTTTTCTAGAGATGGGGACAGGGAGACATTTTGGGTCTTCTGCAGAATAGAATAAAGCATGTTACTATCCAGTGGTTGTTAAATGTCTTAACCTACTGATTAATAAATCAGTTTATCAGATTAAATAAGAGTAGGGAGTCTCTGAGATCTGAAAACCTTATGGCACCCATATATCTCCCTGCCCACTCAGCTGTTGTCACATCCGAGGGTAAACCCAACCATGAAACCTCATCCTTCTGCAGCTCGGAGCTATTGCAGTAAGAATAGTGATGGATAGAAGGAAGCCCGTGTGTTCTGGATGTATCTGTCCTGTGGAGGAAAAGCATACAGGATTTGGAATGAGATCACTCCTAGTTTTTCATGTTTCTCAATGTTTCAATATAATAGGGATAATTGTCTGGGTGCTGTGGCTCATGCCTGTAATACCAGTGCTTTGGGAGGCCAGGCTGGAAAGACTGCTCGAGGCTAGAAGTTTAAGAAAAATCTGCACAACATAGAAAGACCCCATCTCTACAAAAATATATATAAATAAAAATATTAGCCAGGAGTGTTGGTGCACACCTGCAGTGTCAGCACACCTCAAGTGGGAGGATAACTTGAGCCCAGAAATTTGTGGCTGCCACTGCATTTCAGCCTAGGCAAGAGAGAAAGACCCTGACTTAAGAAATAAAAAGGATAATAGCTAAAATATGCAGTATTACATATATCAACTTATTTAATCCTACTGATAACCTCATGCAGCAGGTATTGTCTTTTGTCCTAGTTGGCATGTGAAGTAAACGAACAGAGGTGTCGAGTGATTTGCCAATGAATATCACAGGTATTGAATAAACTTTAGCGATTGTCACTACAATTGTAACACTCTGATACAACATCCCTGATGAAGAGGTGTCTTTTTGATATTTAATGGGTGGGGGAAGCGGGGGAGACTCTGTCCATGGTGTGCAAATAGTTCTGTAGCTGAAGATGCTGTCTTCCATGGCAGAGTTATCCTAAGGTGGAACAGGTTATATTTCGTGGCTGAGTGACTCCTCTTTATTTTACTGGTTGTCTTGGGTAGTGTGCATGGTTCCTCTCTCCTTACAAGACAGCGTGCTCACAGACTTGTTGACTGGAAGGAAACTTAGAGATTGGCAAATACGGGGTCTTAAATTGTGGCTGACCAGTGCCCTACTCACTATAGATGCAGGTTCTCTCCAATGTTGGAGAACATAAGGGTCTCTGCAGGGGAGAAGCAGACAAAAATCATGGCTCTATTATAACCCAAATCCCATTTAAAACATGCATCAATTGAGGCCCAAATGGGGGAAGTTGTTTTCTGAAGGTTGTTTAGCTTACACTGGCTGATACCAGATTTGGGGCTGACACCTGATGAAAGCTGAATTTATGCTTGAAGTACAAATCCTCATTCACCCTTCTGTTTCAATGGTGCATCCCAATAGATTATGAATTTAAAACTTCTAGAGGTAAAAGCCACAGTAAAAGTAGTTGCTGCTAACTTTGCTTCCTAACTAACCTCTGTTATATCTAGGTTTGTTTTTAAATATTTAGAAGTACAAAAAAAGAGAGAGAGAAAGTTTGTTCTGTGTAAAATATCTTCAAAAGGATCCTTGAGAATACTATTGGGTGAGAAAAAGGAATTAGAGAAAGCCTAACGCAAGGGAAAAAAGCAGGTGATGAACACCCATATAGGAACTAAAATTATTTTCACACTTATTTATAAGCCATAAGGTGGATAAGTGCCAGGCAGCAAGTAAACCACAACGAAAAAGTCATGTGGAATAAATATGTGTGGCAGAGGGGAATTTTCTGTGTTGATTTTGTGTTGTACAAGATGAGATATAAAAATGAGAAATAGGCCAGGCACAGTGGCTCACGTTGTAATCCCAGCACTTTGGGAGGCCGAGGTGGGCGGATCACCTGAGGCCAGGAGTTCAAGACTAGCCTGGCCAACATAGTGAAGACACATCTCTACTGAAAATACAAAAAATTAGCCTGGCATGGTGACGTATGCCTGAATCCCAGCTACTTGAGAGGCTGAGGCAGGAGAATCACTTGAACCTGGGAGGTGGGAGGTTGCAGTGAGCCAAGATTGTGCCACTGCATTCCAGCCTAGGCAATGGAGCAAGACTCCATCTCATAAATAAATAAATAAATAAATGTATTAAATAGAACAGGGTCATGTTTGGTTGAAACATATATATATATACATACACACACACAGATCTATATATATATATATAAATATATATGTATAAATACAAATATATTTACAGATATACAAACATATATACAAATACAAATTAAAGATACATATGTATTTATATTTGTGTATATGTGTGTGTATATATATATATATATATACAAATAAAACTCAAACACTAAAAAAGAGACAAATTTTTTAAAGAAGAAGGAAAGATATGTAGAAGTAACTTAGAACCCACAGTTGCTAGGCATCATTAAGAAAGATAGGAAAAGTGTGGGTGAGGGAACCCACTTCCCTGTTGCTCCTTGACTCAAGGTGGAAACGTGTTTATTAAAAGCCAAGTACTTTGACAACAATGAAGTTTAGTTGCCAAAATGTTTAACAGGTTCTGTGATGCCATATTGATTTGAACCTTGCTCTAAATAGCACATTATGTTATTAGAAGAGGAAATTAAAAATCAAAACATGGGCAAAGTATTTAACTAAGAGCAATCTTTTTGCATAAAAATGCTGGGAAGAGTGTATTGCAGAACATTTGATTGCTTTTTTGGCTCTCCACTGGCAGCCTACTGAGGAGATGTAGCCATGTTTAACGGAAATCTTTCACCTAGTTGAGGGTTACACACCTAATTGCTTAAATATCCATGTGTGGGGATTTGGGGCTGTGTACAACTCAACTCCATAGTACGATCTGCTGCGCAGTCACAGAATGGTGGAGAAAAGGGATTTTGGAGTCAGAGAGAACTCGGCTTAATTTCTGAGTCCAAATTCAAGCAAGTTTTAAAAATCTCTCTCATCCGTAAAATGGAACAAATATAAAGCTCCTTGCAGAGTTGTTTGAACAGATGTCATTTTAAACATCTACCACTCCTATCAAATGTGGAGTCCATAACTGGCAGCTACTAGTATTGTCAGTAGTGTTGAACAGTATCATGAAACAGTATGTGCACAATGCCATCTAAGAAGTGTGATCGAGTGGGTCAATCAATCTGATTTTGGTGGCTCCAAACTCATTGAACCTAATATCAACAAATCTCTAAGGCTACATGTAAATTTATAAGAAATGCAGGAGACAGGAACAGGTTAAAACATCCTAACTGGATATAATCAGCAAAATCCAGACCATAGAAAATTCTACATGACAAATAACCTAGTTTATTAAAAAATAAAAATAGAAATGATGGAAGAGGATTTTTTGCTCAAAGGGAATATTTGAAATTATGAGTTGTTGCAATTTTTAGGTGTGAAAATGGGATGTGGTTATTACTCAGGAAGGTTATGTTTTAATGGCACATGCTGAAACATTTACAGATTAAGTGATGTCCCAGCATTTGCAACAAAACCTAGAGCATGGGGAGTCGGTGATGGTAGAGAAGAACAAGATTGGCTGTGTATTGATGATTGTTGTTTTAGTAATAGGTAAATCAGGTTCACTATATTAGTTTCCTTGTGTATATATTTGAAATTTTCTGTAACAGTTGTTACAGAAAAATCCTTATTTTCTTGATTCCAAAGATCAAATCAGATCCATAAATACTATGAGTAGAAATGTATCTACTTAGATATATAGAAAGATTTTTTAAGCCGCATGTCTGTTCATTATTAATAATTATTAATTTTTTTTGAGATAGGGTCTTGCTCTGTGCCAGGCTGAAGTGCAATCATAGCTCACTGCAGCCTCGACCTGATGGGCTTAAGTGATCTTCCCACCTCAGCTCCCCAAGTAGCTAGGACTACAAGTGCATGCCACCATACCCAGCTAATTTTCATCATATTTTTTGCATAGAGACAGGGTCTCACTATATTGCCCAGGTTGGTCTAGCACTAATGAACTCAAGCAGTCCTCCTGCCTCGGCCTCCCAAAGTGCGGGGATTACAGGTGTGAGCCACTGTGCCCAGCCTAATTACTTTTTATTCTAGTGACTACACTATACCATTCAAGGTCCTGAGCATTTTATCTATTTTTACTGATTTAATTTCCCCAGTAACCCTGGGGTAGGTACTATGATAATCCCCCTGTTAAAGATAAGGTCACTGAGGCATAGAAGCTTCATAAGCTGTTAAAGGTCACACAGCTCATAAGGGCTGTCCCAGGAAAGCAGTGGTGGCAGCCCAGCTCCATAACTCATTCTTAATCACTGATTGAAATGTTTGGATATGTATCATGAAAATGAACAGCAAAACATGAAAGTCAACATCAATGACAGCTAAGCTTTATACTGAGCACTATTCTGACATGCACTATACTAGTTCCTATCTATTGTCTTTAATTCAAGACAATCCTATAAGGCAGTCTTATTGTTTTTATTTTACAGAAGAGAATGAGAAAACTCAGATAAAGTAGTAGATCATCCATAATCACTCAGACTCTGGCAGAGAGAGGATATTGTATTAGTTATCTGTTGCTGAGCAATAAACCACTCAACAGCCATTAATTTAGCTCATTACTGTGAGTGAACTTAGGCTGAGTTCAGTGGGGTGGTTCTTCGGACCTTTGCTGGGCTTCCTCCTGAGTCTGTTATGAGCTGCATTTAGCTTTTGTGGCTCTGCATGTGAGGGATGGCTGGCTGTTGGGTGGAGCACTTTGGTTCTCCTCTACAAGGTGTCATTCTCCAATAGGCTAGCTTGAACTTGTTGCCATGGTGGAGGCACAGGTCTAAGACCAAGAGTGGACCCATGAAAAGCATCTCTTTTGCCACATTCTGTTAGTCAAAAGCCAATCACAAGGCCAGCCGAGATGCAGGGAGTGAAGACTCAGACTCCATCTCTTGATGAGTGAATCTGAAAAGCAGCATGGTAAGTAGAGTGACTTTAGCAAAAGGAATAAAAATGGGGCCATTTTTGCAATGAAGCTACCAAAAGTACAAACTCAGCTTTGAGTAATTTGAGAGAGATTGCATACCTTTCCATCATTTTCATTTCTAATGCAGATTTAGCTTACTTTTTACCAACGTGGCCTGAACTTAATTTAAATCAGAATTCTCCATCCAGCTAAAGTTTAAGTGCTGAGTCAGTGAGTCCTAGAGCAAGATACCAAAGGTTTGCTGCTGTGACTTGCCAGAGGATAGGATTACACCGTAGGACAGCAGAAGACTGGATGTCACGGGAAGGAAGAGCATCAGCCAAAAGTCCCAGTTACCAGGTAATGAAAGGCTCTAACAAGTAACAGCAACCATGCAGCCATAATAGAATTTCAATGAGATAAACTCCACTTTCTGTCCAAGTTTAGCCACTCAGGGAAGAGACAATTACCTTGTGAAAATGGAGCACTCTCCTTATATTATCCCTTCATTAAAATATTCAAATGAAGGTAACAACACCGTTATAAGCTCATTTATAAAGAAAAATAACATTAATGCATTTAATGCTAATGCTTTAACCTCAGAGCGCTTTTCAGAGATGTTAAAATGTGAAGTTTATAAAATGTTCAATGATGTTGAACTTGAATTGCAACCTAATGCTTGAATTGCTACATTTAACATTAAAAACATGTCATTAATCTTCAATTTAGGGGAGAATAATTTTCGCTCACTGTGTAGGAAAAAAAAGTCCAGTTATGATGGGATTTCATTCAGATCAAATTTGCTTTAATTGCAATTCTATTAAATTAGAAATAAACGTTTTATCCTGATATGATTCTTTGATGTCTTTAGTTTTAATGCTAATAAAAAGCATTTTCACCACAGGTGTAGCTGCATTATGTACAATAATTAGTGCTTAAATTAAAGATGTGTCAAGCTACCCAAAAGTAATTTAAAAAACTAATGCAAAAGAAGTAAAACAGGTGAAGTTTGGGGGGTATTTTCATTTCCCACACCTTTGCCAACATCAGTGTTTCATTATTTCATTTTATTTTATTTTAATAACAATAATACTATTAAGAATAATACCTCCAAGCCATGGTTAAATGAAGTAGTGTAAAGCAATTGAGTGAAACAATTTTTAGACCAAAAAAAAAGGCATTGTAGAGGAATATCTAATAAAATGAAAATATATAAACATCCATGTTAAGTAAAGAAAAGGCTGTAAAATGGTACTTATAGTATATCGTACTTGTAAACTATATATAGAAAAGTCTGGAAGGCAATGCAACCAAATGTTAATCAGTTATTAATATTTAAGTGGGGGATTATAGTGAATTTTTCTTTTAATGTTTTGACCCTGTATTTTATAATCATCTTTTACAATCAGCAATATTATTTTCATTTAGGAGAATGTCGTATGAAAGAACAAAATGTATTCAGCATGACTGAGCCTGTCATAATCAAAGACTGTGCCATGTTTCTTTGTCAAACCTAAGTAGTGGGGTGAGTTCAGGCAAAAAACCATCTGGGAGATGAATGAACGAACGAATGAATGAATGAATTCATTCGTTCATTCATTCGTGAATGGATATATGAATAAATGATTGAATGAATTCTAGGAGTTGGTATTTAATGTCTAGCTAACGACAAGGTAACCCGGAATTGTAGCTCTGCTTGTTTTTCCTGAGTAGCTCTCTCTTCAGGATCTAAATCTCTTTATTTTACATGGTAGAGGAAAGACAACCATTATGACCCAATAGTGCTCTTCTCTGCAGTAAGCCAAATTTGGGGACAGACTAGAAAATGTAAACTCAGCCTCAACAGCTTGGGTTAGAGATAAAAATGTCCCTCTGTTCACACAAAAATGAATTGACCTAGATACGGCTTTTGAGTTTATTTCTTTGCTAACCTTTGTTAAATATTTTATCAATGTTCACACCCACTGTGTGTCAGAAAAGAGACCATATGCTGTTGGAAAGGCAAAGATAGATGAAGACATGTTTTCTGCCCTCAGGGTAGCTTGGAGTAGAGGAACAGGAATAGGCTTTGAAATCCAGCATTCCTAGGGAACAGTCCAAGTGCCACCAGTGATTGGCGGAGCGGTGAGTGACTTGTCCTCCTTAAACTCCAAGATCTCATCTCTAAAATGAAAAAACTAGTAACAGTCCATTAGGTTTTCTAAAATTTAAACCAGATAATCTATAAATGAACTGGTGCACAGTAGCTTCTCAGAAAAGGTAACCATATACATTTGAAAATATATGTATAATAAAACAAGAAAAAAATGCAAACTAAGTATTTGTAACATACAATACATTTGATATTGGTTCAGTTTAACTGATTTTCACATCTGTCTGGTCCTGCCTTCCCTAATTTCTGGAGGAAAAAAAGACCTTCTGTGCTTATAGGATTTCGATGATATCAAGAGTAGTTAACAATGGCGAGGGGTGAGATGTTGGTGCAGTTGTGATGGTATTATGCTGGAGACTCAGAAATTTCTCACTACTGCCATGCCAATAACCCACATTCTGTCTGAATCTTTAAAAAAAATTCCCTAATAGAGAAAGATATATTAGTTATCTATTGCTGCATAACAAATTATTTCCAAACTTAGAGGCTCAAAACAACACACACTTATTGGCTGGCAGTACCCGTGGGTCAGAAATCAGGGGCTAGCTAGCTAAGCTGGGTTCTCTTACTCAGTTCTTTTTTTTAAATTCTTTTTATTTCTAAAGGTTTCTGGGGAACAGGTGGTATTTGGTTACATGAGTAAGTTCTTTGTGGTGATTTATAAGATTCTGGTGCACCCATCTCCTGAGCAGTATACACTAATCCCAATTTGTAGTCTTTTATCCCTCACCCCCTTGCCAGCCTTTCCCCTGAGACCCTAAAGTCCATTGTGTCATTGTTACGCCTTTGCATCTTCATAGCTATTATTCTAAGCGAAGTTACTCAGGAATGTAAAACCAAACATCGTATGTTCTCACTCTTAGTTCTGGCAGACAGCAATGAAAGCATTAGCCAGGGGCTGTGGTCTCCTCTCAAGGTTCAACTGGGCAGGCATCCACTTTCAAGCTCGCTTACTTATTGAGAGTTCTTGGCAGGATTCAGCTCCTCGTGCGTTGTGGGTGGCAGTTTCTTATCGTGTGGGCTCTGCGTAAGGCAGCCCACAACATAACGATTGGCCTTATCAGAGTGAGAGAAAGATAAAATGAGAGAGAGATGTCACACTCTCTTTGCAACCTAATCTTAGAAGTGACATCCATCATGTTGTTGTATTTTGTGCAAGAGAAGCAGGACAGGCGCGGTGGCTCACGCCTATAATCTCAGCACTTTGGGAAGCCAAGGCGGACCGATCGCCGAAGGTCAGGAGTTCATGACTAGCCTGGTCAACATGGTGAAACCCTGTCTCTACTGAAAATACAAAAATTAGATGGGCATCGCAGAGCATGCCTATAATTCCTGCTCAGGAGGCTGAGGCATGAGAATTGCTTGAACCTGGGAGGCAGAGGTTGCAGTCAGCCAAGATTGTGCCACTGCATTCCAGCCTGGGTGACAGAGCAATACTCCATTTCAAAAATAAAAAAAAAAAAAAAGCCAATATTTAGGTCCAGCCCACGCTTGGGTGAGATGGGGTAAAGAGTGAAAGAGGAGACTGCACAAGGGCATAAATACTAGTAAGCAAATTATCACTGGGGGCAGGCCATCTTAAACAGCTGCCTTCTACAAAAGAGGCCCAAAGAATCAGTCAGTATTTGAGCCTATGCCTTAAAGGCCTTAGTGTTATAACCTTAAGAAAAGTGTAGGTTGGATCCTGAGGTCTAAACAGTGACTCTGTGTTCACCCCTGTGATCCCTCAGACACACTAAAGGAAAAAGAGGAGAGAAATAGGTCTACGTCATCCAGGATGACCTTGACAGGTCAACCCACCAACTACGTGTTCAGAAAAGGGTGGAAAAGTGTGAAGAGCTAATCTTGACTCAGTATTCTCAGTGTTCACAGAATGCAGGAACACACACGCACACACTGGCCACTTCCTGTGGCCATTTCTATGTGCCACACAACAATTCTATGAGGACATTGCTATTATTATCATCACCCCTGTCTTACAGATGAAGAAACTGATACAGTAGCATATTGAGTTGTATGATCCAAGCTCACACTGCTAATAAATTAGACAAGTGAGATACAAACTGAGACCCTTTATTGATTGATATGGCATAAAAATTCCCTAAAACCCAGTAATTCTTTTTTTTTTTTTTTTTTTTTTTTTGAGACGGAGTTTTTTTCGTTACCCAGGCTGGAGTGTAATGGCGCGATCTCGGCTCACCGCAACCTCCGCCTCCTGGGTTCAGGCAATTCTCCTGCCTCAGCCTCCTGAGTAGCTGGGATTACAGGCACGCGCCACCAGGCCCAGCTGATTTTTTGTATTTTTAGTAGAGACGGGGTTTCACCATGTTGACCAGGATGGTCTCGATCTCTTGACCTCGTGATCCACCCGCCTTGGCCTCCCAAAGTGCTGGGATTACAGGCGTGAGACACCACGCCCGGCCTAAAACCCAGTAATTCTACGCAACATTCAGTAAATGTGCTGAAATGTGACTCATAAAATTCATAGCTTTCAGAGAACTAGAAAACGACCAGGCAGAGACAGAAGCACCTGAGGAAGAGGGAGGTACTACTGTCTATGGCTCCAACCTGCCACCACTTTTATTGCTCTTAAAATATTTGAGGACCATACAATGGGATTCTTTTTTTTTTTTTTTTTTTTTCTTGCCTCATCATATCTTGCATAGTATGTAGGACACAGAAAGCTCAATATGTGACAATTCATTGATTACACTTTTTAAAACCTACATTGGCTAGAAGTTTCCTTGCATGTCTCATCTGGGCGATTGTGTTGAGTGTCACCTTTGGTATCAGACACACCTGAGTTCAAATTCTGGAATTCCTACTTAATTTGTATAACCGTGACCTTTCCTACCAAGTTCTGAGACCTTTCCTACCAGCTTCCTACCATCATTAGAATGAGATAAGAATATTTTCTTGTGCAGTTGTCATGAGGGTTGTATAAAATGGTGTGCCAAGTGTCTACAAACACACAAATGCCAGCTGGTTTCATTATGATCAGCTGTTATCCAGTTTCTAAACAGAATTTTGCTTTCACTTCAAACCCAACCTTTGAGGTACGACCTTTAAAATGTCACTGTTCCCCCATTTTAAAAGGAACAATGGGCTGCCCATGGTGACTTATGTCTATAATCCCAGCACTTTGAGATGCTGAGGTAGGGGGACTGCTTGAGGCAAGCAGTTCGAGACTGCAGTGAGCTCTGATCACATCACTGCATGCGGGCTGGGAAACAAAGCATGACCTTGTCTCCAAAAATAATAAAAAAGGCAAAGGAACAACAATATATTCGTCAAAGTAAGCGTATTAGTCCGTTTTGACGCTGCTGATAAACACATACCTGAGACTGGGCAATTTACAAAAGAAAGAGGTTTACTGAACTTGCAGTCCTGTGTGGCTTGGGAGGCCTCACCATCATGGTGGAAGGCAAGGAGGAGCAAGTCACATGTTATGTGGATGGCAGCAGGCAAAGAGAGCTTGTGTAGATTAATTCCCGTTTTTAAAACCACCAGATCTGGTGAGACTCATTCACTATCACGAGAACTGCAAGTGAACAACACCGCCCCCATAAGTAAATCATCCCCCACTGGGTCCCTCCCACAACATATGGGAATTATGGGAGCAACAAGATGGGATTTGGGTGGCGACACAGCCAAACTATATCAGTAAGTAAACATTAACTACTTTAATAACCTCCCTTCCTCCAAATCTCAGTGCTTAATGCAACATTTAAAAAAAATTCTTGACTGGGCACAACAGCTTATGCCTTTAATCCTAGCAATTTGGGAGGCTGAGGCGGGCGGATCGGGAGTTCGAGACCAACCTGGCCAATATGGTGAAGCCCCACCTCTACTAAAAATACAAAAATTTAGTTGGGTGTGCTGGCACATGCCTGTAATCCCAACTACTTGGGAAGCTGAGGCAGGAGAATCAGTAGAACCCGGAAGGCAGAGTCTCAAGTGAGCCAAGATCATGCCACTGCACTCCAGCCTGGGCTACAGAGGGAGACTCCATCTAAAAAAAAAAAAAATACTGTATATCACAAACGGGTAGGAGGCCTTTCTGAGCAGCTCTCTGCCCAGTAGCCTCATATATATATATATATATATATATATATATATATATGAGTTTATTATTAACTCCCATGATCAAAAGGTCCCATAGTAGGCCATTTGCAGCCTGAGGAGTGAGGAAAGCAAGTCTGAGTTCCAAAACTGAAGAACTTGGAGTGCGATGTTCAAGAGCAGGAACATCCAGCACAGGAGAAAGATGTAGACCAGGAGGCTAGGCCCGTCTCTCCTTTTACATTTTTCTGCCTGCTTATATTCTAGCCACACTGGCAGCTGTTTAGATGGTGCCCACCCAGAGGGAGGGTGGGTCTGCCTTTCCTAGCCCACTGACTCAAATGTTAATCTCCTTTGGCAACACCCTCACAGACACATCCAGGATCAATACTTCCTATCTTTCAATCCAATCAAGTTGACAATATTAACCATCACACCTAGAAACCAAATAAAAATGGCATCGTCCCTAGCGTCCTATACTGGGTGCCAATTGGATGGGTAGAAGTAATGAAAAAGTACAAAGGAATATTACCTTAATACTTAGACTGTGCAGACAGCCGCATTTAGCATTTCTTTTTTCCATTCTTAGTATATGGTCTTATGACTATCATTTTAAATGGTCTAGGCTGTGTTATGATTTTCTTACTCATGCCCCTCTCACTGCACAAATATTTAGGATTATTCTCATCCTCTTCCCTAGTATGTTACAACTTCATAAGACAAATACGGATTATGTTAAAGTGCTTACCTTCAACTTAGGTCCATTGCCAGGAAGTTACAAAATGAATGCCAAAATCAGCCAATGTAACTCTCATGCTTCCTTAAGCAAAGGAATATTCACAGTCCCAGAGACCAGCCTGACAGCTCTTACCCTAGGTTCATTGCCTCTAAATTAGAAGGGGAGAGTTAGATATGTGCCTGAGTCAAATTAGACTTGACTTGGATTATATTTTCTCCCATGGAAGCAAACCGTCTATATTATAACGTTCAGTGGCCAGCGTCAGGAAAGAACAGCCACAGTTTCAAATGACTGCGTGGCTAAAAATCAAAGTATGATAATGCTTCCCAGCAAAACTCACCCTTTTTGGCAGTGGTGCTGTGCACAGAACGTAACTGCAGTCTGGATGGCATGGAATTGCAGAGAGAGTGCAAATAAAATGCAGATTTGTTTCCATTTCATTCCATCCCAACAGCCGTTATTCGTAACAGCTTAATGTGCAGCCACTGCATTTCCCAAATGCAATGTGCTGAGGGTTTTGTGCAGTTAAAATTGGCTTTGTAGGCAAGGGAAATGCCACCAGCACCGCAAAATTGTTTCTATACTTTTGCTCTCATGGGTTTAGCCCTCTAGAATGAGTATTCAGATGGTAGAATAGTGGTTGCCCCCATAATGCAAAATCCAAACTACCACAGTCAGGATTATGCTGGAAAACACACACACACACACACACGCGCACACACACGCGCACACACGCGCACGCACACGCACGCGCACGCGCACACGCATACACGCATATGCACACACACACATCCCAGCAGCAGCAGCAGCTTATATAACACTATAAATTAAATATGAAGCCTCTTTGTGCTTTCAAAAAAATCAGAGAGAATCAAAGGCTTGTACAAATTCCTTCTTACTCTGCTTGGAGACATCATTGCCCTTATACGCTTCTGTACCCGGAATCCTGATGCAATTCACATTCTCTTACATTCTTTACCATTTTCCACATGCAAATAGTTAATGGCAGTTTACCCAGATGGCTTTCAGCTGCGATGTATGGCACTTTAAGACAGACCTGTCCACCAAAATCTAAATATCGTGGCTAGTCACTCATCAGGAAAAGAAGGAGTGGGAGGCAAGACCACATTTTTTAATTTTTAACTTAGTGTGGCTTTTCAAAAGCAGTTCATGTTTGTGACTGCTGCAATTTATAGTGTTGGAAAAATGGGAGAATAGACAGGGAAACAAGTGGAGTCATTGCCAAGCAGCACTGAAGACTCACTGCCATGCAAAGAAGATGATGATGATGAAGAATACGGAGAAGAAGGAGAAAAAGGAGAAGAAGAGGAGGAGGAACAAGGAGGAGGAGAAGAAGAAGGAGAAACACACACACACACATACATACATAGATACATACATATACTGTTCTTCATGTATAAAGATTGTGTTCTGATCCACAGAGCTTGGCGTTGGCTTTCTAGGATTGTGACCAGATTTGGTCTGATCCATTCTTACTAATCTGTATTCCCTTCAGATCAGTGGCCCATGTTTGCCTTTGGTTTGTTTTGTAGTTTAATGTTCAGGGTGTAGGGCACACTGACATAGCCTCTGTCATACAGAAAGCACTTTAGAATTCAACACTACTTTAAACTAAAATTTCCCAGTAAAAGCTCCATCCTATGATGGGTTAATAGGTGCAGCCAACCACCATGGCACACGTGTACCTATGTAACAAACCTGCACATCCTGTGCGTGTACTCCAGAACTTAAAAAGGAAAAAAAGCTCCAGCCTAAATTAGTTGATGGACAGAGGGCCTCTCACAAGCAGCGCTGAATGCACCCCAACACAGCAGTACCATGTGGACTCAGGAGACTGGGATGGAGATAGACAAGACCCGCCATCACCACAGTTTCACAAAGTCATTCTTGCTCAAAGCAGCTCCGTCCCCAGTGGCAGCTTCCCTGCAGTTCTCTGAGCAGGACATTAAAGAGAGATGTGCACAATCAAGTAATTTCAATTCATTTTTGGGGAAGTGATGGCATTTAGTGAAATCCAGTAAATTGTCCCTTTCAACGGTAATAACATGTTCTGAGCTTTCCCCAACAGACGTCGTGTAATGGTTATATAATAGGATTGCTATGGCAATTAAGTGATTGCATATTTTCGGGCAACGGAGGGCATCCACCAGGGCGCAAACCATTAGCAAAGTGGAAACGTTGTTGCAGGATTGGTTAGGATCTGGATCAGCAGTTGAGGACACGTGCCACCATCTATTTTATTTTTTTCAGGAAATCGGGGAGTGGGATTATATTATCACTGAGCTCCACTACGCACACTGGGATTGTACTGGGAAGAGTCCAATAGGTCTCTACATAGCAAATGATTATCATCTCTTTTAAAGCATTTAACAAATCCTAATCAGCACAGTGGTGCTAGACAAAATGGATTATGAAATTTGCTTTCTGATGGCAGAAGGGCCGCGTAGAGGAGGATATTCAGTACCTTGCAGACATCAGTGACCCTTTCTCATTGCAGTGTTTATGGTTTCCATGCAGGAAAGTGACTTGGCATCTCCTTGCACCCCACCTCTCTCACACACATCAACTTTTTATGTGAGATTAATAAGGAAGAGAAAATGTTATTCCAATTTCATAGGTGAGGATACTGACTTCTGATGATGAGTTACAGTCTAGTTTAGGTCTACGGAACTTTGCAGGACTTGGAGAGGTGGCATTTTGAGTTCAAAAATCTGGACAATCAGATCTTCTCCCCCCACCTCTGGCCTCCTGGAATCGGTGAATGTCTGTTCTTTCAGTGCTTTTGTTTTTGTGATTCTTTTGGGGCTTTGTTGATGTTGTTGGTGTTGTTGGTGTTTGAGATGGTGTCCCTCTCTGTCGCCCAGGCTGGAGTGCAGTGGTGCGATCTTGGCTCACTGCAATCTCCACCTCCCAGGTTAGTGATTTTCCTGCCTCAGTCTCCCAAGTAGCTGGGATTACAGGCACCCATCACCACACCCTACTAAATTTTTTATTTTTAGTAGAGACAGGGTTTCACCATGTTGGCCAGGCTGGTCTCAAACTCCTGACCTCAAATGTTCCTCCCACATCACTTTCCCAAAGTGCTGGGATTACAGGCGTGAGCCACTATGCCCCGCCTGTTCTTCCTGTTTCATTTCTAAACTGGCTTTACAAGCATTCATTAAAGCTGGATGTAAGTACATGGGCCATTGCTATACATTGTTCTGTATTCTTTGCTATGTTTGAAATATTGCATGACCAATAACCAAATATATATATATATATAATTGTTGGACTAAAGTGCGGGACAGTAACCTCAAAGTGTCTTCTGGGGGTATTAACTTGAAAATATAAATAGTATTATAAAAGTAAGAGTTCATTTCTGCGTCTCCACTTTTGTTATTATTGCTCATATAATTATTGGAGAAATGTTAGTAAGGGCAGTGGATATGGGATCTCTGCACTGGACTTGTACCACTGAAGTGTAGTGCTATCGGGATCATTAGAGCTTCATGGGGAGGATTAAAGAAGGGCACTTGCAATTGTTAGTGCAAGGTGGGGCAGGGAAGAGGTCTTTGCCTGTGGATTCCTTCTACACAGAACCCTCCTTCTCCATCATCAGCCACCTGCCCAAGGTATCAGTGCTTTTTGTCCACAAAAGTTCAGCAAGTTCTCAACTAGCTAGTAATGACTCAAGCATTGCTATTCAGCAGTTATACCGTGTTCCCAACTAAATTGGGTCCCCTTTTATGTTCTTAACATATCTTATACTTTTCTATTTTGTTGTGATAAAGCATCCCCCATGTATAATGTACCATTTTTAACCATTTTAAAGTGAACAAATTCAGTGGCATTTAGTGCAACCATCACCACTACCTAGTGCTAGAATTTAACTGCCTCAAAAGGAAACCACATGCCTGTTCAGCGTTCACCCCAGTCCCTGGAACCAGTAATTTCCATTTCAATAAAATCATATAATCTGCAGCCTTTTACATCTTGCTTCTTTCACTGAGCACACTGTTTTCAAGGGTTATCTCTGCTGTAGCACGTGTTAGTACATCATTCCTTCCAAAGGACACAAAAGAAAGGATGAAGATAGGACCAGGCATGGTGGCTCATGCCTGTAATTCCAGCACTTTGGGAGGCTGAGGCAGGAAGGTCACTCGAGGTCAGGAATTCAAGGCCAGCCCGGTCAACATGGCGAAACCCGTCTCTACTAAAAATACAAAAAATAGCTGGGTGTGATGGCACACCCCATCTACTCAGGAGATTGAGGCAGGGGAGTTCCTTGAACCCAGGAGGTGGAGGTTGCAGTGAGCCGAGATGGTACTGCTGCATTCCAGCCTGGTTGACAGAGCAAGACTCCATCTTGAATAAAGATAAAAATAATTTTAAAAAAAGAAAGGGAGAAGATAGTTTGCAGAATTAGAGAAACATTTGCAATGATATAACTGATAAGGAATTAGCATCCACAATAAATAAAAAAAACTTTTACAACTCAACAACAAAAAAGAAAAACAACCCAATTAAAAAATGTGCACAGATTTGGATGGAGAGTTCCCCAAAGAAGACATACAAATGGCCAAGAAACAAATGAAAAGATGCTAACATCATTATTCGCTGAGGAAATGCAGACCAAATCGCTTTTCAGAAGCTCATCACATCCATTATTGATAGATTAATTTATTATTATTCTTTGATTGATATCTGTACTGTCCACTGGGCTGAAATTTCCAATAGATCAGGACTGTGCCTTTTTTCATTTACGATGATAATCTCAGTACCTGGCACAGCGTTTGACACATGATAAGTCTTCAATAAATATTTGTCTAATAAACAAAGAATGGTCAAGGAGAAACAAAATGCATCCAAGAGTCAGAAAAGGGAAGAGTGTCAATCCTTTCAAAGTGTGAACACTTTGCATAGAGTTGATGTGTCTCATGATGAGGTACAAAGCAAACAACTGTTTTCCTCTGACCTTCTCTCTTAGATCTCATCTCTAGACTGCAAGGCGTGGTGGTGATGTTGCTTTTGCTGTTTGTAGTGGTAGCACTTCTCCCCTTTGTTTATTGATTACTGTCAGTCAGGTATTGTGCTGGGTACTGAAGATATAACTGAGAATTAATAAAAGCACGGCTTACATCTCACATAAACCCTTTAGCACAGAATCCTCTCTCCCAGGTTGCATATGAAGGAACTAAGGCCCGGAGAATTCTTAAAATAAGTGATTCGAGGACACTCGGATAGGAACCAAGCAGTAACAGAGTCAATACTCATTAGCTCACTACCCTGCCTTCCTGGACTAGTTCTGCTTTGTCTCTAGATTCCCCACATCAAAGAGCTCAAGGAATGGGAGATATCAAAAGATATTTAATAATGAACAATTGAGGATGGGTGTGGTGGCTCACACCTGTAATCCAAGCACTTTGGGAAGCCGAGGAGGGTGAATTACCTGAGGTCAGGAGTTCAAGACCAGCCTGGCTAACACGGTGAAACCCTGTTTCTACTAAAACATATAAAAATTAGCCAGTGTAGTGGCACTTGCCTGTAATCCCAGGCACTAGGGAGGCTGAGACAGGAGAATTAATTAGAACCTGGGAGGTAGAGATTGCAGTGAGCCAAGATCATACTGCTGCACTCCAGCCTGGGCAACAGAGCAAGACTTTGTCGAAAGAAAGAAAAGAAAAGAAAAGAAAGAGAGAGAGAGAGAGAGAGAAGGAAAGAAAGAAGAGAGAAAGAAAGAAAGAAACAAAGAAAGAAAGCGAGAAGGAAAGAGGCACAGAGAGAGAGAGAAAAGAAAAGAAAAAGAAAGAAAGAAAAGTTGACAAGAAGGAAGGAAGGAAGAAGAAATGAAGGAAAAGGGTTAAAGTTTGGACTTGCATTGCTTCTTAGGACAAATAAAATAATCACAGCAGCTAAAGTTACTGAGTTCTTACTGTGTTCCAAGCACTGTGCTAAGCCATCTGTCTCCTTGAATGTAAAGATCTGTAAAATGTAGCTACAATATAACCAATAGCATCCCTATTTAGAATAGGAGGAAACTGAGGCACAGAGAGGCTGACTAACTGGCTCAGGGCCACCTGGATGTCAATTAATGGAAGCAGGATTTGAACCCAGGACTCCAGCATTCAGTGACTGTGTCCCTAGCCACTAGGCCATAAGTGCTTCCAAAATCAAGTATAGCCCCAAAGTGACGTTCAGATAAAAATATCATGGATCCCTGCTCCTTAATTCACATACCTTAGAGTAATGTTTTGTAGAAGCAAGTGTCTACTGTTCCCAGCGTCCTTGGTACAATTGGCCAGCAGCACCTCTGGAGGCAGAGGCCACCCTTGTCCCAGAGAACTGGCAGGGAGAAAACCTAGCTCATTCAGAATTCCCTACAGTCCCAATGAGAAAGAAGCAGAACATCATGCTCGTCCTCCACAGACTGCTCAGGCCGAGCTATGAGCCCAAGAGGATGCTGTCACTGGAGAGTGGATAGTTGCAGGCACTGCGGAGATCTTTAAATGAGATGCTGCTGCCTAGGAGAACAGAAAGACCACAGAGCAAGAAAGATGGATGCTAAGACAATTGTGTACCTAGATCAGAGACTGTCCCTGCTGAGTGTTACAAGCCGACACCCACCTTCAGGTGTCTTTGTTTTTGCCCTTGCCGGGGGCGGGGGATGCTCTTTTGTCTTTCCCCAGATCACGGTATGCTGCATGCAAGTCTGGTCCTTCTCATCTCCCAGACCTGCGCGGAAACATCCCACCCTCACAGAGGCCTTCCCATGCCATTAGATCAACAGTTCATCACTCAACGTCCCATTAACTTATTTTATGTTTTTCATAGCACTCAACATTATCTAACATTATCTGTTTTATTCTCTTGTTAATTTGTTCACTGGCTTACCCCTGTCCATGTAACCTCTGTGGTTGCAAGTAATTTTTTTTTATGGCTATTGCTGTAGACCTGGTACATAAAACCAGATTTGGTATTCTTGAAAAAAGGAAGAAGAAAGCGGGGAGGGAGGGGAGGAGGGAGAGAAGAAGGAAGGAAGAAAAAGGGAGGAGGGAGGGAGGGAAGAAGGAAGGAAGGAAGGGAGTGAGTGAGTAGGAGGGGAAAAGAAGGGGGAGAATGGAGGAAGGAAGGGGGGAGACAGGGGAGGAAGTGAGGAAGGAGGAAGGGAGAGAGGGGGAAAGAAGGGAGGGAGGGAATAAGGAAGGAAGGAGGGAGGGAGTGAGGAAGGGAGGGGGAAGGAAGGGAGGAAGGAAGGATGGAAGGGAGGAAGGAAGGATGGAAGGAAGGAGAAAAGGAGGGAGGGAGAAAAGGAGGGAGGGAGAAAAGGGAGAGAGGGAGGGAGGGAGAGGGGGGAAAGAAAGGAGGGGGGAGAAGGAAGGAAGGAAGGAGAGGAAAGGAAAGCAGGGAGGGAGCAAGGAAGGAAGGGGAGGGGAGGTGAGGCACCTTAGTGGTCCCCAGCTCTTCAATGTTTGGAGGAGGAAACTGAGGCACTGGGAGGTTAACTGGCATTCTAAAAGGCTCACAGCAAGGGAATAGGAGAGCCAGGATTTGAGTTGACGTGTGACTCAACAACTTGTATCTTTTTTTGTGCTCTCTTTGTGCCTTGATGGTTGCCATGCTCACTTGTGAAAGTTTCCTGAAATAACATTCATACTTTCTGCGTTGAAAGTGATGTAACCATTCCTTTGCCTTCTACCTGCCCTTGTTTTCTCAACTTGAGCCTTGTTTGTGTCCGTAGGTAGCTTTTTCTACAGGTGTTTGAAACTAACAGAAGAGAGATAAATCTTGCTCTAATCTATCCCATATCCCACACCCAAAGCAGTCTTTGAGAAAAAACAAAATGAATAACTTGGGTTCTCACTCTACACACCACGAGTGCTCTCTGTAATTTGTTTCATAAATGTATGCTGTTATTTTTAAGATATAAAGTAAAAGCAGAAAAGTGATATCATTTTAGGATAGTTAACATCTAGACATCTCTCTTGAGTTTTTGCTTTATTCTAGACCCCCAAAACATTCAAGTAAAAAAAAAGCATCTCACTTTTGATAATTTTTTAAGTACTCAGTAAAAACAAAACAAAGAAATACAAACAAGAAAACTTAATTGAAGAAGAAACATGAAGCCCTCTTGATCTCTTTGAAAACACAGCTAATTATCAAGACAACTTCCAAATAACTCAAAAGCTTGTATAAATGTCTTTTAGCACTGGGAGAGTAAAAGTAAATATTTATTACATGTTAGACAAAATTAAGATATATTTGGCACCAAAGGAAAAAAGAGGAAGCTACTTCTGTGTGCTGAAATCCCACTGCTACAAAGAGAAGAAGAGCCTTTTGAAAGGAAAACGTTTTAACCATGTAACCGTGTTTACAAGGGTCATTTCAATGTTTTTGAAACTCTGCTGCTAAATAATGCATGTTATTCAAGTGTAAAAATGAAGCAGCAAAGTACCCTCTTATTGACAAAAGCCTGGATGTCCGGGTGGAAGAGAAGGCTCAGCAAACTGGGGAGGTGTGATTCATTCCTTCCCGAGAGAGGCTGGTGAGGTGCAGAGCACAGAACCTTGGGATCATGTGCAAGACCCATAGCTACTTTCTGTCTCATCAAAAAATTAAACTGCAGGAGGGAGGGCTGGGGATGCAGGGCAGGAAGAGTGTGGGCTCAGAAGTGAGACAGTGTAGGATCAAATCCCAGCTCAGTCTTCTCCTTATGGGGCACATTTTAAAAATTGAGCTACCAGTTAAATAGGAACAGTTGCTGAGCTCTCAGAGACTTTAGAGAAGATTAAATTTAATAGCGTGTGTAAATCACAGTGCCTGGTACAGATCAATCACTCACTATTATTATTAGTGGTAGAAGCAATAATAATATCAGCAGTTTTGGCAAAAACAGCAATGCTTTCCCAAAACCTATGTGCTCCTCAATATTTCCCAGCTACCCTTGCAGTTAGGTCAAGGTCATGTGTCCCATTCTAGCCAATGGGCTGCAGGCAGAAGTGAGGTTGGTCACTTTCAGACAGAGGCATTAGGAGCGGATGTGAATTTCAGAATCTTTCTTCTTTCCTGCTGTGACCCCCTGGGAGCCATGCTGATATGGCGGCTTCATGAGATGGGATCCCACTCTCCATGAGTCTGGGTTCTGAGGAATTGTATAGAGAGGTGCCCACCTCCCTCCCCACTGACCATGTGGAGGTACAGTGTGAGTGGGAAATACATATTTGTGGTTAGGCTACTATGACTCTGAGCTGGTCTGTCACTGTGGTAGGTCTAGTCTACCCTGTCTACTCTAACCCACTGTGGTTTTTCTTACCATTGCTTCATCAAAATAGATTTGCAGAGACCAGAAGCCTCATGGGGGGATCCTAAAGCTGGTTTTCATAGAAAGACACATTTTTATCAATTGATACCTCATCTGCCTATCTACCATCTATCTATTACCTATTTGTCTGTCTATTCATATCTAATCTATGACCTATCTACCTATCATCTATCAATCATGTATCACCTGTCATCTATCACTGATCTATCATCTATTATTTATCACCTGTCTATCATCTATCTGTCTTTCATCTATCATCTATTATCATTCAGCTATCATTTAGCTATTACCTATTCTCTAACTACACATCTATCATCTATCTTATCTATCTGTGTATCTATGTATCTATCTATCATCTATCTATCTATCTTCCACGCCTCTGCTTTTGTCGAAGATACTGACAATACATGGTAGTAATAACCCTTTTCTCATCTCCATTCCTTTCTGGCTCTAGAACACCCTTGGCCTTCTCTCCGTTCACCCAGAGCATTTATCATATGATAGTGCAGTTGTCTGATTCTTTTCTTGAAACGCCCTAAACAGGCTGTGGTCACTCTCTGCCTCCTGGGTTTAAGCAATTATCCTGCCTCAGTCTCCAGGATAGCTGGGATTACAGGCTTCCACCACCATGCCTTGCTAATTTTGTATTTTTAGTAGAGATGGGATTTTGCCATGTTGGCCAGGCTGGTCTTGAACTCCTGACCTCAGGTGATCCACACACCCCAGCCTCCCAAAGAACTGAGTTACAGGCGTGAGCCACTGTGCCTGGACTCTTAATTTATGTTGGCTTATGGGTTATATTAATCCTTGCAAGCACCCTTAAACAATTTCTATAACCAGAAGGGAATGTATACAAACTTCCAAAGCTTCCATTTCTACGAGTCTTCTCACCTGCCAATCAAGGCCCCTTCCTTCTTATTTCTTTATAAACACTCTGCCATAATCAGACTGCTGTTCACATGACTTCCTCTTCTCCAAATGACTCCAGAAACCCTGAATGTCTACATCATTGTTTTTATCCTTTTTCCCTTTGTGGAATGTTTCTTTGGCCTCCTTTTTGACTTAAAAAAATAATAATGAGAAAATATGTTGGCTGGGTGTGGTGGCTCATGCCTATACTCCCAGCACTATCAAAGGGAGAGGTGGGAGGATTGCTTGGGACCAGTCTGGACAACTTAGTGAGACCCTGCCTCAAAAAAAAAAAAAAAAAAAAAAGAATGATGTATTGGTCTGTTACTACTGATAAAGTCATACCCAAGACTGGGTAAATTATAGTGAAAAAGAGGTTTAATAAACTCACAGTTCCGTGTGGCTGGGGAGGCCTCACAATCATGGCAGAAGGTGAAAGGCGCATTTTACATGGCAGCAGGCAAGAGTGAATGAGAGACCCAAGTAAAAGGGGTTTCCCCTTATGAAACCATGAGATCTCGTGAGACTTATTCACTACCATGAGAACAGCATGGGGGAAACCACCCCCATGATTCAGTTATCTCCCACATCACATGAGAATTATGGGAGCTACAATTCAAGATGAGATTTGGATGGGAACACAGTGAAACCATACCAAATGACAAAATATGTATTAAATACTTACCCAGTGTCTCTTTTCCTTTAAAGAAGAGCAGATGAAGGCAATGGAGGCTTAACTTTTTTGTAGTTTTCCCCAAGATTCCATTGACTTTGCCTCTGGCTTAAAAAACAACAACAACAACAACAACAAAAACAGCTTTACTGAGATAGAATTCACAAACCACACAATGAACCACAAAATTAAAGCATACATTTCAATGGTTTTTAGCATCTTCATAGAGTTGCACAGCTATCATCCCAATCAGTCTCAGAGCATTTCCAAATCCCCTCCCCTCAGATCTACCCATTAGCAGTCACTCCGTCTTCCCTCTGCTCCCCACTCTCCCTAGAAACCATGAATCTACTTTAATCTCTATGGATTTGCGAATTCTGGGTATTTAATATAAATGAAATAATGTAATTTGTGGTCCTTTGTATATTCTTTTTTTTTTTTTTCAGCATGATGCTTTCAAGGTTTATCCATATTGTAGCATGTGTTAACACTGCATTCCTTTTTTATGGCTGAAGAGTATTCCATTGTATGGATAAACTACATCTTATTTATCATTCATCAGTTGATGGGTATTTGGGTTTATTTTCACTTTTTGGCTAATGAATCTTAGAGACATCAATTGTGTAAGGGAATGGGGATACCATGGGTTGAAAAACAACGTGAATCCTAGCAGTTGAAAACAGCTGATTTTATCAGTCTAGGTTATTACAATCTGATATGATTTGGATCTGGGTCCCTACAAATCTCATGTGGAATTATAATCCCCTATCTTGAAGGTGAGGCCTGGTGGAAGGTGACTGGATCATGGGAGTAGGGTTCTCATAAATGTTTTAGCACCATTCCCTCAGTGCTGTTCCCGTGATAGTGAGTGATTGTAAGAGATGATTGTTTAAAAGTGTGTAGCTCCGGCCAGGATTTAGTGGCTCACTCCTGTAATCCCAGCACTTTGGGAGGCTGAGGTGGGCAGATCACTTGAGGTCAGGAGCTTAAGAACAGCCTGGTCAACATGGGGAAACCCTGTCTCTACTAAAAATCCAAAAATTATCCGGGTATGGTGTTGTGTACCTGTAGTCCCAATTTGGGAGGCTGAGGCAGGTGAATCTGTTGAACCCAGGAGGCAGAGGTTGCACTGAACCAAGATTGCGCCACTGCACTCCAGCCTGGGAGACAGAGTGAGATTCCATCTCACTTCACTCCAGCCTGGGAGACCAAGCAAGACTCCACCTAACAACAAACAAACAAACAGAAAAGGGTGTGGCACCTCCCCACTGCCTCTCTTGCCCCTGCTGCAGCCATGTGAAGATACTTCTTTCAGCTTTGTCTTCGCTATGAGTCAAAGCTCCCTGAGGCCTCCCCAGAAGCAAATACTGCCATGCGTCCTGTACAGCCTGTGGAATTATGAGTCAATTAAATCTCTTATGAATTACCCTGTCTCAAGTATTTCTCTATTGCAAAGCAAGAACAAACTAATGCATCTTCCTTCAGAACTCACAGCTCTTACAAAGCCTCCTCCTGGGCACCTGGCCCTCACAAGTCCCTTCTGCCTCCAACTCTGTCTTACCACCACTCACCCTGGGTTCCTCCTATGCTTGTCTGTGTTGCTTAGCCAGGAAGGATGGCATTGGGTGTTCTAAGTCTGCGGTACTCTAGGCTGACACTCTGAGCTCTTACACACGAATGCAGTGGGACAGACAGAATCTTCTTCTTCTGACAGAACCATCAACTAAATAATTATTGCCAGACTGGTGGTGGTTTATGGAGACCCCCTTTCTTCTAGAGCATCAAGATCATTGAACACATGGAAACAGAATGAGATACTTATTTGGAGAGCTTATCTGTCTATACATCCATCGAAACCAGCCTTTCTCAACTTTCTTCTTGCCACTATCACCCCACTTATGAGCCTTTAAAATTTTTTTGCTTTTGGGGTAAAATACACATACGATTCCACCATTTTAACCGTTTTAAAGTATACCATCCAATGGCCTTAAGTGCATGCATGATGCAGTGCAAACATCACCATTATCTAATTCCAGAACATTTGTATCGCCCCAAATGGAAATTCTTTACCCATTAGCACTCGCTCCTCATCCCCCTCCCATACCATCTAATGCCTGGAAACCACTAATTTGCTTTCTCTGTCTATGGAATCGCCTATTTTGAACGTTTCACAAAAATGGAATCATACGATATGTGGTCTTTTGTGTCTAGCTTCTTCACTTAACATAATGTTTTAGGGTTCATCCATGTTGTAGCCGGGATCAGAGCTTCACGGAAAGGCTGAATAATAATCATTGTGTGGCTGGACCACATTTTGCTTATCCTGTTCTCTGTTAATGGACATTTGGGGTGTTTCCACCTTTTGCCTGTTATGAAAAGTGAAGAGTGTTTTATTAACTTTAATATCGCAGGTGCATTGTATATCTATTTGCGTACCGTGGCCCTTCGGAAGGTCACACACACCTTGTCATATTTGAGATTGTTTGCCTTCCCCCACCCCCGAAGCAATTTTTATTTCCTTGGGAGAGATATTTCCACCATTGAGAATGCATGATATAAACCCATTAAATGAATTCCAGTTTCAGAGTAATGCCTCTATCTGACTTACCACCATATCTTCAGAACCTAGTACAATTCCAGGTACATGAAGTTCAGTACACTGTGGGTGAATATAAATAAGAGGATGCATGAATGATCTGCTAAAAAGCTGTTTTGATTGAGTACCTACTAAGGGAAAAGTAAGTGCCCTTTTATTATGAATCAACCTGTGACAGACATTGCGCTTGGCACTTTAATTCTCAATACTGCCTGTAGAGAAGGAACAGTGCCTTGTTTGTGTAGAATAGTTCAGAGTGTAATAATAATAACAACAATAATGATGATATCTCTTATTTATTGGGTGCAGTCTCAACGCTGTATGAAACAAGCATGGGCATTCTTTCATTTCATGCCCACAGTGACTCTTGATTATAGGTACTGTTATGAATTCCCAGATGAGGGACTGAGGTTCAGGGAGGTTAAGTCACATGGCTAAAGGTTGGCAAAAGAGTCTGGAGGTAAACCAGGATATGAGTCCTGGTTCGTATGGAGAGAAAACCTGTGCCCTGATTCATACACTTTGTGCAGGGTACACTGCACGGAGCATTCTCATTACAGATGAGAAAACCAAGATCCAGGAAGATCAGTGGATTTGCCTAAATGCAGTGCATTTGCAGCAGAGCTCTAGTCTGAAATCTTCCCTCTCTTATAACTAAGAGCAGCTTTTCCCTGGCAGCAGACATAAAAGTGAATTTGTGAAATGAAGGTGGTGTGCACCCAATGGCCACCAGGATGGTCTTCCTCCCATGGTCATTTTGTCATTCCTGAGCTGAAACCCACCAGGTCTCCCCTTTCTGTACATGAGCATGTCTAAGCCTTGCATATTAGACTTGGTGGGCACACCCTCTGGCCTTTGCTGTTCTGTCCAGGTCTACCTCTTATACTTGCCCAGCCCGCCTTTGGCTCAAGCCATTACCTGCCAGGTCACTAGGTACCCAGATCAGGTGTTGCTGGTAACCAAGATCTCTGAGCCTACACACATGCTATTTCCTCGCCTGGAGTCCTCTCTCTGTTTTTGCCTAGAGAAGAATAGCCATGCTTCAAGTGTTGTCAGCTTGGATGTCCCCCCTCCGGGAAACCTTCTTGGATGTCACTTTCTTCTGCTCTGTATTGGGTACCTTCCTTTTCCACATGGCTGTCTCCTCAACTCTCAATTCCATCTTCATATGATGGCTCTCGTGTCTCTGAAGAGCCTGGCATGAAGCAATTGAGCAGCTCATTCTTGATGGAAGAAAAAAGGATGGCTGTTTGCTGCTCATGAGGCCAGCATTCATATTTGCAGCCAAGATAGGAGCAACCCCCTTCATTCTCATTCTAATGATAAAGGTGGCAATGATGGGCCAGGCGCGGTGGCTCACACCTGTAACCCCAGCACTTGGGGAGGCTGATGCAGGCGGATCACCTCAGGTCAGGGGATCGAGACCACCCTGGCCAACATGGTGAAACCCTATCTCTACTAAAAATACAAAAAATAGCTGGGCATGGTGGCCCATGCCTATAATCCCAGCTACTCGGAGGCTAAGGCAGAGAACTGCTTGAACCCATGAGGTAAAGGTTGTGGTGCAGTTAGCTGAGATTGTGCCACTGTACTCCAGGCTGGGCAACAGAGTGAGATTCAGTCTCAAAAAAAAAAAAATGGCAATGATCATTCTTACTTACACACCACCTTTGATGTCACCAGTCTCTACAGTATAAACCCACTTAACATTCAAACACTCTTATATAAAAGTGTATATTAATTTCCCTTTTTGCATATGAGCGAAAGACTCAGAATTTTTTTCTCAAACATGTTCACAGTCACCCAACTCGTGCATGAACATGGGTAGTTAGTTCTCAAGTTTACAACTTAAGCGCTGTTGGGGCTCGGAACAGGACACCCAAAAGTCCGGCGCCTTGGTATGCTGTGTACTCTGAGCTGAAGGAGATTGCAAGGACCTCAGAAGCAAGGTCTTTTTGACCGTCTCTCATTCTCCCGTCTCTCGCCTCTTTTTCTCCCAGAGGGAGTCATAGAAACCAGCATTCCTCTTCTCCAAGGTGAATCATAGCAACTAGAGTTCCCCTTCCCCAAAGCAAGCCAATAAAACCGAGAAAGGTCACTCTGCGACCCTCTCTCTTCTCCCTTGAAAACCCTCTTGTGACACACATCCTGTCCTATACCCAAAGGAAAGGAATGCCACACAGAGGTCATGAAGAATCAGAATAGACAGATCTTGCTGGGCACCCCACTCAGTCAGTAGACCAAACATGTTTTATCCAATCACATTTCTACACTGCTGCCCATTCCTCAGTGAATCTAAGCATAAAGTTAGACAATTTCCCCTGGGTCTTCATTTCTGATAGTTCCCATGTCATGTAAAACTGTGTTAAAAAACAAAACAACAACAACAAAAACTTGTTATGCTTTTCTACTGTTAAGCTGTCTTTTGTTATAAGAGAATCAGCTGTGATGATGGTGATGGGTGATTGAAAAGGTGTTACACCTGTCTGCCCACACACCACCTTGCTGTACTCCCCTTGAGTACCCCAGGCTAAAACGCTAGACACCACTGTGAACTGGATTTGTGTGGTCTGTGTGCCCCAGAGGTAGATGGGTCCCCAGATCTGCCCTTTCTATTGCTTTTTCTAGAATGATGACAATAGTGACAGCTAGGAGAACTGTTTATACATTTTATATATAAACAATCTCTAAGTATATATGTATATATTTTATGTATGTACAAAGTGTCATATTTTATAAATGGACTATATAAAACATATTTTATAAATATATAAACATATTTATGTCTATTTTAGAGACAGGGTTTCATGCTACCCAGGCTGGGGTGCAGTGATGGGGTCATAGCTCACTGCAGCCTTAAATTCCTGGGCACAAGTGACCCACCCACTTCAACCTTCTGAGTAGCTGGGACTACAGGCATGTACCACCACGTTCAGATACTTTTTAAATTTCTTGTAGAGATGAGGTCTTGTGTTATTGCCCAGGCTGGTCTTAAACTACTGGACACAAGTGATCCTCCTGCCTTGGCATCCCAAAGTGCTGGAATTACAGGCATGAGCCATGTGCCCGACCCATTTACACATGTTTTAAAGCACAGTAATTATTTTTCAATCTATCAAATTGATGTGGCTAAAATTACAAATTGTTTACATGTAATCAAGGATTGAAAATATAACAGAAATTTTTTTTTTTTTTTTTTTTTTTTGAGATAGAGTCTCGCTCTGTCCCCCAGGCTGGAGTGCAGTGGCGCCATCTTGGCTCACTGCAACCTCCACATCCCAGGTTCAAGCAATTCTCCTGCCTCAGCCTCCCAAGTAGCTGGGATTAGGCTGATTTTTGTATTTTTGGTAGAGACAGGGTTTCACCATATTGGCCAGGCTGATCTCAAACTCCTGACCTCAGGTGATCCGCCCATCTTGGCCTTCCAAAGTGCTGGGATTACAGGCATGAGCCACCGTACCCAGCCTAGGAATGAAACATTTTAAACTAAGGTTATTTTTTTCCGATTCTGTTTCAGAATATGAAATACCTGCATGTTCACTGTGGAATATGCACATAGAAAACGATGTAGGAAATTTGGAAAACCGAGGACAAATCAAAACAACCAAAAGAACTTCGTCTTTACTCCCACCACCCCGGGAAAAAAAGTCCACTGTTTTTATAATGTCCTGTTTGTTGTAATTTCATTGAAAGTGAAATTAGGACAGTAGCGTAGGGATTACAGGCCTTGAATCTGGAATGGAACAGGCCTGAGTTTGCTACTCAGCTCTGCCACATGCTGGGTGTTTGATCTCGGGCCAGTTACTTAACCTTCTGAAAATTTGGGGAAATTGCACCTACCTCCCAGGGCCGTTGTAAATTATATGCTGGGGCACACATACAATGCTTAACAGAGTTTCTGGCATGTCGTAAGGATTCAATCACTGGTGGCTATTATTTTTAATGAGAGTGCTATTATTTTTATTTTAGTGTGACCATTTTTTCACGTTATTTAATATTCTTTAAAAACCTAACTATTTGGCTGCCTAGTCTCTCTTATTGATATGCCATAATTTATTTAGCAAGTTTCCTAATGAGGTCATAGATCCTTTTGATGTCTAATAAATAACATTGCAATTTCCATATTACTCTTAAGACAGTTTAATATTGATGTTAATATCCTCTGAATTTCTCTGTTATTTTCTGAGTCTGGAATATCCTCACGCTGTATGTCCCAGTGAGGAAAGACAAGCCTCTCAAGCCACCTCGTCTCCCCAAACACAGACTCTCCAATGGTAACAAACACCAGCAATCTCTTTCTGAGCAGAAGCCTCTGTGGTTGCCCATTCGGCAGTCCTTCACTAGCATGGGGGTAATTTGTAGCTTGAATGATTGAGACAAACGCTTGGCATGAGACAGAAAGGAGTAGGATGCATCTGTAATTGGAATATTTTGTCTCATTTATTCTTGATAATGTGCCATATTCCACTCCATCAGTCAGAGGTGATTGTTCACAGAATGTCTTACACCTGGTATTGGTGCTTATGAAAACCAGATGTGGTTCCCTGTGAGAAGCTATGTTAAAGGAAGGGGAAGGACGTCTCCCTCTAACTCTCTCCCCTCCCTTTCTCATTATCTATTTCTTCCTACAATTTTTTCCCCTCTCTGGTGTCCTAGTTATACTTATTTGGAGTCCAGGGTTGCTGGGTTTTTTGTTTGTTTGTTTGTTTTCAATAACCAAGTCTTAGGGTAATATATTTGAAAATCCCCGCAGGTAGTGATGAGGAGGAGGCAGGGAAACCCAGAATGAGAGCAGGCACAAATCTCTCTGTGGTCAAGGAGTTGCACATCAAAGAAGCTGCTCTATTCTTTCTAATTTACAAAAGTACATTTTTCTGTCTAAGCACTTTTGCTTGTCTGCGCCTCTGCAGGTTTAAAAGGAAGCAAAGGAGAGCATGGGCTGGCTTCCCTCAAGAGCTTTGTCAAAATGGAATCCTACAATTTAGACATTTATTTAACCCAACTGAATAACCTTTTAAAAACACACATTCCTAGTCCCCACCCAAATACTCCTGCATCAGAATTTCGAGGGGAAGTGTTTGAGTACGTGCATTTTTAACATGGGTCCTTGATGTTACTGACAGGGTTAAATGAAGAAATATTCCCAGTGAGTTAACATGGGTCCTTGATGTTACTGACAGGGTTAAATGAAGAAATATTCCCAGGGAGCACTGCAGCTCAATCTATAATGTGCATCACCTAGGGACCTTTAAAGGCAGATTCTGATTCTATGGGTCTGGGTGCTACCTGAGATGCTGCTTTTGTGAAAATTTCCCACGTGATGGTGGTACAGCTGTTCACGCACCACACTTAGAGTTGCATGGGTGAAGACCAGGGGTCAGTAAACTTCACCCATGTTTTTGTACTGACTTAAGAATGGTTAAAAAAAAAAAAATCAGGCCAGACAGGGTGGCTCAATGCCTATAATCCCAGCACTTTGGGAGGCTGAGTCGGGTAGATCACCTAAGGTCAGGAGTTCGAGACCAGCCTGGCCAACGTGACAAAACCCTGTCTCTACTAAAAATACAAAAATTAGCTGGTCCTGGTGGCAGCTGCTATAATTGCAGCTACTTGGGAGGCTGAGGCAGGAGAATCACTTGAATCTGGGAGGCAGAGGTTGCAGTGAGGTGAGATGCCACTGCAGTCCAGCCTAGGGGACAGAGCGAGACTCCATGTCAAAAAAAAAAAAAAGATTCCTCAAGGACATAGAAATAGAAATTCCATTTGACCCAGCAATCCCATTACTGGGTATATATCCAAAGGATTACAAATCATTCTACTATAAGGACACGTGTACACGAATGTTCATTGCAGCCCTGTTTACAATAGCAAGGACCTGGAACCAACCCAAATGCCCATCAACTAGACTGGATAGGGAAAATGTGGCACATATACACCATGGAATATTATGCAGCCATCAAAAACGATGAGTTTGGGTCCTTTGTGGGGACATGGATGAACCTGGAAACCATCATTCTCAGCAAACTGACAGAGGAGCAGAAGATCAAACACCGCATGTTCTCACTCATAGGCGGGTGTTGAACGAGGAGAGCACATGGACACAGGGCGGGGAGCTCTACACACTGGGGTCAGTTGGGGGGAAATAGGGGAGGGACAGTGGGGGGTGGGGAGCTGGGGAGGGATAGCAGGGGGAGAAATGCCAGATGTAGGTGATGGGGAGGAAGGCAGCAAATCACACTGCCACGTGTGTTCCTATGCAACAATTTTGCATGTTCTTCACATGTATCCCAAAACCTAAAATGCAATAAAATAAATAAATGGGGAAAAAAAAAAGAAAAGAAAAATGTTTCATTATGCGTGAACATTTTATGAAATTAAAATGCCAGGGTCGATATGGGAAGTTTCATTGGCATGCATTTGTCTGCATATTGCCTGTGGTACTACATGGTAGAGTTGTGTCGTTGTGATAGAAAATCATGACCCTAAAAGCCTAATATATTTACTTCCCAGCTCTTGATAGAAAATGTTTGCCATTCCCTGGTCTAGATCTGGAAGTAAAAGAATAGCAGAGGTGTTTTTTAAGGAAATGTATTACCCATACAGCTGGAATGTGAGAGATAAGACCGGCCATCCAGCATGTTGACTTTGAATATCAATAATCATTTCAAAAATTAATATTACAATAAAATGTGGATGAACTCTGACAAGAAAAAAAATTCTCGCAGTCTTTATTCTTCCCATCCTCCACCTCCTGGCCCCAATTTCTGACTCTGAATGGCCATATATTTGCATAATGGCTTTCCTTTGTTCTTTTTTATTGCCAACTAATTGAATTCAAATGGCTTAAAAAAAAATACATTCAGCCTCAGACCCTGTTACAAACTCCTGTAAATAAGGGTATAGGTGAAAAAGGTGAAGAGTGTGTTTCTCATTATCAGGCAGATGCCATTTAGAACCAGGATTTTGTCTTTGTTTTTGATTTGTTTTGCTCTTTAGATTTAGCTTAAGGTCATTAAGGTAGTCAGGTGACAGAAGTTAGATAAATGAGCCAGCACGTGTGTGTGGCAGGTTCCCTGCCTCAGTTAGGATAGTAAGATGGTGGCTGCTTCTCCTCTGCCTTCTGCTGCGTTTGGGAGTTTCCTGAGGCCTCAGTCGTGATTTCTGCTAAGCCCGCAGAACTGTGAGTCAACTTAACCTCTCTTCATAAATTACCTAGTCTCAGGAAGTTGTTTCATAGCAGTGTGAGAGTGAACTTAAGAATATGCTTATTACATGTCAGGCCTACACTAGGCTTTGAGAAATACGGCGGCGCTATATTGTGACGAAAACAGCTATCTTGCCCTCAGACTTTCAAGAAGTAAATAATTGGACAGGTGGTGGTAAGACTACAATATGCACTATAAAAAGTGCAGTAGCAAAGGAACAAAATAGAATGGTGCTTCCTATTTAGTAAGAAAACTTTCTAACCTGAGGCTGGGCATGGTGGCTCATGCTTGCAATCCTAAATCTTTGGGAGGCCAAGGAGAGAGGATTGTTGTAACCCAGGACCTGCCTGGGAAACATAGTGAGAATCCCATTTGTACCAAAGCTTTTAAGAAGCCATATATAGTAGTGTGCCTGTGTAGTTTTAGCTGCTTGGAAGTCTGAGGTGGGAGGATGGTTTGTGCCCAGGAGATGTAGGCTTGCGGCGAGCCATGGTCTCGGCACTGCATTCCAGCCTGGGGAGCAGAACGAGACCATCTCAAAAGATTTGGTTGTGCTCTTTGCATCGGTCGGTGGAACGTTCTCGCTTGTCTTGGTTAGCTAATCTCCAAACAACAAAGGGGACCCTAGCAAAATACCATCTCTGAGATTTTTGGTTTGTTTTCAACCCTAAAGAGTGTATAAATTTTCCTACAAGTGATTCCTGAAAATACGAGAACAAGAAAACTCCAAATTCTTTTGCTTTATTAAAAGTCAAAGCAAACAAATGAACAAAAAATGTCAGTATGTTCGGAATATGGCCCAAGGAATCTTTGGTTTTCATTTTCTCAGACCCAATTCCTATTTATAAGCCTTCAGAACTCCTGTGTGAATGGTCCACAGCCCTGCCCACCCCTGAATTCCTTCAATTGATCACACGATTCCAATAGCATGCTAATTATTCGTTTTTTTTCCCTTTTTCTTAAAAATATCAGCCAAGGTGGCCCTGGAACCAAAGCAGTTTTTTCTGAAAACACAGACCCACGGGCCTGCGCCACTATTAAAATACATTCTCGTTGGAAAGGAGGCAGCTGAGGTCTGAGACCTTCAGCTGAACGGGCTTCTGTGGAAAGGGGTCAGGAATGGAGAGGGTGAAAAGTTTACCCAGCCAGGCAATTTGCAACATTCTGTTCCCGAGTCACAGTTAAAATCCAGTTGTCTAAAGTTGATTCAATTCAGCAGAGTGAGACTTCTCAAGCAGTGGTAGCAGTTCGACCCCATTATTCTTCCCCCGCAAAGTAGGCAGGCCAGGTTTGGAAATGTTTGAACTGTGTCCTCAACACTCAAAATCCAATTTTGTTGTCTTTTCTGAAAAATACAAACTAGGACCGAAGGGCTGCCTATAGTAAAGCCAGAAGGATGTTTTTCTCTTTTAAGGAAAGCAAATGAGTTTTTATTAAAATGCAGAGTTCAAACATTGCTTGTTAAGCTACTGAATTGTTAGAAACATGGTTACTCGCCTCACAGGAGGAACCAGACATGATGGAATTGCTTCCCTCCTGACCAGTTTGTTTTCCTGCTTCTGATTTAACAGGGCATTCATGCTATTCGATTTTTTCCCCCTCCTGATATCTTTGACTTGTTTCCACAACTTGCATTAATGACGAATGGGATGTAATGCAATAAGCAATGTTCGGGAGGCTGTGGGCATTCCAGGAGAGATCAACTGTGCCTCCTTTGCTCGTGATTTGTATGGCACAGATGTGTGTGGTTACTCTTGATGCATCCAGCTAGATCCCTTTGTTGTATTTGACCGGAGCGTAGAAAGTTACCACAAGACAAAAGTATGCCAGATTGCAGGGTCATTTATGCCGGCGACCACAGAGGACTCACGTCTCTCCAAACTGTGGTGGCAACAGGAGGGTGCCACGATTTTTTATACCCGAAAAACCACTTTGGGAGTGGGGGTGAGCAGCAGGGATGGGGATGAAAAGGCTTCAGACATTCCGAGGGCTAGTGGATTCTGTAAATTACCTCCTGGGCGGAGATGAGGGTGGGGGTCCCCGGACATTCCAAGGGATGGGGACTTTTGTCATTCCGTTTGTTACTTAAGTGGTTGACAGAAGTCAAAATAAACATTTGTTTACACATTATCTGGTTAAGGTGGAAATCACACACCTTAGTTACTTATTACAAGTCGCAGGAGCCAAGATGGCATGGGTTAGGACTGCTTGCCTGTCACATTAGGGCCACAGAGAGCAGTTACTGATAAGAAAAGGTAAACAGCTTTACATAGTTTTGAAGAACAAACTGGCAGTTCTATTTACAGAGGCCAAGGACAGTAGTTATTGTGAGGAGAATGGGGCAGCCATTTCAACTTATCTAAAAACAGTTTTGCATTTTATAAAATAGTTTTGCTCCGGTTCTGGCTCTAGGCGAGCACAATATCACACCTTTAGCATCCTTCTCTGGTTTCTTTGTGTCTTTTAGGTTTAGGTTCTGCTCTGAATTATCTCCTACACTCCCATATACTTGAACGTGTGTGAGTCGACATGGGTATACCCAGCCTGGACAGCTCTGCCTGCATATGTCAGGAATACCACAAATTCAGCCCATCCCAAACCAAAACTTTCACTTTGACCTCCTCTGTAAAATGTGTACAGACAACCAAAGCGATCATATCTAAAGAAAACAACTGTTTGGATATTTTACCACTTTCACTGCAACGGGTTTAACTGTTAAGGCAGAGGGGTTTGAATCCTCACCTAATTATGTGACAAGTTGACATTGTTCTTTTTCTCCATGCAGTTGAAATGACTTCTGGTTATCCCTGTCAATTTCCTGCTTGTCTACAAGCTCTGAAACAGTTGCACACTTTTTTTTTTCTTTGAGTCGAAGTTGCTCTGTCACCGAGACTGGGGTGCAGTGGTGCCATCTCGGGTCACTACAACCTCTGCCTCCTGGGTTCAAGCAATTCTCCTGCCTCAGCCTCCCGAGTAGCTGGAACTACAGGCACATGTCACTATGCCTGGCTCATTTTTGAATTTTTAGTAGAGATGGGGTTTTACCATGTTGGTCAGGCTGGTCTCAAACTCCTGACATTGTGATCTACCCATCTTGGCCTCCCAAAGTGCTGGGGATTAAAGGCGTGAGCCACCACTGCTGACTCTCAATTGTAGATATATTTTTCCTGTAGTGGATGAACATTAGACACCTTGGCATCTTTAAGAAGGAAATGCTGAGTTGACAGATGCAGAAATTCTGGAGGTGCGTTTTCTTAATGCCAGACAATTGGATGCCAGTAATTTGGGTCATCGTTGAGATCCTGAGACAAAATGTGTTCCTTAGTGACATCTCACCAGTCTGTCCTATAAAGTCTTGATAACTTTTCCAGGGTACCTGGGAATCCACAGAAGACATATACGTAACTATCTAAATTATCTTTGACGTAAGGAATAGAGGCATAGGTCTACAGAGCTAATAAGCAGGAGAGATAGAATTCAAATACATTGATCTGAACCCCAGATTTTAGTAACTATGCTACAACTACTTCAAATGTTGTCTTGAATCTTTTATTTCTATTCTTACCGCCATAACCTAATTCCAAGACATTTATTTGTTAGCTAGATTATACAAGTCTGCTTTCGTCCCCAAGGAAAAAACTTGACCAAGAACTCGCTCCTTTTTCCTAACCTGCCTTGTCTATATGGATTTATTCTGGAAATTGCATGTAAATGGATTCACACAATGTGATCTTTTGCGTCTGTCTTTCATTTGGCATAATGTTTTTGAGGCTCATGTTTCAGAGCATGATCTGGTACTTTTTATGGCTGAATAAGAACCCACACAATATCCATTGTGTGAATGAGCCTCATTTATTCATTCATCAGTGTATGACGGACATTGGGGTTTCCATGCTTTGGTTGTGAATAGTGCTGATAGGAACATTTATGGACAGGCTTCTTTGAATATCTGTCCTAGATTATTTTGGGTATATACCTATTAGGGTCAGGTTGGAATTGCTATATTATGGTAATCCTATGTTTAACCTACTGAGGAACTGCCTGTTCTTCACAGCATTTATCAGTGTAGATTCCCACTAGCAGTAAACACTAAATACCAGGATCCTCGTCAGCATTTGTTTTTTTATTTGTCATTTACTTAAAACTAGTTAGGGTTGCCATAACCAAATAATGTAGCACTACCTGGGTGTCTGATGACTTTATGGGTAAGTCCCTTTCTTCCTCATAAGTCATCCGTGAATAAAAACTTCCATTAGACCAGGGTACTATAGAAATACTATCATTTTTAATGTTATGTGTGACTGGAAAGCCCATGCTGTTGGAAGGCAGTATGGCACAACTGGAACAAAATTCTTGACCCAAACGGAAGTTTTAGCTGTACAGTAACTCCTCTATCCTTCTAAGGGTTGGCTTGAACTACTGTTTGGAGTCTCTACTTACCTTTTAGGACTCTGAATCAGCGAGTCTAGTTGGGAAACAGAATCCACATCACTTACCTTAACAGAGGGAATTTAATAAAAAGAATTATTAACTAAGTATTGAACTAAAAAGGCAACCACTGAAACATCACAGGTAGAAAGCAGCTACCACCCTTAGGGCTGCGGGAACAAAAGAGTTGGAATTATTAAAATTTAAAGACTTGGAGAAGGGGTCCTGCTGAGCTGAGACTCAGATCTGTCTAAGGGCATTTTTGTTTTTTTGGCTGATGAAGTCTCTGAGGTTAAAAGTGGGGGCCTCTGAGGCAAGGGGGTGGGTACTGGCCAGCTGCAGTTTGTACCTCTGAGAAGCCATAATGAGGCTGGTCTTATAAGTCTTAGAGAAATGGAACTGCAATCAATGGCTGCTACTGGAACAAATGGCTACAGTCAGAGCAAAGGGAAAGGCTGGGGTGCTGCATACAGAAACCTAAGGCAAAGAAACAGCCAGTGGTAACCCAAGAGTAGGCACCTTCTTCCTCCTCCAGCTCTGCAGACTCCTGCTGGGACCACTGTTGGCAGAACCTAACAGGAAGCTGCTTGGAAAAGCAGAAATGAGGTTGACCCAGCATCAGCATTGCAACACTTGAGTAAAAAAGAGTAGCTTTGAAATGAAGAGGTGGTAGCTTATTAACTGGTACGATAGCCCCACACCCTTAATGCCTTTTCCTTGCTGAAATCATTGAGTCTTCTTTCTGCTCCTGTAACCACTCGCATCATGCTGTTAATCTGTGTTTCTTTCCCTTTAGATAATGGACGTTTTGAGATCAAGGGTTGTACTTTATCTGTGTTCTCAAATATTGCAGCATCCATATCATAAGAGATGCTCACTAAGTGTTTGTTGAATGACTGCGTGGATGAATGAATGAACAGAGCAAGCAAACTAGGAAGCCCAAGAGAATGGCCCTTATCAGAGCCTGAAAGGGAAGCATTGGAGTGAAGCCAAGATGGAAGATGGCAAATGAGACTCATGACAACACTGTTTGATATCTTGGATCCACTCTTGTTCTTCCCAGTCAGATTTTTGTAACTTGTGGCAAAAGGAATTGTACTTCCATAGCAAGCAATCAGCCAGGCAGGGAAGGCAGAGCTGCAGGCACTCAGAAATCCATTGTGAGTGGGAGAATAATTAGACACCTGCCAGGAGCAAGGTGCTGAGAAAACTAGCAACAGTCAGGTGCATTACCAGACCCACCAACAAAGGTATTAGAGTCAAGGGGGAGTAGCAGCCTGTATCCTGGAAGATAAAGCTTGCCATATTCAGGGCTCTGCCTATTCCTCCGACTCCTTTGCTTAACGGCCAGATCCTGCAGTTATGCCCATAAGTCACTCCTTCCAGCTTTCCCCTGCCTGTACCTTTGCCTCTAACCACCCAGCCAGAAAAACAAGTTGTGTCCTCTTGCAGTTTTTGCTTCCCAAGCTGCCCTTTATTGTATGCATCGTTGAATCCCTGGTTTTTTCCCCTCCTCAAAGACGGTAGACAACAATAACTAATCGTGGTCCTGGATCCTGGAAGCAAGGGCTGACATTGCTGACCAGCGGGGCATATTTAACTCTGCCTCATTTCTGTATTTGTGAAATAGTTATAATGATGCTCACTACTAAACAGGGTATTTGTAATCTCAACTACAGCTGAGATGGTTTGAATGTTTTTATCTCCAAATCTCATGTGGAAATGTGACCTCTGATGTTGGAGGAGGGCCTGCTGGGGAAGCGTCTGCGTCATGGAAACAGATGCCTCATTGATAATTTTGTGCCATCCTTGCAGTAATGAGTCCTTGCTTTGCTAACATGGGAGCTGGTTGTCTGAAGGAGGCTGGCATCCCCCCTTCTCTTGCTTCCTCTCACCATGTGACATACCTTCTTCCCCCTCTGCCTTCCACTGTGAGGTAAGAGCTTCTCGAGGGCTCACTAGAAGCCAAGTCAATGCTGGTGTCATGCTTACACAGCCTGCAGAACCATGAGCCAAACCTGCTTTCTCTTATAAATTGCCCAGCCTCAGGGATTTCTTTATACCAGCACAAGAAGCTAGCACAGAAAACTGGTACCAAGAAGTGGGGTGTTGGTATAAAAAATACCTGAAAATGTGGAAGTAGCTTTGGAACTGGGTAACAGGCAGAGGTTGGAAGAATTTGGACAGCTTGGAAGTAGACAGGAAGACAAGGGGAAGCTTGGAACTTCTTAGAGTCTGGTTAAATGGTTGAAGTGGAAACACTGATTTATACATAGACACTGAAGGCCAGACTGACAGGGTCTCAGAGGAAAATAGTTATTGGAAACTGGAGCAAGGGTCACCTATGTTTATGCCTCGGCAAATAACTTAGCTACATTAGTGTCCTAAGGATATTTGGAAGGTAGAACTTAAGTGATGACCTAGGGAATCTGGCAGAAAAATTTCTAAAGAGCAAAGCATTTAAGAGGTGGTGGGCTGCTTCTAACAACCTATGGTCAGATGTGAGAGCTAAGAAATGACTTAAAGCTGCAACTTCTATTTAAAAGGGAAGCAGAGAGTAAAAGTTTGTAAAATTTTCAGTCTGGCTATGTGGTAGAGAACAAACACATTTCAGGAGAGGAATTAAAGAGGGCTGTCACTCACTTTCTTAAAGAACTTTGCATGATTAAAAGGAGTCCAGTGCCATTAAGGCAATGGGAGCAAGTCCTCAAAGATATTTCAGAGGCATTCAGGACAGTCCCTGCCATCCAGGCCTGGAGGTCTTAGGAGCACTGAATGCTTTCAGGACCAGGCCTGGGGCACTGCTGCCCTGTGGCACCTTGAAACTGCTCTTCACCCCCATCCTTGCTGCTCCAATTCCATCTGTGACTCAGAGGGCACCAGGTAAAGATTGAGCTGCAACTTTGGAGAGCGTAAGCTACCATGATCCTTGCTGGTTTGCATATGGTAGTAAGCCTGTGGGTACACAGAATGCAAGAGAAGGGTTGGCAGCATCCACTTAAATTTCAGGACATATGGGAAAGCCTGGGTGCCCAGGCAAAAACCTGCTACATGTAAATGCCTATTGCAGCTGTGGATTTCCTACAGAGACACTCTACAAGGGTAGTGCCAGGGGAAGGGTGGGGTTGGAGCCCCCACACAGAGTCCCTACCTGGGCGCTGTGTACTGGAGCTGCAGAAATGGGGCTTCCCTCCGGACCCCAGAATGGTGGAGCCATAAATGGCATGCAACCTCAGCCTGGAAGAACCAGAGGCAGGGATGCCCAAGGCCTTGGGATCCCAACCCATGTACCAGTGTATATCAGAGGTGGGACATGGAGTCTTAAGGATTGGGAAACTTTAAGGTTTAATTTCTGCTCTGCTGGGTTTCAGACTTCTACAGGGCCTGTTACCCACTTTCTTTGTAAATTTCCCTCTTTTAGAATGGGAATGTTTACTCAATGCCTGTACCACCATTGTGTGTTGGAAGTAAATAACTCGTTTTGATGTTACAGCTCAAAGGTGGAAAGCACTTGCCTTGAGTCTAAAGTGAGTCTTTGGTCTTTGGAGTTGTTACTTGAAATGAGTTGAGGCTTTGTGGGGGACTCTTGGAGAGGGGATGATAGTATTTTGCAATGTGAGGAGGACATAAGATTTGGGGGAATAAGGGAGAAATGCTAAGTTTTGGAAGTTTGACCCCCTCCAAATTTCATGTTGAAATGTACCCTGCAGTATTGGAGATGGACTTGGTAGTAGGTGTTTGGGTCATGTGGGGGCAGGGTGGATCCCTCCTGAATGACTTGGTACTCTTCCTATGATAGTTACTACTCCACTAGTTCAAATGAGATCCGGTTATTTTAAGGAGCGTGGCGTCTCTTGCTCCCTCCCACCATATGACATGCCGGCTCTCCTTTCCTTCCACCACGACTAAGAGCTTCCTGAGCTCTCGCCAGAAGCTGAGCAGATGCTGGTACTATGCTTGTACGGTTTGCAGAACCATGAGACAAACTTTCCTTTATAGATTACCCATCCTGGAGCTTTTTTTTCTTTTCTTTTTTTTTTTTTTTTTTTTTTTGTACTTTAAGTTCTGGAATACATGTGCAGGACATGCCAGTTTGTTGCATAGGTATACATGCGCTATGGTGGTGGGTTGCATCCATCACCCCATCATCTACATTAGATATTTCTCAATGCTGTCCCTTCCCTAGCCACCCCCCGCAAGAGTCCCCAGTGGGTGATGTTCTCCTCCCCGTGTCCATGTGTTCTCATTGTTCAACTCCCACTTAAGAGTAAGAACATGGGGTGTTTGGTTTTCTGTTCTTGTGTTAGTTTGCTGAGAATGGCTTTCAGCTTTATCCGAGTGTCTGCAAAGAACATGAACTCATCCTGTTTTATGGCTCCATAGTATTCCATGGCATATATGTCAGCCTGGGGTATTTCTTTAGAGCAACACAAAACAGATGGACACAAGACAAGGCATTTTAACAACTTTAAAACATTGGCTAGCACATGGAATGTGATAAGCATTTACTGTGTTGTTGTAGTTTAAGAAATTTTCCTTACCAAGTCTTGGAAGAGACTTTGACTTGTTATCTTCCCAGGGAATGGTGTGTAGTAGGTGTTCAATGGACACCAGAAATGGAGGAAGAATAAATACATCAGAATTTAGATGGACTAAGTTGCCTAGGGCATGAAGGGTTTACTTAATGGAGCTGACTGTCTAAAAAGGATTACGCAGAATATTGTTGCTGAAAATACTTGCATTTTGAAAGAACGTTTTCCAGTAAGAGCAGTCTACTATCGTAAACGCTTTGAGACTTTTTTGAGAAACTACCTTAGAGTCATCACAGCAGCATCAGAGCTCCAATGGGACCGTCAATATAGATTCCATTAGACAGGACTTTATTTGACAGGGATAGAAAATCAAATGGAAAACTTAGGAAAAGATTTATTGAAGGATGCTGGGAGATTGAATTAGCTACGGGTAAAGATCTGAGCCTGGGAATCAACTGGACCCAGGGGTTCTTTTCTCCATCTTTTATTTCTGCTTATCATTCTCTGAATTTCTATTGTATGCTACCTGTTTACAAATGTAATAGGTTGTCTTACGAACTAGAAGGTACTTGATTCTAAGATGGGGGATTTGTCAGTTCTGCTGCTCCAACAAACTACAGATGACACAACAGATTGCTTCAAATTCAGGTCAAAAGGCTGACATAAGTTTTACACAACTAAAGGTGTTGGCAGAGCTAAGTTTCTTCTGGAAGCTGATGGGCAATCTGCTCTGATTTTAGCTTCTATAGGCTATCTATATTCTGTGGCTTGTAGTTTCTTCATCTTCAAAGCCCTCAGTAGCCTCTTCAAATCTTAGCTTTCTCTTTCTCTTACAAGAACTCCTGTAATACATTGGGTTCATTTCTATAATCTGTCCCAATCTCAAGATCTACAATAATTGTCCCAATCTCAAGATCTTCATCTTAGTCACATGTTAAGTAACCTTTTTTTCCCTTACCATATAAGGTAACATCTGCAGGTTCTAGATAGTCAGATGCATCGTCTTTGGAAGAAAGTGGGGGAAGGGATAGAGAAGTTGCCATCGTTTAACCTAGTTACAGGCACTATTTATCTCCAGAGTCAGCACAATGTCTAGCATATAACTAGTGGGAAAAATGTCATTGATTGACTTCATAGGAGAATGACTGTGTATTGCATGCCGCTTTTGGCCTATGCCTTCAAACAGGCCTCTCCATGCAGGAAAACATGGTTCTTGATAGTTTCTTAACCTTAAGACCCTCTACTACTGCTCCTAGAAAGATGCTCGATTTCTTCCTCAGTTTCCTAGCTTAGGCCATCAAGTCTCCAAGTCTGTAATTACCCCAACTGACAAAGACATCTGAGAACCATCATCTGAAGTCTTACATTTGTGCTCAGTATCTCTACAGGAATGTTTTCTGATCATCTTTTCCTAAAAATAGATGATTGTGCAAGAATGCCAGGTACATAATTGTTGTGGTTACAAAGGTTCTAGATCAATGTTAATCCTATTAAAGCTAATGTTCCCTATCATTAAAATAAGGTCTAGTTCCCTTCTTGAAATCCCAAGCTGAAATTCATACAATATATACCTGCACAATTTTGGAAGCAATAGAAGCCATACACATGAAATTTATAGTTTAAATTTCAATGTCAATTACCTGCCACAGCTCCCTTAGAATATAGAAAATTTACTCAATTCCAAAATGCTGGCAGGAGCTAATAGTAACCCCCACTAAATACCATTTCTCTTGATGAGCAGGTACTGATATACTTAATGTGTGACCTTTTACCATTTTTCTATACTACTTTATATTATATAAAAATACAGTCTTCACAGAACTGGAAAAAACCTCTTTGAATTTCATATGGAACCAAAAGAAAGCCCGCATAGCCAAGACAATCCTAAGCAAAAAGAACAAAGCTGGAGGCATCATGCTACCTGACTTCAAATTATTTCTACAAAGCTACAGTAATCAAAACAGCATGGTAGTGTACCAAAATGGATATACACCAATGGAACAGAACAGAGGACTCAGAAGTAGTGCCACACATCTAAAACCATCTGATATTTGACAAACTTAACAAAAACAAACAATGGGGAAAAGATTCACTGTGTAATAAATGGTGTTGGGAAAACTGGCTAGCCATGTGCAGAAAGCTGAAACTGAACCCCTTCCTTACACTTTACACTAAAATTAACTCCAGATGGATTAAAGATTTAAACATAAGACCCAACACCATAAAACCCTAGAAGAAAACCTAGGTAATACCATTCAGGATGTAGGCATAGGCAAGGACTTGGTGACTAAAACACCAAAAGCCAAAATAGACAAATGGGATCTAATTAAACTTAAGAGTTTCTACACAGCAAAAGAAACAATCATTAGAGTGAACCAGCAATCAACAGAATGGGAAAAAATTT